>NC_135373.1:121582903-121902070 GCF_049243985.1 Paroedura picta | reverse complement strand
CATAGAATCAGAGAATAATAGAGTTGGAAGGGACCTCCTGAGTCATCTAGTCCCACCCCCTGCATTATGCAGGACACTCACATCCCTGTTGTTCATCCATTCTAACCTGCCACCCCCTTGAATCTTCACAGAGTCAGCCTCTCCATCAAATTAAAAGAGTTTACTGTTACTGACATTTTATTGTGACAAGGAAGTGATTTATAAATATAAACACAATGCTTTTCAGTCCTTAGTTTTGAACTATGAGACCGTTTATGCACCAGGCATTTGGCCCAACTCACCACTTGTCTGATCGTGGGTCTAATTCCTGCTTCCAGATGGCGTTGGCATCAATCCGGGATGGCCCACAGCAAGAGAACATAAATAAATCCACATTCCCTCATCAGGGCTCATGTGGGGCCTGGGCCATTGGGAAGGGGAAAATTGGGCAGTCTTGGCCTGGCTTCTCCCCACCCTTCTCCAAATACTGCATCTTGTGATAAATAAAACAAATGCCCCAAGTAGTTCTGCCGCACTGTGCAGCACAATGGAGCCACCTGGGCCTTTCTTTAAAAAACAGTAAGAACATGTGATTGTGTTGTTCTGAGAAATAGAGCTGCAGAGTAACTGAGCATTTTGAAAGTATGCAGTTATTAGTTACCTTTGTGGATGAGGCACAGATCCAGACCCACAGGTTTAAAAGACAGTAATCTTTACTGGAAAGATTATTTAGAAGAAGAAGAAGAAGAAGAAGAAGAAGAGTTGGTTCTTATATGCCGCTTTTCCCTACCCGAAGGAGGCTCAAAGCGGCTTACAGTCGCCTTCCCATTCCTCTCCCCACAACAGACATCCTGTGAGGTGGGTGAGGCTGAGAGAGCGCTGATATCACTGCCCGGTCAGAACACTTTTATCAGTGCCGTGGCGAGCCCAAGGTCACCCAGACCTTTAGAAACATATCATCTTCATCTGCTTCTATCTCCTTCCAGAAGCAGAGTATAAAAGCTTAAAGAGTAGTTACAAAAGCAGCACATTGCAAACCTCTATGGCTAGGCTACAGGCAGGACTACATACTCACAAATCTGCAGATGGAGAGAGCTGAGCCTAATGGATTGCACTCCTTGTTTCAGCAAAAGCCCACAGAAGGCAAGAGACCACCTTAAAAAAAATCCCCAGAGCATGTGTCTGGGTTTTTTCCACTGCAACCTCACCAGTGACCACTTGATGCCAGTCGCGAGCACATAGCTGCAGCTCAGTTCCTTAATCAAATTCACAACAGCCCTTCAAGGCTGACTTCCCCAAGTTACTGGCTGATTGCAATTCCAACGCAATGGCCACCATTTCCTGCTTTGAGGCAAACGTCTCCCCCCCCCCTCCATGCCAACTTGACAATAAATGGTTTAAAAAAAAAACCAGACCTGAAACGTTACTTCTCATCCTGATTGGCTGCCAGGTAGAAATCAGAAGATGCCGAGTCACATAAAGAAAACTAAGGTGTCAGCGTCTGAGAGAGGAGACGCCCCGTGGTTATCACTCACTCTACTGTCTACATGAAGTTTCATTTAGCAGACATTAATAAGGGCTGACCTTTCACCTTTTCAGTAATTAGCTTAAAATAGGAGGTAAAGGAAGCAAGTGACCTCTTTCCAGGGTATAATTAATCTATGTCTCAGTGCCTGAGTTGGGCCCTGGGTACTCCGTGACGGACATCCTGGAAGAGCGTATAATAACAGTAATCCATTGAAGAGCTCAATTTCACCCGAGAGATGAAACCTCGCATTAAGAAAAGTATATGATGACTGTAAAACAGAGTAATAAAGGGGCTTCTTTGCTTTCTCCCCTGAGCATGAACTGTGTAGGAGCACCGCGCATGAATGCTGAGGGGGAGGGAATGAACGATAACCAGGCAGAGTGGAGGTAAATAGAGAGACCCACCATAGCAGAGGCAAAATAAAAACATAAACAGTTTTGTGCGCCGTCAGACAACGTCTCCCGAAAGACCAATGCAAAAAGGGCACATGGCGCGCAATTTGGAAGATATGTGACCGGCTCTTCTGTCATGAATTTTGCCCTGAAAAGTATTCAAGGGAGGAGGAGGAGGAGGAGGTAAAATATTTGGGGGGGAGGTTAAATATTTTTTAATTAAATTATCTCCATTAAACACTATACACACCGCTGATTTTTCAAATATATATATAACTCTTTTATGTGCAAACCTTTCAAGTAACTAACTCCAGCTTGCAAATTACACAATTCAACATTAGCAACTTCGAAAATTATAAATTACAAGGCTCGAAGTTACGCCAAACACAAAACAACACTCCAACACTCCAGCATACGAATATCAATTTTAGCTGATATCTGCACATTATGTTCTTCCTCCCGACCCCTGGAAAGTACCCTCTACCCCCCACTGGCAGCAGTGACAGACCTGCCCATCCTATGCCCAGGGGAAGGATGATTCTTTCTCCCCACACAATTTCTCCAGTGGAAATCAAAGCCCGCGGATATTAGGGGGACACTACGACATTTTGCAGCTCTCCAATTAAGGTTAGTAACCTGTAAGTCGTTATACAAAAGAACAAAATCCACCATGTAAAGACAGCACAACAAGAACAGGTACAAGGTGAAGAAACCTTGTCTGAGAAAGCCTGAAGTAACCTGTAATTTCGGGGGATCCCCCGGTCCCACCTGGAGGTTGACCTCCCAAGTAATACGTAGCCATGGCCATCGTCCATGTTTTCCTGCCAGTCTTAAACTTGAAAGGGCTTTCTTGCTTTTAAGTTTGACACCATTTACTTTTAGAGCGACCTTGGAGGAAGAAAGATCTGCCCTCAGAGGCATCGTCTGGTGCATTTTTTCCATTGCTCTCTGAGTGTTTACTACTCGGAACAATGACACTTGCAGAGACACAAAATACGGCCCCTGTGAGGGCAAGGGGCCTGCCGTGTCTCTGCTTTAGATACGTGAGGCTTTTAAAAATATATATATTGACAGCCTGACTCTCACAAGGTATGTTGAACACACACCTGCTCAGGGGATCCTGGGTCCCCCCTGTCCCTCTCTTAGATACATGTACAGACACACGCAGAGACAAACGCACACAAAGTCCTTCTCTTCCTATTCCCTCCTGACCTCGCCACCTGTTCCTCTCGTTTACCTGACCTCCTCCCTGGTCCCTCCCTCCTCCCCCTCTCAGACACACACACACACACACACACACACACAACTTCCATCCCATTCCCCACCTGCCCTCACCACCCGTATCTCTCGCTTGCCTGATCTCCTCCTTGGTCCTTCCCCCCTACCACAGAAACACACCCTGACTCTCTCTTCAGCTCATGACAAGGTATTTGCTGTCCGATACGGACCCATTTGTTACACAAAGGGTTGCCACCTTTGCTTTGGCCGCAATAAAGATTCGAACTGGCCTCGTGGCAAATACTGTGGCTAATGAGCAGAAGGTATGGGTTAAGTGTAATTTTTATTCGGGCTAAGTGATAATCCGTGTTTGTTTTGAACAGTTTTATTGTTATCTGATCTTGCAATAGCCTATGGCCTAGTGCGATAAAGTCTGACTATTGACTATTGACCCTGACTCTCTCCTCCCTCCCACCCAGAGTCCCTCCTCCCCTCCACCGAGACTCCCTTCTCTCTCCCCCCTCCCACTCAACCAGACTCCTTCTTCACTCCCTCCTCCCCCCTCTCCTCACCTTCATGGCAGTGCTGGGCCAGGCACCTGCCACGGCACCCTGTTACTCCCCAGGCGTCAGGCAGGGGCAGTGGTGGTCCAGCTGGCTGCTGCTCTACCCCACAACTGCCGAGGCCTCCTTGAGCAGCATGGTGTGGCCCAGCCTCCTCTCGCACTGCCCTGCGACTGCGCCAGCTGGATGCCTGCCACACCACCCGACAGCTGCCCAAGAATATTTTGCCACACACCCTGGGGTGGGACTATGGACCTCACATCCATAGTCACATCCGTTTCAGGAGGCATGCTATAAGATGTGTTCCACATAAAAAAACCCATTAAGCTTCTTCCTCTCTGAATTTATTTATTTAAAGGGAAAGACACACTGCTTTTCAGTCATATGAAAACATAAGACGCACCCTGCCAGATCAGAACAGTGTTCCATCTAGTTCAGCACCTTGTGTCACACAGTGGCATCTGGAGGACCAACAACAGGACATAAAGGCCGAGGTCTTCCCCTGATGTTGCTTTGTGAATACAGGGATTCTGCTTGGTGTAGTGGTTAAATGCAGCAGCTTCTAATCTGGCAAGCCGGGCTTGATTCCCTGCTCCTCTACATGCAACCAAGTGGGTGAACATCAGCTAGGCACAGAGCTAGATTCAAATGGGTAGCCGTGTTGGTCTGAAGTAGCACAATAAAATCAGAGTCCAGTAGCACCTTTAAGACTAACAAAGATTTATTCAAGGCGTGAGCTTTCGAGTGCAAACACTCTTCCTCAGACTATGAACTACCATCATGACAGTGGGAATATAAAGCAAAAATTAATTCTGTTAAATTAGTAAACTGTGTCACAGCATCCAAATACAGCCAAGTAGTGACTGGACAGATACTTATCATAGATGCTTTCAGCTGATCCTGCACTGAACAGGACAGGGGGGTTAGATTAGACCAGGGGTAGTCAAACTGCGGCCCTCCAGGTGTCCATGGCAGGGGGCTCCTGGGAATTGTAGTCCATGGACATCTGGAGGGGCGCAGTTTGACTACCCCTGGATTAGACGGACCCTTCCAAGTCTATGATTCTATATAAAGTTTATATAGATGTATCGCACACTCCTTCTGAAGTCTGGCGTTTCCCTCCTTGAGAAACCTTGCAGCTAGAGATCATGCAACATTGACTCAAATGGAAGCTCTCTTATTTAAAATCAGGTCCATGCCCTGTTTTGTGTGCCCTCCCCCTCTGCCTCTATTCTGATAAAATTAACAGGGAATGGCTTTCCAGGGTCTAGGCTACGACTGTAATGACAAAATTGACTTGTTATGACTGTGAGCCATTCGAGAGGGTAAACAATTTGACAACCACTTCGCAGAAAGCTGGTTATTACTTCTTACGGATTGGAAGGACACCTTTCAAAGTGATGTTTCTCCGGGGGGGGGGGGGTCTGTCAGATGGTCTTCCGTACATTTTGCGACTCTGAAAGTAGGGCTGATAGCTTTTCACACTTCAATGAAGAGTGCAATCAATTAAACAATTAGCAAGTAGGTAGGGTTTTCATTGCAGGACTCAGAAGGCCATAACAATATAAACCAAAGCAGTAATAAATAGGGTTGCACTCGGGGGGGGGGGGGGAATATGGCGTTTTTCCAATTCGGACCGAACCAATTTGGCTGCATCCAAATCACCCGAATCACCGGCTTGGACTACGATGATTCGGATTTGGCCGAATGGATTCAATGCCCAAGCTGATTGGGCTGAAATGTCCGGCAGATGAGTGATCTCCAGGGAATAGCTGTTTGGTGCGCTCTCTCCCATGCCCAGCCTTCCGAGGCAGCCTTCCCCCCATTAACACAACGGTTGTCATTGACAAGAGCAAACCTGGTATAGTGGTTAAGAGCAGTGGCTTCTAATCTGGTGTACTGGGGTTTGATTCCCCGCTCCGGCACCTGCAGCTGGCTGGGTGACCTTCAACTAGCCAGGTCATATGGGGTCTGGCCCAAGTATACCTGAGGGACCGCCTCTCCACCTACACTCCTCAAACAGCCTTGCGCTCTACTACTTCCAACCTCCTGGTGATCCCTGGCCCCAGGGAAGCCCACTTGGCCTCAACCAGGGCCAGAGCTTTCTCCATCCTGGCCCCCACCTGGTAGAAAGAGCTCCCAGAGGAGATCAGGGCCATGACAGAACTTGAACAGTTCTGCAGGGCCTGCAAAAGGGAGCTCCTCCACCAGGCATTTGGTTGAGGTCGACCCACCCCGTATTGAGTCTGCCATGAAAACGCTGGAGGGCGTCACCCCAAGGGTCAGACATGACTCGGTGCTTGCACAGGGGATACCTTTACCTTACTAATATTAGTAATATTAACATCACTATGTATAAATACTCTATAGCAGTCCAGTATACTCCAGACATTATAAGACTAAGTTATTTCCAACACTCATAAAAACATTATTAGAGAAGACTGAGTTATTACAATGTTGAGAATTCACTGGTGAAGATATCGAAAACAGACTATACCTGGGAATCGGTTTTTGAAATGGTTTTGAACATTGTGATATTGTTGTGAATAGATCATGACAATAAAAGGTAAAGGTATCCGCTGTGCAAGCACCAGGTCATGTCTGACCCTTGGGGTGACGCCCTCCAGCGTTTTCATGGCAGACTCAATACGGGGTGGTTTGCCAGTGCCTTCCCCAGTCATTTCCCAGACAATACCCTGCCACAAATGTTAATTTTTTTGTGTGCTACTGGACTCTTGCTCTTTTCTACATCCTGTCCCTTAACAGATCAGTTCTATTCCACCAAAACAGGGAGAAATGAGCAAGAATCATTCAAAACTGGGGGGGGGGGGAGCAGGAATTAAACTGCTTGACATTTCATAACCCAGAAAACTTTTACACAATGCAGCGAAATCGGCAGACGGCAGTGGGCAGCTCGGTATGGATCAGACTCACCGAGAGCAGAGTCTCTGCTTCTTTAAGCCCTAAATAGTCTCCCGAGGCAGAAAGGCAGGTTAATCAAAATAGCACAAGCAGGTGTAAGTACCGACTTTTTCTATAAAGGAAAATTAAGTAGAACTAGTAATTATAACCGGCGAACGACCTTTCGGTGTAGTCAATAAGAAAGTCAATTTGCTTATAATAATGAGGTACTCTGTCGTGAACAATCTGTTCAAACTTGGTTCCCCAGAGCTTCCATCTCGGAAAAGGGAGGTGGAGGGGGGGGGGAATCACAGCCCTGGGTGACATTTGATGCTTCCTGTCATGTTCTCAGACCCACATCAGTCAGAGAGTTCTACAATAGTGCTGAGAGATTATTTGAAGAGAGATTATAATACAATCTGGGAGAAAGAGCAAATTTTCATTCCTAAATGCAGTGGGGAGTGCCAAAAAATAATTAAGCGGTGGGTTTTATACCCTGCTTTTCACTACCGGAAGGTGTCTCAAACCAACTTACAACCACCTTCCCTTCCTCTCCCGACAGCACCCTGTGAGGGAGGAGAGGCTGAGAGAGCCCTGATATTGCTGAAGAAGAAGAAGAAGAAGAAGAAGAAGAAGAAGAAGAAGAAGAAGAAGAAGAAGAAGAAGAAGAAGAAGAAGAAGAAGAAGAAGAGTTTGTTCTTATAAGCTTCTTTTCTCTACCCGAAGGAGGCTTCCATTCGCCGTCCCTTTCTTCTCCCTATAACAGACACCTGTGAGGGAGGGGAGGCTGAGAGAGCCCTGATATTACTGAAGAAGAATTGGTTCTTATTTACCACTTTTCTCTACGCAAAGGAGTCTCAAAGTGGCTGACAATCCCCTTCCCTTTCCTCTCCCCACAACACCCTGTGAGGTAGGAGAAGCTGAGAGAGCCCTGATATTCCTGCTCGGTTAGAACAGCTTTAACAGGACTGTGACTAGCCCAAGGTCACCCAGCTCCCCAAGTTAGAAGCCACTGCTCTTAACCATAACCCAAAGCTGGAAGGTGCCTATATTTCTATAGTTTATAGTTCTACACCTCCACCAACTTTGTGTTCCTCAAGAGATTGCAGCTGACTTCTCTCTGTTTCTTTAACTGCTGCTCCGGTATCTCCCTCCAGCCACCAGCCTCGTAAACCCCCCAACCCTAAAGAAAGACCACCCATGTGCCGAGCACCTCCCAGCTCACAATCACCACTGACGCCCACCCACCCATCTCTAACAGCCCAGCGTTCCGCACAAGTCTCAAGCTTGCATGCAATAAACATGTTCATGTTTTATGGATGCTGCCTGGAGTTGTCAGAAAGTCAATCACTGCTACTTTTAGCATTTCCCAACCTGCTCAATATTCAGGTCTCACGTCGAGCCGAAAAAGAACGCGCTGGTGCTCATGCACGCACACACACACACACGTATCCTCACAAATGTTTTAAATCTGCTGCATTTCATTAAGGGCTCGGGCCGGGCTGCCTATGCTGGTTAAGAACCGGGAGCTGTGCTGCTCAAAAGGCCTGTCATTTTGGAAAAGGAAGGCGCCCTTCGTCAGCAGAAGCTGCTGTACTGATAGCTGTTGAGACTTTTGGACTAGATGTGATCCCTTCCAGAAAATTAGAACGGCAGAGCAACAGAGCGTTTTGAAAGTATGCAGTTATTCGTTACCTTTGTGGATGACGCACAGATCCAGAGTCACAACGCTTTGAGGTTTAAAAGAGAGTAATCTTTACTGGAAAGATTATTTACAGGAATGTATGATCTTCATCTGCTTCAGTCTCTTTACTGGAGCAGAGTACAAAAGATTAAAGAGCAGTTGCAAAGAAAACACATTGCAAGCCTCTCGTGGCTAGGCTGTGGGAAGACTATGTGGAGAGAGCAGAGAGCATAAATGGCTACTGCTCCACATTGAGAACACATCTTTAAAAAGGAATCCCCAGGACATGTGCTCAGGGTTTTTCCATTGTAACCTCTGGCATTCTATAATATTTTTATTTTTATTTTTGAGAAGTATACATATGAGATATATCTGTTATTTCCTCGTGTTACAAATTGTTCGGAAACCTGCACCATTATAATGTTATTATCTGGGTATGTTTCTTCCTGGTCCTGGAATTCTAAATGGCAACGGATTTGGAAACAGGGGCAAGAAGGGCAAAATTCCACCTGGGTTCACCCACAGGGGAAGAGATTGGGCTGGAACCTGAAACGGTTTATCCTGGTAGCATGTCACACATGTTACGGGCCCTGTGTTTCCAGGGGCCCCATAGTGCTGTAGGATGAGGGGGCCTTCATGGTATGATTGTTAGGGGGTCTTCACACTCACATGATTGCAGAGCATAAGAATGGAAAATGGGCAACACGTGTGCCTTGTTATAACTGAACGCGTGCATCCTTCATTGAGCACACATGTGGTCCTCAAGCCAGGTAAGCGTGAAGGTCCTCTTAGATATTGGTCAAGTGTAGAACCGTGGATTCCTCAATGTGGACTCAGAAGAAAAAAGGAAATCACGAGTTACACTGATGTAGGGGTCTTCTCTATATTTATAAGTGGAAAAAGTTATCACATAAAGTCTAAATCAGGGGTAGTCAAACTGCGGCCCTCCAGATGTCCATGGACTACAATTCCCAGGAGCCCCCTGCCAGCAAACGCTGGCAGGGGGCTCCTGGGAATTGTAGTCCATGGACATCTGGAGGGCCGCAGTTTGACTACCCCTGGTCTAAATGGTCAAACATAAAGAGTCAACCAAAACGGGGTCCTAGGTTAAGTCACCCGCTTTCTGTTCTATCTTCGTCAGTGGTTGCAGTGGTTTGACCATTTAGACTTTATGTTATAACCTTTTTCACTTATTAATATAGAGAAGAACACTACATCATTGTGCCTCTTAGATATTGGGGCATTGCACTTGAGTATCACACCCAGGTTCAAGAAATGTTCTCAGCAAAGTAAAGCTGTCAGTTGCTTCCAGAGTTCCAGTTACTTGTGCAGCACAAGGTACAGCTCCAGTTGCATTCTGCTAAGACCTCACAAATACTTAAGACGTCTCTGGTGCTACAGGCCCCAGGAATTCTTAAACCAGGCCTTACTGTAACCAACAGGTTTTGTGCTTCCCAGCAGAGAAAGCAAAAAGGTTTTGGTTGGTTTTCCCACCCATTCTAGATCACCCAAGTGGAATTACAAGGTCATCCCTTAGGGATGCTCACCTCCAGGTGGGACCTGTGTATCCGCTGGAATTATAGACTACTGAGATCAGTTCCACTGGAGAAAAAGGCTGCTTTGGAAGGTGGATTTCATAGTACTCTACTACAATGGGATCCCTCCTCACCCCAAACCCTGACCACTCCTGAATCCACCCCCAAAGTCGCCCCCCAAAGTTCCAACCCAGAGCTGGCAAACCGATCCTCCCTTGCCACTGGTGGTAGGGGAAGGTTGCCAGACATGGCCTGGATAGCTCCAAGCTAGTTCGATCTCATCCGAACTTGGAAGCTAAGCAGGGTTGGGCTTGGCCAGTATTTGGAGGGAGGCCTCCAAGGAATACCAGGATCATGAAGCAGAAGTAGGAAATAGCAAACCATTTCTCAATGTCTCTTGTCTTGAAAACCCAACAGGGCCACCAAGTCAGATGTTACTTGATGGCGCAAATGTAAGAGACACCCAGCCTGCTTTCTTTGCCATTCCTGGCAGTAAATTTCCAACCCCTCTGTGTGAACCAAGGATGAGGATAGATAAGGGAGAGCTCTTCGCAGTGGGGGAGAGAGTCTCTACCGGTCATAAACCGTGGGATGGAGGAGGAGATGGAAGGAACAGAAAAATGAAAGGAACGTGGGGCATAGGGAGGGGTGAAGAAGGACCCTCAGGTTCTTTGAACCTCTACGTTAACATGCCAGAGGAGATCGGGAGGGTGGTCATGACATCAATAGGCTGCAGGAAAATCCATTTGGGAAGTCAACATATACCCCCAAAATACTGATTGTGTGTTTTTCAGGTATATTTTTGGTTCAGTTAAACCCCAATGCACACCCCTAGCTCGTAGCCATTGACAGACGTCTCCCCCATAAATCTGGAGGGGGGGAACAGAGGCGAGGAGAATAATGAAAATTATTTTGGGCCACTTCTGGGAGAGATAGGTAGAGTAGAGCGTTAATAAATGAATGTTCCATGTGTAGAGGTGTTTGGGGCTTGCAGACGTATTTATCTATATTTCTTTGAATTGCAGTTCTTTAAATAATCATGAGACATTTGAAAACATTGCTTTATTGGCTTGTGGTGGTTCTTATTTTCCAGATAAAAGAGAGAAAGCAGTACAGTCAGAGGTAGGGTCATTTTTATTTTTTTAGGCATTGGTAGCTGGAGATTTCTTGGGGTTAAGCTCGATCTCCAGGCAACAGGGATCTGTTCCCCTGGATAAAATGTCCACTTTGGAGAGCAGATATGATGACATTCTATGTTGGGGGAGCTTGGTCTGTTTAGCCTAGAGAGGAGGCAACTGAGAGGGGATCTGATAACCAAGTATTTGAAAGGGTGCCATGTAGAGCAGTGATCCCCAACCTTTCTGAGGCTGGGGACCGGCAGGGCATCGGGGCGCGGCCCGCGGCCCGCGCAGGCCACGCCTACGCATCGGCCGCGCCCACACGGGCGCAGCCGGCCCTGCTTCCCTCTCCCCGCCCTCCCGCAGTAAGAAGCTTCCCGGGCCACAAGCTTGCGGCCTGGGAAGTTTTTTACTGTGGGGGGGGGCGGGGAGAGGGAGCCGCGGCCCGGCGCCATGGCCTTCGTGGCCCAGCACCGGGCCGCGGCCCGCAGGTTGGGGACCACTGATGTAGAGGATGGAGCAGAGTTGTTCTCTCTTGCCCCGGAGGGACGGACCAGAACCAATGGGATGAAATTAATTCAAAAAAAATTCCGTCTAAACCTCCGGAAGTAGTTCCTGGCAGTCAGAGCGGTTTCTCAGTGGAACAGGCTTCCTCGGGAGGTGGTGGGTTCTCCATCTTGGGACAATTTAAAACAGAGGCTGATTCTGTGAAGGTTCAAGGGGGGGGGTGACAGTGGAGGAGCGATAGGGTTGGGAGTGTCCTGCACAGTGCAGGGGGTTGGACTAGATGACCCTATGATTCTTGCTTTGACCAGCCAGTAGGAACCCAAGTCCCCAAAACAGAAACTTATCTTACTGAAAGAGAAATTCGTTGACAATTGTCCCACCAGATTTTCTGCCTTGAAAGCAATCAAAAGGAATTTTCGAGCTGTGATAGCATATGCAAAATACACTTGCAATTTGCATTTCTCCTCAGAAATAACACAAAGTTATTACAGAAGGAAATGGGGGGAGGGGGGAAGGATCATCCCGCTTTGAGCTACAATAGCAGGATGGAAGGTTAAAAATATGTTTTTGTCATTTGCGCTGTTAAACTTGGGGGAAATCTGCATATCAATACAGTAAAGAGATTTCTTTTTAAAAAAAAAAAATATGGATATTTACATATAATACCAGTGTGTGTTTACATTTAATATCCTATTGGATTTAATTTTATTACTTTCAAGAAGGCAATTGGGGGAAGAATAAACAGTGGCGAATGCCAGTTCATTGATATGCTGAATCAATATGATAATCACATTGCTGATATAAACTCATAAGGAAAAAGCTTATGACATTCTGGCTAGGTGCCTTAATTTAGAATTGGCGGTGCGCAAGCATGTGTGTGTGTGTGTGTGTGTGTGAGCAGCGATACACAGCCATGCGCTGGTTTAATTCGGAAGATTTGCAGTTTGTACCGTCTCCCTGACGGGATCTTTCTCCCTAATTACTCTGAGACCGCTTTCAAAAGCGTCGATGGGAAAGATAATTAAAATACACCCACGCCTTTATTAGCTGCTTTTCTGATGCGCCGCCCGGATACGACCTCACCTACGGGCGTCTCCCACAAGGGACGGGATCGCGGCCGCTAATTAAGAGATAGAGGAATTGTCCCGGCATAAATCAACAAGGCCCAACCAACCAGGAATGGTTCCAGAGAACTCTTGGGGGAAGGAAGCATAATTTGCCCCAAATGGGAAAACGTCGTTGCAATTTCTCGGCCTCTGTTGTTGGGTTGCCAGACGCCAGGGGGGACCTGGAATTCCCCGGGGGATTACAGTTCATCTCTAGACAACAGAGACCAATTCTCCTTGAGGAAGTGGTAGCTTTCAAGGGCGCCTATGTAGCGGAAGGGAAGCGGAAGGGAAGCGGAAGGTTGGCCTGCATAGAGGAAAGGAAGAGGATTGTAAGCCGCTTAGAGGCTCCTTCAGGCAATGAAAGTAGGGTATAAAAACCAATTCTTCTTGAGAAGAGAGTTGGTTCTTATATGCCACTTTTCTCTACCCAAAGGAGTCTCGAGGTGGCTTCTAGTCACCTTCCCTTTCCTCTCCTCACAACAGACACCCTGTGAGGTGGGTGAGGCTGAGAGAGCCCTGATATTACTGAAGACGAAGAAGAGTTGGTTCTTCTATGCCGCTTTTCTCTACCCGAAGGAGGCTCAAAGCGGCTTCTAGTCACCTTCCCTTTCCTCTCCTCACAACAGACACCCTGTGAGGTGGGTGAGGCTGAGAGAGCCCTAAGATTCCTGCTCGGTCAGAACAGCTTTCTCAGTGCTGTGGCGAGCCCAAGGTCACCCAGCTGGCTGCATATGTTAAATGCCATCTGTGATTCTTGTCTCTCCTTCCTCTTCCATCTTGGAGTAGGATGGAGGAGGGGTTGGGGGGGGTTCCGCCGTGTTGTTGTTGCTATGCTGTCATTGTGTTGTTGGTTGTCCATTTTAACGGGTTTTAATGGGGTTTTAGCTGGACTTCTGTAACTGCCACGAGCCTCCCGAGAGTGGTGGGTAATAAATTAAATAACAACAACAACAATATGGAGGAGGAGTGGGAAATCAAACCCACCTAGCCAGATTAGAAGTCTGCACTCCTAACCACCACACCAACCTGGCTCTGGATGGGAGGTCGCCAAGGAAGAGAGAGGGTTGTATGCCACGACAGCCAACAGCAAGCCATCCCCATCCACCTCTTGCTTTCCAAACCCTCCAGGGGTCACCCGATGTTAGCTGTGGCTTCACAGCACTCACGGGCCAGGGTGACACCATCCTTCAGCCGCGGAAACGAGCCAAAGAATGCATCCGTCTCTCCCGAGCCGGTTCCTTTCCAACCCTGATAAACAGCCCCGACAGTGAGAAAGCACCCTGGGCAAATGCCTTTTAATGGCGCGAGGACACCCCGTGATCGATGCCTCTCCGTCTCTCTTCCACCCAATCTGTCTTTCTTTCTTTTCTTTCTTTTTTCCCCTTCTCTTTCCTGAAGTGCTCTATAAAAAGTTATAAAAGTCCAGCGCGGCTCAAACTGATACATCATTAAGGGGGCCCGCAACTTTCCGTGGCCTGCCACAAGTGATTTTGTGTGGCGGGATTGATCGGGTCTCGATTCGAGAACGGGGGGGAGGGAAGAGGGAGGCGAGGAGCGATATGAATCCGGCCTTATCTCCCTGTGTTGTTTCTCTCGCCACTCAGTGTCTTGCTATTAAGATAAAGCAAGTTACCCTGGTGGTGCGAGCAGCTGATTGAAAGCAGGATAATGACTTTGGGATTTATTTATATATTTATCGGGGCGCCGGAGGTGATATTGGCCAAGCCGTGGGGAAGGGGGGGGGAGAGATGGATTGGTAAATTGGATTACTCAGGGGTGCCATTTTTTTCTCTAAATGGAGGGGGGAGAGAGAAGGTTCTCAGCTCTTGAACACGTCTCACTGGCTCCAGGGCAGGCATACTTTTCCTCCTACCTAATATTTAATATTCTAATATTTCTATAAAGAACTATATACCCTCACCTGGGTAGCCCAGGATAGCCCTGTCTTGTCAGAACTTGCAAGCTAAGCAAGGACGGCCCTGACCACCGACCACCAGAATACCAAGGGGAGAGTGTGGAGCCAGGCAATGGCAAACTTGCCCCGGAGGGACGGACCAGAACAAATGGGATGAAATTAATTCAAAAAGAAATTCCGTCGCAACATCCGGAAGAAGTTCCTGGCAGTTAGAGTGGTTCCTCAGTGGAACAGGCTTCCTCGGGAGGTGGTGCGTTCTCCATCTTTGGAAATTTTCAAACAGAGGCTGGAGAGCCTTCTGACAGAGAGGCTGATTCTGTGAAGGCTCAAGGGGGTGGCAGGTGACAGTAGATGAGCGATAGGGATGTGAGTGTCCTGCATAGTGCAGGGGGTAGGAGTAGATGACCCAGGAAGTCCTTTGATGACCCAGGAAGACTTCCTTTGGCACATCCGTATAACACAGAATCATTCAGAGTTGTTGCTTTTTTCCAATACATGCAAAATCCGGCTTCTTACCGCGTTCCCAAATGCCCCATACCACTGCAGCTTCTCTGGAGTTGACTGAGCCTAAAATTAGTGGAAAGATTTGATCTTCCTTCAGCCTTTGTTCAAATCGAATTTCCTTTCTCCCTAGCAAACTCTATCTATTATTTCTTGATGATCAAAATTGCCAATTAAAATGTGTGTGCAGCCCAGGAAGAAAGGAGGGGAGGAGGAGGGAGGCGGGAGGAAAGCAGGGAGGGAGAGAGAGAGAGACTATTATTCATAAATTCTTCAGTCGCTGGTCAAAGAAGACAAATTCCAAATGTAACGGCACGTGCTCTTCTGTGATACAGTCCAAATAATTAATTGACTTTTCAACCTGCAATAAATATTCTCCTCCTTGTCGTCTTCTGATTGCTTCATAATTAACATGGTGGAGACACCAGCCTAACTCTGTATGACAGATATTTATTTAATACCCCTCCTGCTGTATACATTAACATTTCTCAGTCCCTGCTTTAAAAGTCGTTTGGAATTTGTGCCAGGAAAAAAATCAGATGCACCCCAGGCTCCTCTTGTTTATTTTATTGTATTTTAAAGTTTGGTGCCTTGCCTTTTCATTGTACATAAGAACATGAGAAGAGCCCTGCTGGGTCAGAACAGTGGTCCAACAAGCCCAGAATCCTAAGAATATAAGAAGAGCCCTGCTGGATCAGATGAGTGGCCCATCCAGTCCAGCATTCCAAGAGCATAAGGAGAGTCCTGCTGGATCAGACAAGCGGTCCATGTAGTCCAGCATCCTAAGGACATAAGAAGAGCCTTGCCGGATCAGACCAGTGGTCCTTTTAGTCCAGCATCCTAAGAACATAAGAAGAGCCCTGCTGGGTCAGACCAGGGGTCCATCTAGTCCAGCATCCTGAGAACATAAGAAGAGCCCTGCTGGATCAGACCAATGGTGCATCTAGTCCAGCATCCTGAGAACATAAGAAGAGCCCTACTGGATCAGACCAATGGTGCATCTAGTCCAGCATCCTAAGAACATGATAAGAGTCCTGCTGGATCAGACCAGTGGTCAATCTAGTCCAGCATCCTAAGGACATAAGAGCCCTGCTGGATCAGGCCAGGGGTCCACCTAGTCCAACATCCAGTCTCATAGAGTGGCCAGCCAGTTCCTCTGGAGGGCCAAAAACAGGCCTTCCTTCCCCTGATATTCCCTCCTAGCACTGGGAGGATTCAGAGGCTGGCTGCCTCTGATCGTGGAGGTTTCTTTCAATCACCATGGCTAGTAGCCAGTGATAGACCTCTTCTTCAATAATCTGTCTAATCCTTTAGGAGTGCAGATCACATTTTAATTACTCTTTGTGTTTCCTTTCCTCTGTCATGGATATGCAGCTCCTCGACCTCATTCAGTGCCATTGAGTCCAGTACTTAGGGAGTAAGTGGGCTATTATGTCCCTTACTTGCCAGTACATTTCATGAAGCCTGCTGGCCAATTAAGCTCTTGTTCAAGAAAGGCATCTCGATAATGAAAATCAAGCTTACCACAAAGCTAAAATTGTGGGTTATGATGCTACTGGCATCACATACCATTATGCCTACCATGTAGCGACATGCCCAAAGCAACATGAAAAATGTGACACTGGCATTGACCAATATCCACCATGACATCTGTACAATTGTAGCAAAAGTTGGGGAACTATATGTTGTCAATGTTTACAAACCTCCTATAGATTCATGGCCAGCATGTATCCTCTGAATCTATCATCAACCTTCTGTACACGCTGGAGACCTCTACTGCCATCAAGAAATTTGGAGATATATAATTAACTAGATTCAAAGCCCGTTCGTGAGAATGGGCTTTGAAAGGCCCACCCCCACTGTGGCCACCCAGCAGACACATAGAGGTGGCATTGCCCCCGGGTGCGACGTTTCTAGGACCAAGGGGAAGGCCTGCTCCCCCCTCTGCCCTGGCACCCGGGGACTCAAAGAAAGGCCCGAGGGGAAGGCCTCCTTCTTTACTCACAATGTCCTGCCGCTTACCCATCGCATTCTGGCCTGGTGAGGGCCTAGAAGCCTGTCCTGGTGAGGGCCTAGATTGTGCCGTCACCTGATTGGCTAGAACTGCTGCCAGTCCTGGTGAGAGGCCAATTGGAAGGTGCGAAGTCTCCTCACTTGGACTGGTCCCGCCCACTCTCCTCCCACTTAGCCCTTAACGAATTATGAAGGAAAAGATGATCAGAATGGTGAGGCACCTGTTGACTTGGTTGAAAAACATGGCTTGTATCTTCTTCTTCAGCAACAGCCTTCTTGTGACATCACAAAGTGATGATGTCACTTCCAGTACACACCAGAAGCAATGTCATCACACTGCTGCTGATGAAGCCTAAGCCTCCCTCTTTCTCCTGGTAAGTCCCCCTACCAGTCGTCTGACCGGTGGCATAGGAGTTGGGCCTGTTGTGGGGGACCCCACAACACTGGAGGGCAGTTTCTGGAAATCCTAAAGTTTCTGGAAATACCCTAAGGCAAATAAACTGTGATTTTATATAACACAAAAGGCAGGGTCTTAGAACTTGACCTGGAAAATCTGTTTTTCCTCCTCCATTTTGAAACTTGTATCATCTAGCCCAGGGGTCACAAACCCTTTTGAGTCTGTGGACACACCTGGAATTCTGATGCAGCATCATAGAATCATAGAATCATAGAGTTGGAAGGGGCCATACAGGCCATCTAGTCCAACCCCCTGCTCAACGCAGGATTAGCCCTAAGCATCCTAAAGCATCCAAGAAAAGTGTGTATCCAGCCTTTGCTTGAAGACTGCCAGGGAGAGGGAGCTCACCACCTCCTTAGGCAGCCTATTCCACTGCTGAACTACTCTGACTGTGAAAAACTTTTTCCTGATATCTAGCCTATATCGTTGTACTTGAAGTTTAAACCCATTACTGCATGTCCTCTCCTCTGCAGCCAACGGAAACAGCATCCTGCCCTCCTCCATGTGACAACCTTTCAAATACTTAAAGAGGGCTATCATGTCCCCTCTCAACCTCCTTTTCTCCAGGCTGAACATTCCCAAGTCCCTCAACCTATCTTCATAGGGCTTGGTCCCTTGGCCCCAGATCATCTTCGTTGCTCTCCTCTGTACCCTTTCAATTTTATCGACGTCCTTCTTGAAGTGAGGCCTCCAGAACTGCACACAGTACTCCAGGTGTGGTCTGACCAGTGCCGTATACAATGGGACTATGACATCTTGTGATTTTGATGTGATGCCCCTGTTGATACAGCCCAAAATGACATTTGCCTTTTTTACCGCTGCATCACACTGCCTGCTCATGTTTAGTTTACAGTCCACAAGTACCCCAAGATCTCGTTCACACACAGTGCTACCTAGAAGCGTATCCCCCATCCAGTAGGCATGCTTTTCATTTTTCTGACCCAGATGCAGAACTTTACACTTATCTTTATTAAATTGCATCTTGTTCTCATTTGCCCATTTTTCCATTGTGTTCAGATCTCGTTGAACTCTATCTCTATCTTCCAGAGTATTTGCCAGTCCTCCCAATTTGGTGTCATCTGCAAACTTGATGAGTAGTCCCTCCACCCCCTCATCTAGATCATTAATAAATATGTTAAAAAGTACCGGGCCGAGCACCGAGCCCTGAGGTACCCCGCTACTCACCTCTCTCCAGTCTGATGAAACACCATTGACAACAACTCTTTGAGTGCGGTTCTCTAACCAATTCCCTATCCACCTAACTATCTGAAAATCCAGATTGCAGTCCTTCAACTTATCCATCAGAACATCATGGGGAACCTTGTCAAAAGCTTTACTAAAATCCAAGTCAATGACATCAACCGAATTTCCACGATCCAGCAAACCTGTCACTTGGTCAAAAAAGGAAACCAGGTTGGTCTGGCAGGACCTGTTGGAGACAAATCCATGCTGACTTCCTTGGATCACTGACACAGCAACAAAATGGCTGTCACAAAATGACTGCCAGAGTAGGTGGAGTCAGGCTTGCGGCAGCTTAGCTTCAATCTTACGGCATCAGTCCTTGTGCTGCATTGTCAGCTGCTGCTGAAGCAACGTATTCAACAATCTGCACAGGCCAATCAAACATCCAATGGCCAATCAGAAGCTTTGCTGGGTTAAAGCCCTATCTGGTCCCACCCACTTCCTAAAAACACTAGGCGATACCCAGAAAAAGTGTCAGTGGGTCCCACAGCATCCACAGGCGCCTTGTTGGAGACCTCCTGAGTTACAGGGGGGAAAGAAGTGAATTTATCCTGGAGCTGCCATTTTTCCATGCCAGTCCCATTCTCTGCGTAGACAATTCTGTCCTAAATCAGGTAGCTGACAAAAAAAGATATTGAAGGATGTGTCAGAAAATCTCTTCCAGCTCTACCTGTAAATTTATGCTAGCTGGCACTTGTCTCGCTCGCCGACAATGTTAGTGTAATTTATTGCCATTTAACTGCTGGATGGCTCGCCCTATAATATATGCACGGGCATGGATATTTGGCTTGGCATTGCGATCAGGGAGAGAAGAAGCCCATGCGGAGAGCTGAAGGCAGCATCCCTCAAAGAGCACCTGACATATTGGTGGAATAAGTTACGGCTCGCCCAGTTATAAAGCAGAGCGTTGAGCGTCAAGTATGGTTGTCAGAATTGGACAGGAGACAGCCGGGCAAGAGTTTCTGAGCTTGCGTCAGTGAATGGGTCAGATGGTTGAAGTCAATGGCTTCATCCCCTCCCAGCTTCAACTGGGTCAGTGCTGGCTCTGTTCTCACATCAGTTGGACATGGTCGAGCTGCATTGGCCAGACCCCTCCCGGAGTCCCGCATGCAGTTCTGTTGGATAATACACTTTCAATGCACTTTTAGAAGTAGATTTTGCCTGTTTCTGCACAGGAAAATCAACCTGAAAGTGCATTATCCAACATGCATGGAATGGGGCCTCACTTCAAAAAGGATGTGGGGGAAATGGAGGGGGGAAGAGAAGAGTGATAAGGATGATCCGGGATCTGGGGACCAAGCCCTGTGAGGAAAGGCTGAGGGACTTGGGAACGTTCAGTTCGGTTTGGAGAAGAGGAGGTGGAGAGGGGACATCACGACTCTCTTGAAGTATCTGAAAGGTTGTCATTTGGAGGAGGGCAGGGAATGGTTCCTGTTGACAGCAAAAGAGAGGACACAGCAGTGGCTTTAAACTACATGTAGAATGGTACCAGCTAGAGATCAGGAAATACATTTTTACAGAGGTTTTTCAATGGTCATCCCCTCCCAACTCAAAATCCTCCCCTTCCAAAATCTCCAGGAATTTTCCTCTCTGCGTCTGGCAACCCTATTCAGGACTCGTATTTTAATTTTACTGATCCAGGTGAACAGGGCTAACCTCTCTGGAATGCTCCTCATGAAAAAGAACACCCAACATTAGATTGGTAGTTTTGGTTCGCTCGCCTTAGGCTATATATTCTGTTAATAACACCATGTTGTATTTCAGGCTTTAGACTCACACCTGTTTTTTCCCCCTGGCTTTCTGATGATAAATAGAAGCTGTATTGCATGACACTTGTGAACAATGGGTGAAATGGATATTAGAAAAATCTCATTTATCTTCTGCTTTATTTCTTGATAGAGGTCCTTGTCACCAGGGCTATTATGTGACCAGGCCTGGAAAGGCCATCTCATTAGTTTCTCTTATCAAGATAGCAAGGTCCCCTTTTCAAGCGATAGCACATTTTAGATTCAATTAAAACAACAATATTTGCGGTGGGCGGTTATACCTTTCCTTCCCCCTGCCGCGACCTCTCTTTCTGAAGCAACTTTTGCTTGGAAATCAAACTCCAATCCCTCTGCCTTTTCCTGCCTCGGTTGTTGTATCCCTGGGTGTTGTATCGAACAGATTATACTTGTACGTTTCTTCAAATTCAAATTCAAAAACCTTTAATGGCATATAATGAACTCTGGTTTCTCCTCAGATCCTCTAAATCTTTTGTGCTAAACTCCGCACAGAGAGACAACATAGGATAGGGGTTATAGACTTTCACAACCAGGAGTTCATCCAATTCAGGAAGCCTTTCTGTGCTTTTTTACCCTTGAGAAACCCCTGAAATTTTATTTAGGCTTCAAGGAACCCCAAAAGTGGCGCGAACGTGCAGAATATGGTTGGGAAGAAAAACCCCTTCCCTTCTCACCCCCTCCAGGCCCATATTTGGTCATCTTGGGAGGGCGGGTTGACATGACCACATATGGTCATATCACCTGATAAATATTTAACATATTTAAAATATATTTAAAACCAATGAGATGAAATTAATTCAAAGGAAATTCCATCTAAACAGCCCCCCAGTCCAGAAAGAGAACCTTTTCATGAGTTGTTTTTAAAGAACCACAAAGAGGATGGAAAGCGACAAAAGAGGACATTAGGAAAGCATATGTCTCACCATATTTTCTCAACCAAGGTTCGGTGAAGCCTTGGTGTTTCTTGATGCTCCCAGATGTGTTTCATGAATGTGTGGGAGTTAGTTATTTTTTTTTATTTTTTTAAATGTGTTAAACATTTATCAGGTGATATGATCATATATGGTCGTGTCAACCCACTCCCCCCTCTCAAAATGGCCAATGGTGGGCCTAGAGGGGGTGGGAAGGGGAGGGGCCCAGGGTGGGCGTGTCCACAGCTCTGTTTCCCAACCATATTCTGCATGATTGTGCCACTTCTGGGGTTTCTCAAAGCCTGGGGAATGTATCAGGGGTTTCTTGAAGGGGAAATGTTGAGAAAGGCTGTTCTAAGATATCTCCCTGCAGATTTCAGTTGCAGGTTCTTATGCAACAACAGCAATGCAATATTGAATTGACCACTAGAGGGAGGCAGATGCATACAGAACACGGGGAGAAAAACCCGAAGCAATAGGAACACACAAGAGATGAAAATAAAAATGGGGTAAATCCCTTTGTAGCCTTATGTCTCCTGTTGCGCTGTTTCCCATTCTATAATCCTGGCCAGACTGCACTCTTTATTGGAGCTCTTTGCCATCTGATTGAATTGAGAAATGTGGGCTATACGTGAATTGTATCATTTCTGTTGTTGCTAAAGTAACACCTCTTCGAGTGAGGGCAACAGAGCATGAACAGAGCAGCCAGATCTGTGTGCCGATCTCTTTTGGCAAAGCTGACATTTCGATCAGCCAGCAACAGGGAAACCAATGGGTCAGTACTAAAGATGGCATTGCCCTGATTCCCTCCTGCACACCTGCATGGCAAGATTTGGTTTGTTTCTAAAAAAGGCCGAATGCTTTAGCATCAGGAGAGCAACCCTTGAGTGGGTAACAATTATAAGCACTGGTTGAAGCCAATTAAGGCAGGGTTCTCCGATATGAAATTGTAAGTCACGTCAAGCTGGCTTTGGCCATGTGGTGATTAATAAATTAAAGAGAAAGACGATGATGCCCAGGGGGCACGATGGTGCCCACCAGCACTTTCCTTGGCCCCTTTTCAGAATGTGGGTGGGGGTATTGTAAGACAGGCATTTTGTGACTGCTTCCCCCATGCTGTATCAGAATTCCAAAGGTGGCCACAGATTCAAAGATCCCTGATCTATGCTCCTGGAATCTTTGGCCGGATCCCTAGAGAATATGGCAGGCTGCCTCAGGTGGAAATCCCTCCCTTCCTCTCCCCACCACAGATACCCCGTGAGGGAGGTGAGGCTGAGAGAGCTCTGACAAGAGTGCTTTGTGAGATCAGCATTATCAAGACTGTGATGAGCCTAAGGTCAAACATCTGGCCGCACATGGAGGAGTGGGGAATCAAACCCGGTTTGCAAGATCAGAAGCCACTGCTCTTAACTCCAACACGACTACAATAAAATGTTAAGATTTAACATTCTGTGCTATCTGCAACCCCTATTGTCTCATTTAGGTCTTCTCTATTTGACAGGCTCCACCGGATTGAGCAGAGTCCATGCGGACGTAGAGCAGAGCAAAAAATGACATGATGTGGATGGAGCAAAAGGAAGTCCATGGTTGTATCTCAGCTGTTCTGGATTCTCCCGTAGGCCCAGTGGAAGAATGCCATTTTGCAGGCCCTGAGGAACTTTGTTATTATATTAGTTATTAGTTATTATATTAAACTAGCTTCAAAGCCCATTCCTAAGAACGGGTGCTGAAAGGGCCCCCTCCCCTGGCTCCTGGTCAGGCAGCTTACGGTGGCTTTGGGACGCAACTTGCAGCCAAATCAAGTGGGGCGGGCGGGGGCTGGGCAGCTCATTAACAGGGCCGAGACGGAGCTCCTTAGCAGGCAATCAGCAGGCCAGGAGGCCCTCGTTAGCAAGCCCTCCACCACGACCCTTTGCCTAGGGCCCTCTCACCTGCTGCTGGCTCGAGGCACTGAGGCGTCTGAGAGCAAAGAGGCTAGAGTCCAGGGCTGGAGGACAGGAGACGCAGGGGCAGGGCCAATCAGGACAAAGCTGGCTGCACCCTGATTGGCCCTATTCCAACTTGGACAGCTGGACACGTCCCACCTCCTAGGCTGTTTCAGAAATATATAGAGGAACAACAATGGATAAGGATGTGTAATCCACCTTGAGCTTTGAGAGACAGGATAGAAAATAAATTCCATAATAGATAGCTAGATACATGATGGCTGGCTGACTTGGCCAGCCGACTGACCAGATAGATAGATGGATGGATGGATGAATGGATGGGCAGGTGGGCGGGCAGGCAGGCAGAGAGATCATAGATTCATAGAATCATAGAGTTAAAAGGGACGTCCTGGGTCATCTAGTCCAACCCCCTGCACTATGCAGGACACTCCCAACCCTCTCGCTCCTCCGCTGTCACCTGCCACCCCCTTGAACCTTCACAGAATCAGACTCTCTGTCAGAGGGTTATCCTGCCTCTGCTTAAAAATTTCCCAAGATCTAAATGTCTTTGCATAAAAATAGACTCTCAATTAAAACTTGTTTGTCCGTTGTTACGATGGGTTTACAAGCTGCTGATTTACAGGCTGCACGGCTAAAAAAAACCCAAAAAATCAAAGCCACTCTGTGCCTCTGGAATTCTGAATACATGTCTGTCTTTCTCTCCCCCAAGCAGCTTCTCCACTCCTCTGACAACAGCTTTGAAACATTCTCTCTGCGGCCACCAAGGCAACAGCCAGGAATGTCAACAAATCGGTAATGATTTAGAACACGTCAAACAGATTTCAGCAGCCTGGCCTCATTTCAAGATATCATAGTGGCAGCTCGATAAAGATGGACAATGCTCCTTCCAGGGTCTTAAATATAGGCAAGGTTTTTTTTTTTCCCCGCCCTAAAAAGTCCGGAGAAGAGTTTAGCTGCGGACGAAATAATGGCTCACATAGTCAGCAGGCCGAAGTGATTAGAAAACGCAGCCGCATCTCACAAAATGTTTCTAAGAGTGAGAAACAGAAGATCAATGATTACCCTCCCCCCCAAAAAACAAATCACTTTATTGTTCACTCTCAAAGCGAATGTGAACGAAGGAGTTAGTGGCGATCCTCTCTGATAAGATAACTGATGGAAATTGGAATTAATGAATTCTTGGAAAAGACTCAATGGAAGAGAAGTATCTCCAGCAGGAGAACATGGGGAAACACATTTGCAAAGAGTTTCTCATGTTGCACGTTGTTAAGATCTAACCTATCACATTCCTTGGGTTGGGGGAGAGGGATTCGATCAAATCCCTTTTCATGTGCAACTGGGGTAGGTCAGGGTTGCCCAATCTTTTTTGAGCCAGGGGACACCTTTGGAATTCTGAACACAGGGCAGTGGGCGACTTCACAAAATGGCTGCCATAGGAGGCAGAGCCAATCACAAAATGGCTGCCAACGAGGACGAGACAACCCTTAAAAATGTCCAGGAGTGAGGTTATAAACAAACAGAGAAGGGTGGGCAATAATAATAAAGTTAATGTTTTATCATCATCATCATTATTATAACTGTAACAATAACTCTTCAACACTGCAGGCAGAAGCTCAATTTAACTGCTGTCTTTTAATCTGCACATCCAGTCAGAAGCCACAGAGGGCAAACACCCCACCTAGCTCATCCCACTTTCTATAGGAACTTGGTGGGCACCAGGAAAAGTGCAAGTGGGCACCATGGGTCTCCTGGTATGTGTACATTGATATGTACTATCCTGTCTGGCACGGGTGGCCAAACTGAAGCTCTCCAGATGCCCATGGACTACAATTCCCTTGAGCCCCTGCTCTTTGGGATCCATTTAATGAGATCCCTGGCCTTCTTCCAAACAGCACAGAGCTGTTTGTACTGGTAGTCTTTAGCTCATGAACCGCATCCCTAAGAGGAATCACAGAAGCCTTCCAGGTGGCCGTAAGTTCCTCCAGAGCCCAGCCCCAGGGCTATTCCCACTGGCAAAAACAGAGCAGTAGGGAAGCTACTTCTACAGCACCAGAGCCCCACAGAGTAACTGAAGACTTTAATTGAGTAAACCCAATTGATGTGAGTCATTACAGTAAGTCAGGCACGGAATGGGTATTCTGGCTCCTACCTCGAGTTGCTAACTTCCTAGTGGGCACAGTGAATAAGAAGAAGAACCCTGCACCTCCTGTCTGCTCCTGGTAAGTCTACCTCACCAGCCAGGTTGGTGGTAAGGGGCCGGGCTTGGGGATGCCTCCAACGTTGTGGCCAACCCATGACATGAACTCCAAGAGAGTAGTCGAAAGAAGTAGGAGAAGAACAGGCTCACCACTTTCCAGAACACACGTCAACGCTGTAGGTGCGTGTAGAATTGCCAGCTCCAGGTTGGGAAAGAGCTGGAGACTTTAGAGATGGAGCCTGCAGAGGGCAAGGTTTGGGCAGGAGAGGGATTTCAGTGGGGTATAATGTCATGCAATCTATCTTCTCAGCCACCAGTTTCTCCATCTCCATTGCCTGGAGATGAGCTGTAATTCCAGGGGATCCCCCGGGGTCCCAACTGCAGCCTGGCATCCCCAGGTAGTTTCCTGCATAGTGCAGGGGGTTGGACTAGATGACCCATGAGGCCCCTTCCAACTCTATGATTCTATGATTCTATGATTCTTTGAGACAGCTATATGCATTGTTTTAGAACCCCAATAGCTCTGCCACCCTAAGCAATAATGGAGGTACAAACCAGACCCGTGGGGGTGACACAAGGGACCATCACCATTTTTGTAACCAAGACCACAGAACAGGAGGGAAGAAAGAGGAGGGTGTGGAGTAGAGCCAAGCTTCTGAAATCAGTCATAATTCTTTCAGTTTTCTAAAGGGCTGGGACGGATTTGGCTGACAGCTATAATGGATGATGACTGAGGTCAGAGAATCAAGAAGGCCAGTCAAGAATGCCGAAAAGATCAAACGTGATGGAGAGGTCCATATCAGGAAATGCAGTCCTTCAAGATCGATGACAAGTTCCAAACAGATGAATTTAAAAGTGAGTCACTCCCAGAATAACCACGGATTTTAAGATGAAAGTTGGGGGAAATGGAAGCTTTGATGGGTGGGTCCTATGGTGTACAGCAGGGGTAGTCAACCTGTGGTCCTCCAGATGTCCATGGACTAAAATTCCCATGAGCCCCTGCCAGCATTTTCTGGCAGGGGCTCATGGGAATTGTAGTCTATGGACATCTGGAGGACCATAGGTTGACTACCCCTGTTGTACAGGATTGCCAGAACTCCAGAGGCCTCCAGCTCCCATTTTCTGCCACCTGTCTAACCAGAATTTTTTTTTCAACCTCCATCAAGCTGATGGCAACATCACTTCCAAGGAAAAAATACCCAGACCTGAGGGAAGTCCTCTATAAGAATCACCAACAATTCTACGGTAAATACATAGAGTTTCCAGAGATTCCTAGAGAGGCGTGACATTACTTCTAGGTTTTCCTGGGAGTGATGTCACGTAGTCACCAGTGGCTACCCCCTATGTTCCCACCCTCAGACTCCCCAAATTTGATATAACATCAAGTCCAAGAGAAATGGAAGTTCTAAGGCAACATCACATTCCTCCCCAAACTCCAACCTCCCCATGCACCACTTCCAAATCTCCATGAATTTCTCATGGTAAAGTTCTCAAGAGGGTTGCCAGATTCGCCTCTCCCAGTAGAGGCTGTTGTGCCCCACTTCCAACTTCTTCCCTCAGCCAGCAGGGAGACCTTTGAAAGATGAAGGCCTATGCCGTATTGCTGGTGTCACACAGGAAGTGCCATCACACCAGTGACTTTGGGGCATGACTCTGGCATTTGGGCAAAAACTCCATCGTAGAAGCCAGTTTTGCCATAGAGTTTTCCCCCCAAATACCAGAGAGTCTTCCAGAAGTTTCCAGCATGAAGACAATGTCATCTAGCTGGTCTTCTTTCTACTGGTAAATCCATTCCCTTCATCCCTCCTGGCTGCCAAGACAGAACTGGTAAATCTAGCTGACAATCCAGGTGGCAGATAATCTGGAGCCAATTTGGTATAATGGTTAAGAAGAAGAGTTAGTTTTTATGCCCCACTATGTACTGCCCAAAGGAGTCTCAAAGCAGTTTACAATCGCCTTCTGTTCCTCTCCCCACAACAGACACCTGTGAGGTAGGTGAGGCTGAGAGAGCTCTTATAGAACTGATCTGTGGGAAACGCACTGTCAGGGCTGTGACAAGCCTAAGGTCACCCAGCTGCCTGCCTGTGGAGGAGTGGGAAATAAAATCCAAATCAAATCTAATCGCCAGATTAGAAGCTGCCGCACTTAACCACTACACCATGCTGGGTCTCTAATCTGGAGACCGAGGTTTGATTCCCCACTCCTCCACGTACAACCAGCTGGGTGGCCTTAGGCTAGTCACGGTTCTCAGATCCCTCTCAGCCCCACCCACCTCATAGGTTGCCCATTGCTGGAAGAGGAAAGGAAAATGATTTTACCAGCTACCCTTACCAAATACACACAGGCCTAAGCCTGTCTTCCGGAGCCTTTGCCTGTCAACCGCTCTATGAAAAGATCGAAACCAGCAGACAGGAAGCTCCTCGAAAGAATGCCACTGTACATAACCCGTCTTTATCTATTTACCTTTTAGAACATTTGATTGATTCAGGATGAACTTTTGGCTGTTTCAGGACCATAACCTTGATTGTTTCCCATTCATTGTGAGTGGCAAAATAACAGGCGTTTCCCCAGATAGAAAACCGTGGCCTTACTTATTGCACTGCCTGGGTCTCCTTGAAAGGCTTATAATTGAAACAATGCCTGTTGCCTTACCCTTCTCATGTGATGTATTGTATCTTCTCAAGTCTAGGCTTCCTGTCAAAGGCTTTTCATCCTTCTTCTGAGAAGGCGCCTTACCTGAACGGATTTCAAATCCCTTCTTCTTTGAAAGAAGGTTGGATGCACACTTTTCTTGGATGCTTTAGGATGCTTTGGGCTGATCCTGCGTTGAGCAGGGGGTTGGACTAGATGGCCTGTATGGCCCCTTCCAACTCTATGAATCTATGATTCTATGATTCTACGATTCTACGATTCTACGATTCTACGATTCTATGATTCTATGATTCTATGATTCTATGATTCTATGATTCTATGATTCTATGATTCTATGAAAGGAGGTCCTTGAGCTAATGGAGTCCAAACTTCCTCAGACATTGTAATTCCCTGCGGAAGGGAGACTCATGGAAACTCGAGTCCCTTAAAGTCCCATTTGCTATTGGGATGAATGGATCCCATTGAGTTGAATTACTCTGGAGCCTTTCCAAATGATCCAGCTCTGCAGCACTATCCATGTGCAGACATCGATCATCTATCACACCAGTTCCCGATGCCTTCTTTCTGCGTAGAAAATTTGCTACAGGATTTGCTGAGCATTATTGTTCCTTTGGCTGGAGAGATGGGATTCCGAGGGCTTTTCTGCACCAAAATTGTTGCTTCAACTCGGATTCTTGACTTTATCCAGTTTTTCACTCCTTGCACACTGTACCGTTTGATGGTTGTTGTTAACCTTGGTTTTCTGTGAGCTCTTTTCATGCAGGAAAAACTTGAAACAACAATCAGCAATAGGGTTGCCAGTTCCGGCCAGTGAAATTTCTGGGGAAGGGAATTCAGGGAAGGTTTTCAGCTAGAATCTATGCTGGGGGGCCCCAAACTTTTGAGGGTATGGGTGTCTTTGTAATTTTCTGAGGGGATCCTGAGCATCACCCCAAAATGGCTGCTGCAGTAATTGGCACCAAACCTAAAATGGCTACCTCTGGAGGTGGAGCCAAATGGAATACCCCCATTCTCACACATCCTGTGAGAATGGAAATCTCAAAGGAGTGATGGAACAACAGACTGACTAAGGAAAAAAAAACAGTTCCTTGCCTGTCCTCCTCATTCTCTAGTAGAAAATCATTTCATTTAAATGAAGGAAGCTGTGATGGCCCCCTTCCGTTTCAGTACCCTCAGGGGCAAGATTTCCCCTCATTATTCTTTCTCTTCTGTGACCAAGTCACCCTAAATTATCTCTTTTCTCCTTTCCTGAAGAATTCTTGCTTTCCTACCCTGTCACGGTAAAATCATTTGGCTGTTTGCTCATCCCAGAAATCTGAGGGAAGGGAGTGGGCTTTAACGTGTAAATTAAATTGCACTCAAGAACTTTTAAATTTCAACAGCAAAATATTTTAGTCAACACCAAGGAGAAACATCAGGTAAAATCAAGGGTAAAAATCCTGAGGTAACTCCATATCAATAATTGTGAGGTAATTTCAGTCCATGCACGGACCTTGGTTCTCATATTTCAGGCTGAGAATTTCTGAAGCTAATCCAAGCTTTCTTAACCAGGGTTTAATCGAACCCCAAGGTTTCTTTATGGACCTGGGAGAGTTTCCTGAATGAGTGGGAGTTAATTAATCTTTAATTTTTTAAATTTTTTAAAAATTTGTCATGTCCACCCACCAACCAAATGACCAGTGATGGGCCTGTAGAGGGTGAAAAGGGAAGGGACCCTGGGTGGGCATGTTCACAGCTCTGCTTCTCAACCATATTCCGCACCATCGTATCACTTCTAGGGTTTCTTGAAGCCTGAAGAAGTTTTTTTTTTTGGGGGGGGGGTGTCAATGATAAAGAGTTGAAAAAAGCTGAGCTATTCAGAGTTACTTTAAATCTTTCGGTTGAGAGGCTTTTATTCCAGTGTTTTCCTCAAGCAATCAAGTACACTTTCCTTGAGTATTCTCTGACACTTTTGGTTTCCAGAAGACTAGTGCAATGTTTGCAGTACCCAAATCTCTTCTCTTGAATTCTGCACTCCCCATATGCAGCCAGCTGGGTGACCTTGGGCTCACCACGGCACTGAGAAAACTGTTCTGACCGGGCAGTGATATCAGGGTGCTCTCAGCCTCACCCACCTCACAGGGTGTCTGTTGTGGGGAGTGGAAAGGGAGACTCCTTCGGGTAGAGAAAAGTGGCCTATAAGAACCAGCTCTTCTTCTTCTTCAATAATATCAGGGCTTTCTCAGCCTCACCTCCCTCACAGGGTGTCTGTGGTGGGGAGAAGAAGGGAACATGACTGTAAGCCACTGAGAAAAGCAGCATATAAGAACCAACTCCTTCTTCTTCTTCTTCTTCTTCTTCTTCTTCTTCTTCTTCTTCTTCTTCTTCAAATTAGCTCACAGAGCTGTGTTGGGGGGGGGGGAAGTGGAGGGGAAAACCATGTACGCCACACTGAGCTCCTTCAAAGATAAAAGAACAAAAAAATTAACCAAGGTCTGGAATGTTTGCTCATTTCAAATAGGAATGCTGTGCCAGCCACTCCAAAGTGCAGCCAAATAGCCAGTCCGGACAGATTGTGACCGTGGGCAGGGAGAGATATTGATACAAACCTCTCGAGTTAATCTTGTCTTTCTTTTGCCCAGCACCATAGATCCTTTCCAGCTTGGTACTTCATAGCATCCTGCCGTGCCCCCTTTAGAATTTGGCAAACTGGTGTGTGTGTGTGGGGGGGAGGGTTGTTCTTAAGGTCGGGAACGCATCGACAGATTGCACCATGCCACTTGAAAAGCATTCCCCCCCTCCTGCCACCGCCCAAAGAAAATCAAATATGACCTTGCCAAATAACAATGCCCACAAAGGGAAGCAGCGTGACACTTCCTTGGAAGACAAAGTTGGTCGTTCATCATATTTGGCTTCCGAATGTGGAAAGCTCTGACACGTGTGACGCTTGCCAAGGTTTGGGGTCAAAATCTGTAAAGCGAAGGAAGGTCAGGGTTTTTTAATGGCCTCTAATTGCGACCGAGTTCAGTCGCCCCGAGAGACGTTTGTACCCGGGCCATTCCACGATGATTGTGTTTCATTTTGCAACGCGTTTGTAAAAATCCGAGGGGAGGGATTTCTTCGAATCTTGGACTGTATGTTTCTCCGTGGCAGGGTGTCCGAGTGGCATTCGAGTGGGGTTTTTTTCTCCGCCACAAAGATGCCAGAAGAAAGCTAATGCATGCGAATGGAGTCTCGGGAAAAAAGGCAAGTAGGTTCAGGCAGCATTCCTGTAGATGTGGAGTTGAATATCTATCTATCTATCTATCTATCTATCTATCTATCTATCTATCTATCTATCTATCTATCTATCTATCTATCTATCTATCTATCTATCTATTTATTTTTGGATTTATATACCGCCGCTCCCTGATACGTCTGGCGGCGGTTCACAACATAAAATTCTAAAAACAATAAAATCCCAATTTACCCAATTTACGCCATAAAACAGTATCACAAAGATGACAGTAATATCCTGATTTAATCCTTCCCACCTTGTTCACGGTGGGACCCTGATCTTCCTCTAGCAGCGGGAGCTGGTCTGATGGAACTTGAGATCCAGTTGGAAAAACGCGGGACTCTGTCCTGGCCTCAACCTGGCGGAAGAGCTCCGTCTTACAGGCCCTGGGGAAAGTTGGTAACTCTGGCAGGGCTCTTAGCTCTTCCGGGAGCTCATTCCACCAGGCTGGGGCCAGGACCGAAAAGGCCCTGGCCCTGGTTGAGGCCAGGCGTACGTTCCAGGGGCCACTCCTGTTTCGCAATACTAGGGGAATGTTGCGGTTGACACAAGCTTACTTTGCTCAGCTTTCTGGATGAATGAATTTGGTCCCTCTACGATTAGTCTAGGCTCCGTCTGTGTATTGAGTCCCCTTGAGTCACTTCCAACTAGGAACTATGACCTATGGCCCAGCGAATTGATTGCTGGAAGATGCGCCCCATGCAATTCTTTACCATAGAGTCCGTGAGACAGATAGGCACACTGATCGCTCACCTTCCTGATCTCTCTCATGCGGTCCCTTTCGGTTACATTATGTAAAACCTTCACTGGCATGCCATAAAAGAGATTATAGATAGGGCTCAATTATTGTACCAGTGCTTCTAATTTGTCATACCTTTTATCACTTTACCCAGGGCAACCCAGGGCAAACCTACCCAGGGCACCTCCCCTTCCCGCTCCTTCATCCAATTTGCGTCCAGATCAAGTTCAAGGTTTTGGTTTCGACCTCTAAGGCCATACACGGCTTGGGTCCTACCTACCTGAGGTTAGCTTATGCCCCCCGCAGGACCCTTTGCTCTGCAGGTATGAATCTGCTGGTCCCGAGCCCCGGGACATTCGCCTGGCCTCAACCAGAGCCAGGGCCATTTCAACCCTGGCCCCAACCTAGTGGAATGGGCTCCCAGAAGAGCTAAGGGCCCTACCGGAGCTATCAAGGTTCCGCAGGGCCTGTAAGACAGAGCTCTTCCGCCAGGCGTTTGGTTGAGGCAGGGAGGAGTGGAAGTAGTGGTGGAAGAATTCTGTGGATGGCCTCTCCCTCCACCCAGGGACAGCCCTCTCCAACTCACCTGCAGGGGCAGCTCTCATGTATCAGGGATCTGCAGCCTCCGAGCCTCAGAGGGAAGTGGAAGGAGGAGGGGTGGTCAGGGGTGGGGGATGGAAGGCGATTGGCTGGCAGTTGGACAGACAGCAAGCTGGTTGGAGGAGGAGAAGGCAGGGGTGGGACAGCCGCCATGAGTGGGTGTTAAGCGCTGAGTGGCACTTAAGCCATGAGACCAGCTCCTCCTCCAAGCCCTTATCAGAAATGTGGTATGGTACATGATGTAAATTATTTTGGGATCTGCTCAGTCTGCGGAGAGAGAGGAGTACAAATGTTTTAATGATGATGGTGTTTTGGTTTTAAAGCAGATTTTTGCTTTCCCCCCACTTCTTTAATATTTTGCAATCCACCCTGAATGCTAATTTGGCTAAAGGGCAGGATGGACATTTTTCCAGCCAAAGAAAATAAAAGGACTCAAACAGATTCGGCCACAAAAAGAAACAGAGGTAAATCTGAACTTGACATTACTTGAAGGACCTCATGTTCTGTTTTTTTCCAAAGCAACTGAAAACGGCACAACTCTTCGAAATCTTATCAGAGACGGCAAGGATTCCAGGAAACAATTTTCAAACTTTTCATACACAGAAAAAAAACTGAAGTACCCTAAAGGCCATTGCTTTTTAAAGATTATTCAGAGCGTTAATCTCTGATACATTTTGGGGCCTATCAGGTGGATTTAACCCAACCTTTTGTTCAACCGGAAAGTTCAAATAAGCTTTTTTTAAAATTTAATTCACTCACTTTAAAAATTCTAATGTTAAACCCTTCTACACTGCTTCATTCTCCCTACAAATTGAAATGTCAGAAATAATCAGAGCTATCGCCAAGCTACATCTGTTCCAACTAAGTGAAGAGTGTACAGGAATTCTCACAAGAATACAGTGTGGGATATCAGATTTCCAGAGACAAACCATGTCCTGTCTGCTGCTGCCATACAGAGAAATACTGTGGCAACCAAAAGCTTCAGCCAAAACATGTATTTCCCCATATTAAGTCTGTCCGTCTGTCTGTCTGTCTGTCTGTCATCTAACTTTTATAGCACCCCTCCCCACTAGCAGACTCAGAGCGGTTTACAACATTAGGCAATAAAACCTCACAATGTTAAAAGTTCAATAAACACAACAAAAACATAATGAGATCCACTGCAAACTCCCCATCATCTGTACCACTCCTGCCCACCAATATGGTCATTAACATGATAAAATATGCCCCCATAAAAGAAGAAGAATGGTGGACGATTTTCCACACCAGAGGCTCCACACCAGGCTGCCTGCTGGAGTTTGAGCCAGGGCAGGTTGTTCCACCTCTTCCTACTTCCGCATGGGGGAGCATTTGGCCTGATGCACCTTGTCTGCCCTGGATTTGTGGTCCCGCACAGGAGCTGGGGCAGTGAAGTTCCTAGTGCGGAAATGGTCATCAAGAGACTGGGAGGAAGACCCACTAAATACTTAGGCCTCAACCATAGGCCTAGGAGAAGAGTGATGCTTTACAGGTTCCTGTGGAACCATAGAGTCATGGAGTTGGAAGGTACCTCCAGGGTCATCTAGGCCAACCCCCTGCACAATGCAGGAACTCACAACTACCTGCCCACCCACAGGGAGCCCAATTCCATGCAGGGATGAAGCCCCCCACCTAAAAAAAAACAATCCGTGGCCAGTCTGGTCTGGAGGAAGTTCACCTCTCGAACCCAAAGTGATGATCCGCATTTCCCTGGGCTTGCGCGAAAGGGCCCAAGACCCAACCTTCTGCCCACCCACTTACAATCTGCCTAAGTTCACAGAATCATCATTTCTGTCAGATGACTATCTAGCCTGTGCTGAAAAACTTCCAAAGGAGAACCCACCACCTCCCGAGGAAGCCTGTTCCACTGGGGAACCGCTCTGTCTGTCAGAAACTTTGAGGGAAAATAGCAGTAGGTGCAAACTTAAATGGACTCCTGGGAATGGTAGAGGACAGGAAGGCCCGGAGGATCATTGTCCATGGGGTCGCGATGGGTCGGACACGACTTCGCACCTAACAACAACAACAACATAAATTATAGATAAATTTGAAAATGTTTCCCATGGAGCCTGGCTCTTCAGGAAAAGAACTTCATTGTGACTGACATCCTGGTTACTTTCTTTATGGCTTTAGCATAGCGTTCCCACCAGTGATTCCTAGAGCTACCCATTCTCACTTCCGGAAGGAACTTCCAGGAAGTACGTGAAGCTGCTTTAGGGGGAAGGGGGGGGGGAGGAAAGGTGTCTTAGCTCAAAGAGGGGAGAAACAGGGTGTGAGGTAGTTTAGGTTTAATTTAGGTCCAGCCTAGGATTACCAGCTTCCATATGGGAGTAACAGGAAAAAAAACTATTTGTCAAGCTTGCGGAAAGCAGACAACCAAAGAAGTTGACAAATGAGCTACACAAGTGAAGACAATAAATAGACTCTTCTATTATTCTATAAATAAAGTGGCGGATGGACAGATCCTTATCCTGGATGCTTTAGGCTGGTCCTGCATTGAGCAGGGGGTTGGACTAGATGGCTTGTGTGGCCCCTTCCAACTCTGTGACTCTAAAATGGCTGCCTAAGGAGGTGGGGAGCTCCCCCTCACTGGTGGTCTTCAAGTAGCAGCTGGAAAGATATTTATCCTGGATGCTTTAGGATGATTCTGCATTGAGCAGGGGGTGGGACTAGATGGCCTGGATGGCCCCTTTCCACTCTAGGATTCTGGGAGTCTAGTTCAGCAGTGGAAGGGGCTGCCTCAGGAGGTGGGGAGCTCCCCCTCACTGGTGGTCTTCAAGCAGCAGCTGGACAGATATTTATCCTGGATGCTTTTGGATGAGTATGGGGTTGGACTAGATGCCCTGTAGGGTCCCTTCCAACTCTGGGATTCTGTGAGCCTATGCAAAAAGATTTCCTGAGCATTAAGCTAAAGTCTTTCCCCGCCTCATTCCCAGAGATCGTTTTGAACTGAAGATGTCGGAACGGAACCGTTTGCATGCAAAGCACGTTCTTCGTCACTGTGCTAGGAAACCTCTCCTCAGCAATAATAAATAATAATGGGGTACATAATAATTGGGGCATGTGGAATTGGAGCCTCCTTCCCTCTAAGCCGACACGTCTCCCTTCAATGCAGATTCAATTAATAGCCGGGGGGGGCTTGGCAAGAAACAAGCCCCAATTCCATCGGGCCAATTAAAGGTTAAGGAACTAGGGTTACAGCAAGACAATCCAGCCCATTTGGCCTCCTTAATTACGTTCAGTTAATTAAGGGCTTCAGGAGCAAACCACCACAGAGCATGAAAAGAAATTCGCTTGGCTGTGCTCCGTTCTCTGAAAAGGCGCATTGGAGTGTCAGGAGCACATTGGAACTACGGCGCAAGCTTGAAGATTGCCACTCACCCCGTTGTGAACCGGGAGGGACAAAAGCAGGAGTGGTTTATCATAGTAGCCCACGTAGCGCACGCTACAGACACACACACCCCGGTTCCAGGGCCCCCGCTGTGTTGTACTGTTGAGGGCCTGCTTACCGCGACTGTAGGGGGTCTTCATGCTTATGTGCTTTATGGACCCCCTTTTTCAGAACTGAAACGATGGTTTTCCTCCCGGCACATGAGACCAAATGAGCAAGCTGAACATCAAATTGGGTACCCCTGCTTTCCTCTCCCCTTCCCCACCAGGGGAAATGTTCACTCTTAAAACTGAGCAAACCTCTTGTTGTGGTTGTTAAATTGATTTCTACACTGCCCTCCCAGCAAATGGACTCAGGGCAGTTTAGAGCATATAAACATAATAACATGAACGAAAAAAAGTATTTAAAAAATACTTTGGCCACCTCATGAGAAGGAAGGACTCCCTGGAGAAGAGCCTGATGCTGGGAGCGATCGAGGGCAAAAGAAGGGGACGACAGAGAACGAGGTGGCTGGATGGAGTCACTGAAGCAGTCAGTGCAAACTTAAATGGACTCCGGGGAATGGTAGAGGACAGGAAGGCCTGGAGGAGCATTGTCCATTGGGTCACGATGGGTTGGACACGACTTCGCACATAACAACAACAACAAACATGAACGAAAAACATACTATGTTTTGTGTGTTTATTAGATTTTTAGACCTCCCCTGGCAGCAAGCTGGCTCAGGACGGTGTACAAAGATATAAAATATATAATAACAGTAATAAACTTCCATTTAAAATTGATTTAAATAAACAACGACAACATTAAAAGAGGTTAAAAACAGCAGCAATGAGCTTACTTGGTGTGGTGGTTAAGAGTGCGGACTTCTAATCTGGCGAGCTGGGTTTTATTCCCCGCTCCTCCTCCACATGCAGCCAGCTGGGTGACCTTGGGCTAGTCACAGCACTGATAGAGCTGTTCTCACAAAGCAGTAATATTGGGGCTCTCTCAGCCTCAACCACCTCACAGGGTGTCTGTTGTGGGGAGAGGAAAGGGAAGGCGACTGTAAGCCGTTTTTAGACTCCTTTGGGTAGAGAAAAGCAGCATATAAGAACCAATTCTTCTTCTTCAGTAATATCAGGGCTCTCTGAGCCTCCCCCTCCCTCACAGGGTGTCCTTTATGGAGAGAGGAAAGGGAAGGTGACTGTAAGCCACTTTGAGACTCCTTTGGGTAGAGAAATGTGGCATATAAGAACCAACTCTTCTTCTTCAGTAATATCAGGGCTCTCTCAGCTTCACCCACCTCATAGGGTGTCTGTGGTGGGGAGAGGAAGGGAAGGTGATTGTAAGCCGCTTTGAGACTCCTTCAGGTAGAGAAAAGCGGCATATAAGAACCAACTCTTCTTCTTCTTCTGAACATCTAGGCCAGGGGTTGTTTGTGGCCTTCCAGATGTCCATGGACTACAATTCACGTTCAGAGGAAAGTGAAGGCGACTGTAAGCCACTTTCTAGAAATTCAAGGTGATTTGGGATAGGTCAATCCATTAGAAGATAGACCAATGATTGGGTGGGGCCATAAATAGGGAAATAGATGGATGTTAGCTTTGGCCCCCACTGAAAGACTGGCGGAAGAGCTCAGTCTTACAGGCCCTGCAGAATTGTGCTCACTCTGATAAACAGAATAAAATAAAACTTCATTCTGGGAGCAGTATTCTTATCAGTAAAATCTATTAAATATTGAATTGTTTTAAACTGTGTTTTTATGTTTTAACTGCATATAAACTCTGAGGTAATATGCCCTGAGGCTGCTGTGCAGGAAGGGGCGGCCTAAAAATCAAATAAAAAATAAATAAAAGTTCCAGGAATTTCACGGAGTTGGCAGCCCTGGTTCTCCCTTTTATTTCTCCCAGCAGTGGTTAGTAGCAGCGACTTTGTGCGCTACGCTTTTTCAGTTTTGTTTGGCTTTTGCCTACGATCCCTGTGACCCTTTTCATTCCTCACATTCTCCCAGCTGGCATCCCCAATCTTGCTTCTTTCTTTCACAGCATGTCCCTACATTACCTCATTCGCATGCCATTTATGCGTGTGCATCTGTAGAACATGCATGCGCCTTTCATGTTATGTGCCGAAAGGAGCAGGGAGTCTACCAGTGGAGGAAATGCTTTGAAAAAAAGATATCAGGAAGTTTCTAATCTAATTATATCATAGATCAGGGGTAGTCAAACTGCGGCCCTCCAGATGTCCATGGACCACAATTCCCAGAAGCCCCTGCCAGCGAATGCTGGCAGGGGCTTCTGGGAAATGTAGTCCATGGACTAATGCTGGCAGGGGCTTCTGGGAAATGTAGTCCATGGACATCTGGAGGGCCGCAGTTTGACTACCCCTGTCATAGAATCATAGAGTTGGAAGGGGCTATAGAGGCCATCTAGTCCAACCCCCTGCTCAACGCAGGATCAGCCCTAAGCATCCTAAAGCATCCAAGAAAAGTGGGTATCCAACCTTTGCTTGAAGACTGCCAGTGAGGGGGAGCTCACCACCTCCTTAGGCAGCCTATTCCACTGCTGAACTACTCTGACTGTGAAATTTTTTTTCCTGATATCTAGCCTATATCGTTGTAAATGTAGTTTAAACCCATTACTGCGTGTCCTCTCCTCTGCAGCCAATGGAAACAGCATCCTGCCCTCCTCCAAGTGACAACCTTTCAAATACTTAAAGAGGGCTCTCATGTCCCCTCTCAACCTCCTTTTCTCCAGGCTGAACATTCCCAAGTCGCTCTCAGGGATATCAGGCTTTCTCAACTGGGTTTTTGTGAAACCCTGGTTTTTTTTTTTTTTATATCCCTGAAAGGGTTTCCCAAATGTGAGGGAGTTAAGTCATTTTTTTAAAAATTTCAAAATTTTGTCAAACATTTTCCGGGTGACATGACCATATATGGTCGTATTGACCATATATTGACCCCTCCCCAAATAGCCAATGGTGTCAGGATCAGTACCTGTTCTCTGCCATGTTTTTATGTTAACCTGAGTTTCTCCATGTTTTCTTAGCCTGGTCTCTTGTCTCTTGTTGCTGGGCCCCTATGTAACCCTGGCCCATTATATTAGCTGTCTGCCTGAAATCGAAACCTGTCTGCTGTGCATTTGTTATCATGATTTGCTGTGAACTATTTGTCTTTTGTACCCAGCCGACAAGTCCTGCTCTATGTAACAATAATAGTTATCTTGTCAGTGGGCGCCAAGCGGTCCAAGGACGTGCCAGAAGTAACACTCCCTAGTTATTTGCCCAGCCGGGCACCTGAAGCTCTTCTCCCTCCCCCCTGGGAACCCTCAAGTTTTGGGCGGGAGAATTCTCTTGAAAAGGGCTTGCTTTTGCATTGTTAGGCAGATTTGACTTGGCTAGTTATAGTGACTGAATTAAACTTCCAACAAAGCTTTCTTCTAGCACTTGACACCTGGAGGAGGTGGGAAGGGGAGGGGCCTCGGGTGGGCGTGTCCACAGCTCTGCTTCCCAACCATATTATGCCTAGTTGTGCCACTTGCTGGGGTTTCTCGAAGCCTGGAGAATGTTTCAGAGGGTTCTCAATGGTGAAAAAGGTTGAGAAAGGCTGGACTATGCTAACTACCCATCTCATGCACACTAAAGATCTTGCACGGTCCAACAAAGACGAAAGAGATCGGTTCCTCTGGAGAGAATGGATGCCTTGGAAGGTAGAATATATGACTGTTACCCAAATTGCTGGGGAATCATGAATATAGCAAGAGGCTGGGTGACGCAAGATCTTTTCTAGCAAATTTTGCGGGGTCCGTTCCCTGGAAGAAACCCTTCTTAAATAAAGGCAACAATTAAGCTTATACTCAGGGGATTTATTTGGGGAAATAATCAGGGTACATTCAAAACATACACATAAATAAAACATGCACACACTAAGTTCTACAGGAGGAATAGTTCAAGATACTGCACCTTTCTTAGATCCAAGACCCAAGGTTGACGACATCAGGGGGTAGACAGGATGCACAACACACACACACACCTGGGAATTTTTGAAATTCTCGGGCTAGACTGATGATTGGTCTCTGATATTATGAGCACCTGATAGGTGAGTTTGAACTGTGAGGTCACTAGAGTGGGAGGTATGGAGTAACCTCATCAATTATAACAATACCTTGGCTAGGTGTAACATGTCGCTAATGGCCCTGTCTTGTTTAATCAGGAAGGACTGGGGGAGTCCAATGGGAGACATTTGGGGGTAAGAGATGCTGCTAGGCAAAAATTCCACTCGACAAAAGACACAAAAGAAGTTGCAGTTAGTTCCTGGAAGGTATATTCCTTTCCTGTAGATAGTCTAATGATCTTTGGCTGGGAGGGGGGGGGAAGGTTAGATAATGTGCACATTTAGCTCAGTCAGTTGGGCAAGCAGGAAATGGAAGAGAAGGTTCTAGTCCAGGTCAAACCAGATGGAAATCTGGCCTGCAAGAGAAAGAAATTGAGCAAAGCCAACCAAGAGGGAGACCTGGCCTGGCTTCCTAGGTTTGATAAGGGGCCCTACTGACTCCATAGTCAGTCTCTGCCAAGCTGGTTTCTGCATGTACCAACCTACTCAGAGTCCAGTCATGGGCTTTTGTGCATGAAGGTGTCTCTGTGTGAGGCATCCTTCCATCCTACCTTTAGGGTAACATGACATTGTGCCCCAGTGCGGTCCCTGTCCACCCCACACTCCATCCCTGAACCTCCATGAATTTGGCAGCCTGGATATGGCAAACCCTACCTCCGCCTCCCTAGCCAGTGACCAGGAGGGGACCTGGGAACCCTACATGAATTCCCGGGAACAGAATGGCTGCTTTGGAGGGTGAATTCGATGGCATTAAACCCCACTGAAATCCTTTCTTTCCCAAAATTCACTGTCCCCAAGCAGCGCCCTCCAATACCCAAGACTTCCCAACCTGGAACAGGCACCTGTAAATCAGTATGGCTATTTTTCGGTAAAGACGGCTCTGTGAATTCCGAGCTGCCATCTGCGTGCACAGTTGGATCAGGGCGGGAATGTTTAGCAGGGATGCATAAATTGCAAGCAGTCGAGTCCTGTTAAAATTTACAAGGCCCAGGCGATGAATTAAAGCAGCGATCAATAGTTTACCGGGCCGTCATCTTGTAAATACATAAATCTGTCTTGCTTGTTGTTAGGGCCGGCTGCCTTGGGCCGCCAATGAAACGGCGAATGAGGAATGACGAAAACGGCTCCTTAAATATTGTAGGTTCTTGGTGTCATTTTCGTTCGTTAGGCTTTTTGATTTCTTTTGGGGCTTTGTCTGTTTTCACGCTGCTTGTCTTTTGTCTTATTAATATATATATATAATATATATATGAATGAGATTTCTCTCGGTAAACAAGTGTTCTTCCCGTGATGAGCGACAAGCAGAAGTGATTTCTGATTAGTCAAGCTAACTTTTTTGAAAAGGACGGAAGGAAGAGAATAGCAAACAGGACTGGGGGGAAAAAACTAATCAATCCGGTGTGCATTCTGAGATGATGAAGGGAACAAATGTGGAAGACGAGGCCACTGCTAAATGTACGTGGATGCTAAGGTGTGTAAAGGGGTTTTTAATGTCCTTTATTCTTTAAAGGTTCATGAGAAAGATGGGGTTAGATGAGTCACAAATTGGGATCAAGATTGCAGGGAGAAATATCAACAACCTCAGATATGCAGATGATACCTGCTCTAGAGCCAGTTTGGTGTAGTGGTTAGGAGTGCAGACTTCTAATCTGGCATGCCGGGTTCGATTCTGCGCTCCCCCACACATGCAACCAGCTGGGTGACCTTGGGCTCGCCACGGCACTGATAAAACTGTTCTGACCGAGCAGTGATATCAGGGCTCTCTCAGCCTTACCCACCCCACAGGGTGTCTGTTGTGGGGAGAGGAATGGGAAGGCGACTGTAAGCCGCTATGAGCCTCCTCCGAGTAGGGAAAAGTGGCATATAAGAACCAACTCTTCTTCTTCTTCTAATGGCAGAAAGTGAAGAGGAACTAAAGAGCCTGTTGATGCGGGTGAAGGAGGAGAGTGCAGAAGTTGGCTTGAAACTCAACATCAAGAAAACTAAGATCTTGGCATCCGGCCCTCTCAATGGGCCCTCCAAGAAATGGAGATACTGATCTTTGTGGAGAGGTAAGGCAGCTTCATGTGTTCCTTATACAGAATCAGACCATGGATCCGTCAGTGTTAGCACCTCTTCTTCTATGTAAACTGTCACGGTTTCAGGTAGAGGTCTTTCACACCACCTTCATCCCGGTCCTTTAACCGGAGAGGCCGGTTTTGAACCCAGGACCTTCTGCATGTAAAGCAGAGGCTCTCCCACTGAGCAAGTCCTCCTATTGAGCAGATCCAGCGTGTGGTGTTTGGCCTGAAGCTTCCAGCAGCATCTTTAAGACCTACCAAGTTTCATTCGAGGGAAAAGCTTTCATATCTGCTGAAGCGTGCACACCCACGGAAGCCTGTACCTCAAAAGAATCTTCCTTGGTCTTAAAGGTGCCGTTGGATTCAGACGTTGTTCCGCTGTAATTATCACGAGGGACACCTCTGCTTTCACTGCAACTGCATTTGACAGACAAGCGTATCATGTCCCACACAGACCCATGGCCTGACCTCAGATTCTGAGCTTTGCGTCAGGTATTTTTCCATACTGCAAATGCAGGGGAAAGCTGCTGCTCCAAACAGATCTGCCCCAATCATGTTGCTAAGGATGATTTAGACTAACACCAAACAGTAGGAGTCTTAAAAAAAAAAAGAAACACAATGTGTTATGTCCTTGGACAATGCCTGGAATGTTGGACGGCAGCCCGTCTCAGCTTATTCACTGTTCAAAAACCCCTGAAGCATTCTTTAAACTTCAAGAAACCCCAGGAGTGGTTTGACCGGGCAGAATATGGTTGGGAAACAGAGCTGTGGACACGCCCACCCCACCCCCAGGCCCATCATTGGACATTTGGTGGAGTTGACATGATTATCATAGAATCACAGAATAACAGAGTTGGAAGGCACCTCCTGAGTCATCTAGTCCAACCCCCTGCAGTATGCAGGACACTCACATCCCAATCGCTCCTCCACTGTAACTTTCCACCCCCTTGAACCTTCACAAGATAAGCCTCTCCGTCAGATGGCTATCCAGACTCTGTTTAAACGTTTCCAAAGATGGAGAACCCACCACCTGCTGAGGAAGCCTTTTCTACTGAGGAACCGCCCTAACTGTCAGGAACTTTTTCCGGATGTTCAGCTGGAAATCCTTTTACTTCATCCCATTGGTTCTGGTCTGACCTCAATCGACATTTGTTGTAATGTTACAGAGCTCCATCCCTTTGGGGAGTTTTCTTGTTGTTGCTGTTGCATTCATTTCAAGTGCATTGATACTCACAATTACCCCTATACTAAAAGTGTGTGTGTGTGTGTGTGTGTGTGTGTGAGAGAGAGAGAGAGAGAGAGAGGAGAGAGAGAGAGGGAGAGAGAGAGAGAGGGAGAGAGAGAGAGAGAGAGAGACTGGCCCAAGTTCACCCAGCACGATTGAGAATTTGAACCCAGGTCTCACTGATCCTAGTGTGACAATTGTGGTCTCCAGTTCATGGGACCAGAATTTGGCCCTGAGAAAGAAGCACCGTCCACTGAACAGAGGGATGCAGAACAAGCATCAAAAGAACCCAAATTTTAATCAACCAAAAACTTCGTTTTCACTAACTTGTTCTGTTAGCTCAAGTATGCAGCGGTGGAAGTAAATGCTTTTTTTTTTTTAAACCCAGAAAATTAATTTCTCTCATTTCTCCTGTCCCACGCTGATTTGTAGCCTAATGTAGCAAGCCGTGTTATTTATTTCACACTTGAAATCGCTACTCCTGGATGGGAGGGGTGGGGGGGGGGGTAGCCATGAGCCAGCCTAACCCACACTATATACTGAACGACCTAATGGAAATCTGAAAGCAGTAATCAGGGTAAATTAAGGATTTGCTCAACTGACAACACAAGCCTCGGTAAGCCTGATATTGTCCTTATGTAAACTCATGAATGAAGACTCTTCTCAAATAAATTACTTAATAATATCAGGGAGTCCTCAGCTGGGTAAACATATCCCAGGGCGCACGCCAAAGAGTTTGGAATGTAAATGTTCATTCAATAGAATTTCATATTTGTCACCTAGGCTAACGACTCCCTCCCCCCCCCCCCCCCCCCGCTTCCATTATAAAACCGTTATTAGCCTGGAAAAGTTCAAATTTCGGTCTCTAATTTCTAGAATTAACGCTCTCCCGAAGACCTGGAGGGCCTGAAAGTTCTTTAACTGGAAAGCTTTATTTGCATAATTCCCATCGCCCCAGCCCATTGATGCTCGCGACGAGTTGAACGTTGCCATCTTGATTTCTTTCTCTCTCTTTTTTTTTAATGCTTGCAGCAAAGTACATTAATTTTTATTCTCCCTGCCACATTTCAAAACAAGGGGAGAAACAATGAGAGGGGGAGAGAGAAATAGCAAGCGTTCAGCAGGCAAGTTGTGTTTATACGACGGTGGGGTCGCAATAAGAGAGCGGGAGGTATTTTATGAACCTGTTTGCTCTTTGTTGAACAACATACTCTCCGCGTTTACACACAATGGGTGGATAAAATGATGCCTACACATAAGTTTGAAAAAGTCACTGTGTCGGTGTGCTGTAGAACCGTTCTATTCGAGGCTGGTATTATGACTAGTATGATTATTTACCAAGGCTATGGTATTCCCAGTTGCCATGTATGGCTGCGAAAGTTGGACCATAAGGAAGGCCGAGCGTCAAAGAATTGAGGCTTTTGGACTCTGGTGCTGGAGAAGACTCTTGCGAGTCCCTTGGACTGCAAGGCGAACAAACCGGTCAGTCCCAGAGGAGATCAGCCCTGACTGCTCTTTAGAAGGCCAGATCCTGAAGCTGAAACTCAAATACTTTGGCCACCTCATGAGAAGGAAGGACTCCCTGGAGAAGAGCCTAATGCTGGGAGCGATCGAGGGCAAAAGAAGAAGGGGACGACAGAGAATGAGTTGGCTGGATGGAGTCACTGAAGCAGTCGGTGCAAACTTAAATGGACTCCGGGGAATGGTAGAGGACAGGAAGGCCTGGAGGATCATTGTCCATGGGGTCCAGATGGGTCAGACATGACTTCGCACCTAACAACAACAAATGATTATTTACGAGGTTTTAATACTGCCATTCTCCCAACTGGAATTCTGAATAGGTGCGTTAAAGCTTCCACCTTGAAAATCTTACTTGGCTCTAGGGCAGCCTTTCTCAGTTTTTTTACCATTGAGAAACCCCTGAAACATTCTTCAGGCTTTCAGAAACCCAGGAAGTGGTGGGATTGTGCAGAACATGGTTCTGAAGCAGAGCGGTGGACACGGCCACCCAGGTACCCTCCCCTTCCTACCCCCTCTAGGTCCATCATTGGGCATTGGGTAGGGTTGACATGATTATATAGAGCCCTGTTGTTGTTTGTTGTTGTTGTTGTTAGGTGCAAAGTCGTGTCCGACCCATCGCGACCCCATGGACAATGATCCTCCAGGCCGTCCTGTCCTCTACCATTCCCCGGAGTCCATTTAAGCTCACACCGACTGCTTCAGTGACTCCATCCAGCCGCCTCGTTCTCTGTCGTCCCCTTCCTCTTTTGCCCTCGATCGCTCCCAGAATTAGGCTCTTCTCCAGGGAGTCCTTCCTTCTCATGAGGTGGCCAAAGTATTTGAGTTTCAGCTTCAGGATCTGGCCTTCTAAGGAGCAGGCAGGGCTGATCTCCTCTAGGACTGACCGGTTTGTTCGCCTTGCAGTCCAAGGGACTCACAAGAGTCTTCTCCAGCACCAGAGTTCAAAAGCCTCAATTCTTTGATGCTCGGCCTTCCTTATGGTCCAACTTTCGCAGCCATACATTGCAACTGGGAATACCATAGCCTTGACTAAACGCACTTTTGTTGGCAGGGTAATGTCTCTGCTTTTTAGGATGCTGTCTAGATTTGCCATAGCTTTCCTCCCCAGGAGCAAGCGTCTTTTAATTTTTTTGCTGCAGTCCCCATCTGCAGTGATCTTGGGGCCCAGGAAAAGAAAATCTGTCACTATCTCCATTTCTTCCCCATCTATTTCCCAGGAATTGAGAGGGCCAGATGCCATGATCTTTGTTTTCTTGATGTTGAGTTTCAAGCCAACTTTTGCACTCTCCTCCTTCACCCGCATCAACAGGCTCTTTAGTTCCTCTTCACTTTCTGCCGTTAGAGTGGTATATATAGCCCTATCACCCAATAAATGTTTAACACATTTTTTAAATATATTAACTCCCATTCATTTGGACCAGAATTGTTCTCTCTTGCCCTGAACGGACGGACCACAACCAATGGGATGAAATTAATTCAAAAGAAATTCCGTCTAAACCTCTGGAAGAAGTTCCTGACAGTCAGAGCGGTTCCTCAGTGGAACAGGCTTCCTCGGGAGGTGGTGGGTTCTTCATCTTTGGATATTTTTAAACAGAGGCTGGAGAGCCATCTGACGGAGAGGCTGATCCTGTGAAGGCAAAGGGGGGGCAGGTTACAGTAGATGAGCAATTGGGATGTGAGTGCCCTGCATAGTGCAGGGGGTTGGACCCCTCCAAGGTGTTCCAGTGAAGACCCCAACAGCTGAATTCCGCACCAGCTGTAATTTCTGGATCAAAAACATGCATAGGCCCACATAGAGCGAGTTACAGAAGTCAAGTCAGGACTGCAAATGGGGTCAGGCACCTATAACCCAACTCGTATCACATGTATCTTGAGTCACTCTCTAAGTCATTGTTGAGTCATTCTCTTCTCGAGCCACAGACCTCTTTCTGAACTCAAAGAATCATAGAATCATAGAAGGGACCTCCTGGGTCATCTAGTCCAACCCCCTGCACTATGCAGGACACTCACAGCCCTATCGCTCATCCACTATCACCTGCCACCTCCTTGAACCTCCACAGAATCAGCCTCTCCCACATGGCTATACAGCCTCTGTTTAAAAATGTCCAAAGATGGATAACTCCTAATATTTGAATCAATGGGATGATAAAAACAACAGCCAGTCCACCCATTAGAATTCTTCTTCAAGAGAGAGAAAGAGATAAATCCAACAATCAGTTCCAGGTGCTTGTTCCAACTTGGGCCTAGCAAACCAGGACTGAACGTGTGACTAATTAAACTTCAGCCAAAATTAGCATACATGCCTGCCGTACTCACAGGAGCTGGGTGATCGCGAAATGCCAAGCTCTAACAAATGAGAAATTGACCACATGTTTCCACTCCCCGCCAGTTGCCAATATTAATGATCAGATATTGACTCCCTTCACCTAATTGGATGCTTAATGATAATAGGGGTTGACATTTCCACAGCAAGCTGGCTGGTTGGCTTATTGGTTTCCAGTGCTTTTTTTTTAAAGAACTGGCATCAATGACATGTTTGTACACAGCTGGGAAGGGCGTAAATTAGAGGTGTCTTTGATAGCCAGCCCCAAAGCAGAATTCTCAAAGGCAGCAGATAACTGACTGGAGGGGATTACCTTGAACTGTAGATCAGGCACTCATGTGACTGAACAGTCCACTTTTTAAAATGAGAATCCACCCTCAGCTTTCAGGGGAAGTGGTGACTCTGGGTTCCAGCCGTCACTGAGAATTCAAGAGGAGCCCTGCTGCAATCGGCTGAAACCGAAATCGGCCAAATCAATTCAGGTTTTTTCTGATTCAGCTGCTTTAGGCATATGGGATATGAGGTTTGGCACCCAGCCCTAGTTCAGGCCAATAGTCCATCTGTCCAGAATCCTAAGAACAAAGCAATAGCCCTGTTGGATCTGACCAGTGGTCCATCTAGTCCAGCATCCTGAGAACATCAGAAGAGCCCTGCTGGATCAGACCAGGGGTCCATCTAGTCCAGCATCCTAAGAACATCAGAAGAGCCCTGCTGGGTCAGAGCAGGGGTCCATCTAGTCCAGCATCCTAAGATCATCAGAAGAGCCCTGCTGGGTCAGACCAGGGGTCCATCTAGTCCAGCATCCTAAGATCATCAGAAGAGCCCTGCTGGATCAGACCAGGGGTCCTTCTAGTCCAGCATCCTAGGAACATCAGAAGAGCCCTGCTGGGTCATACCAGGGGTCCATCTAGTCCAGCATCTTAAGAACATCACAAGAGCCCTGCTGGATCAGGCCAGGGGTCCATCTAGTCCAGCATCCTAAGAACATCAGAAGAGCCCTGCTGGATCAGACCAGGGGTTCATCTAGTCCAGCATCCTAAGAACATCACAAGAGCCCTGCTGGATCAGACCAGGGGTTCATCTAGTTCAGCATCCTAGGAACATCAGAAGAACCCTGCTGGGTCAGACCAGAGGTCCATCTAGTCCAGAATCCTGAGAACATCAGAAGAGCCCTGCTGGGTCAGACCAGGGGTCCATCTAGTCCAGCATCCTAAGAACATAAGAAGAGCCCTGCTGGGTCAGACCAGGGGTCCATCTAGTCCAGCATCCTGAGAACATCAGAAGAGCCCTGCTGGGTCAGACAAGTGGTCCATCTAGTCCAGCATCCTGAGAACATCAGAAGAGCCCTGCTGGATCAGACCAAATTTCATCTAGTCCAGCATCCTAAGAACATAAGAAGAGCCCTGCTGGGTCAGACCAAGGGTCCATCTAGTCCAGCATCCTAAGAAAGTAAGAAACGCCCTATTGGATCAGACCAGTGGTCTATTTAGTCCAGAATCCTAAGAACAGTCCTAAGAACAGTCACAGTCCTGTTACAGCTAGTCACAGTCCTGTTACAGCTGTTCTCATAAAACAGTTCTTCCAGAGCTCTCTACCCCTCTTACCTTACAGGATGTCTGTTGTGGGGAGAGGAAAAGAAGGCAAATTAAGCCACTTTGAGACTCCTTTGGGTTGAGAAAAGCGGGGTATAAAAACCAAGTCATCTTCTTCTATGTGCCATCAAATTGCAACTGATTTCTTGTGACTGCAGCAGAGGGCTTTCAAGGGAAGTGATTAATCAGAGCCGTTCTGCCATCGCCTTCCTTCTTTAGTGGTCTCTCATATCCAAGCCTATGGTGGCCCCAGCAAAGGGCTTTCAAGGTAAGGGAAAAGGTTTTCCATGGCCTTCCTCTGCAAATCCTTCCAAGATGTCCTCCATTCCAAGTAAGGACCATGCTTAGCTTTCCAAGATCTGAGAAGATCAGTCTACACCATGCCGCCTTCCGCCAAGCTGAGCCAAAGAGAGATACAAAATCAACGTGATCCCAATCCCACCTACCAGGCGTTGGAAGCTCAACAGAAGCAAGTAGTTTTCCAGGGAACTACATTCCATCTCCTCCCCCGCCCCCGTTCTCTCTGCCAGATGCCGTGCCCATAAAACCCATCAACGCCCATGTCACCCCGCAAACCAGGGGTGGGGCGGAGGGAGAAACAAATGAGATGGTGTCTCCATTTCTTCTCTCTCGTGAAGGTTTCGCTTGAAGTATTAAGCCTTAAGTTTCGTCTCGTGCCCAAAGCCCCATCAATTATACCGGTTAGCCGCTGTCTATAAAATCAAATCTTTAAACATAATAGATCTAGGTGGATGATAAATTAAGTCGATTAAGGATTTACATGGGAAAGATGAGCCGGGGAATCGAGAGTGCTTTCTGAGGTCAGCTCCACGAGTTTATAAATGTTTGCCTTCATCATAATCTCTTGAAAAGGCAGCAAAAAGGCTGGGATTCAGAGAGGGGTCTGAAAAGCCCCAAAGGTATTTTGATTAAAGACCTCCATTAACCAAGAAAAGGGCAACCTGATCAACGGGTAAAGATTCGGTTTAGGGAATAAGTTTTGGAATGCAACAGAATGGGGAGGGATGAAAATATAGAACGATGGGATGGGTTTTCAGGGATAAGCCCTAGCGCAAGACTTGGAGACTTTGGGGGTGAAAACAAGTGAGACTGGTGGCCAGTACCAGAGGCCCCTGATACCAGCAGAAGGTGATCCTGAGGTGTCAAGAAGCAGGTGCAGATATGACCACCGAGGATTTGGCTGAGGATCGGGACCAACCAGAAATTCTGTCTAAACCTCCGGAAGAAGTTCCTGACCGTTAGAGTGGTTTCTCAGTGGAAAAGGCTTCCTCGGGAGGTGGTGGGTTCTCCATCTTTGGAGATTTTTAAACAGAGGCTGGAGAGCCATCTGACGGAGAGGCTGATTCTGTGAAGGTTCAAGGGGGTGGCAGGTGATAGTGGATGACCGATTGGGATGTGAGTGTCCTGCACAGTGCAGAGGGTTGGACTAGGTGACCCAGGAGGTCCCTTCCAACTCTAGGATTCTAGGATTCTAGATACATCAGAGGATGAAATGCCTGGTCCCCATCAAGAACCCACTGAGCCTCTCGTGCTGGCCATGCTGGGTGTTAAATCCGTAGGTTCAGAGTTGGACCCAGAGCTCTTTGCTAGGAGCCCAGCATGGGACAATTAGTAGAGAGGACTGAACCAATCCCCCCCCCATAAAAAAAAACAACTTATACTTGAAGGGCTGTCCTAGAGAAGATGGAGCAGAGTTGTTCTCTCTTGCCCCAGAGGGTCAGACCAGAACCATGGGTTGAAATGAATTCAAATGAATTTCCGGCAAAACATCTGGAAGACGTTCCTGATAGTTAGAACAGTTCCTGAGTGGAACAGGCTTCCCCGGGAGGTGGTGGGTTCTCCTTACTTGGACGTTTTTAAGCAGAGTCTGGATAGCCATCTGATTGAGAGGCTGATTTTATGAACTTAGGTAGATTGTGGATGGGTGGGCAGGACGGGATGTGCCAGTGTTTGTCTCTTGTGGCACTTCCTTGCATACCCAGGGAATTGTGGGATGGTAGGTGAATTCCCTCCAGGCCAGGCTGGATTCTGGAGGTTTTTAGTAGGGGGATCATTTGGGCACGAAACTGGGGTCATTGTGGATAGGATCAGACCAGGCTGGTTCAGACCAGGGGACCATCTAATCCAGCATCCTAAGGACATCAGAAGAGCCCTGCTGGATCAGACCAGGAGTCCATCTAGTCCAGCTTCCTGAGAACATCATAAGAGCCCTGCTGGATCAGACCAGGGGTCATAGAATCATAGAATCATAGAGTTGGAAGGGGCCATACAGGCCATCTAGTCCAACCCCCTGCTCAACGCAGGATTAGCCCAAAGCATCCTAAAGCATCCAAGAAAAGTGTGTATCCAACCTTTGCTTGAAAACTGCCAGTGAGGGGGAGCTCACCACCTCCTTAGGCAGCCTATTCCACTGCTGAACTACTCTGACTGTGAAAAACTTTTTCCTGATATCTAGCCTATATCGTTGTACTTGAAGTTTAAACCCATTACTGCGTGTCCTTTCCTCTGCAGCCAGCAGAAACAGCGTCCATCTATCCAGAATACTAAGAACATCAGAATAGCCCTGCTGGATCAGACCAGGGGTTCATCTAGTCCGGCATCCTAAGAACATCAGAAGAGCCCTGCTGGATCAGACCAGGGGTCCATCTATCCAGAATACTAAGAACATCAGAAGAGCCCTGCTGGGTCAGACCAGGGGTCCATCTAGTCCAGCATCCTGAGAACATAAGAAGAACCCTACTGGATAAGACCAGTGGTCCACCTCATCCAGCATCCTATCTCACACAGTGGCCAACCAGCCGCTCTTTACAGCCAACAACAGGGCAGAAAGGCTGCCTCTGAGCATGGAGGTTCCCCTCACTCACTATGTCTAATAGCCACTGATAGACCCCTCCTCCATAAATCTATCTAATCCCCTTTTAAAGTTATTTATTCCTGTGTTCATTCTTATGTTCTGCCCAGCAGTTATTTCCACATTTTACGCCCTCTTGGTGTGAAGAAGCATTTATTTTTGTCCGTCCTGAACCTATTGCCCATTTGGCTTCATTGGATGCCCCCACGCTTTAGTATTTTGGGAGAATATCGAAACGTCCTTTCCACATAATGGGATATAAAGAGCTGACGGCCTAAAAACGGAACACAGGTATCTGGAACGTGTTTTTAATATTACATATGTCCTGAATATCAGGGGGGAAACGAACCGCTTTCATCATTTAGTAATGAAGTGGCTACACTGAGAATTTTGAACGGGTGAGGAGAAATCACGCTTGGCCATGAAAAACTGGGTGTGTGTGTTTTTTCTTCTTCATCAGTGACTCGATGGGATCATAATATGGTCTTTCCATGCACCCCCAATGCAGTTGCAGGAAACTGTTTTATAGATTTCTTGGTAATCCGAGCCGATGTTCTACCTGTTACAGGACATTGCCAGTAAAATAGAAACACAGCGGGACGACAAAGGGGGTGTGCGTGGAAAGATACAAATGGTATTTTTATACGAGTCGATAAAAGCATGACGCTGTAGTAATAGAAAAACCCGTTTGTGAATTTCAAAGTATCAGGAACTCAGCTGGGCAAAGCGTTAAAATAATTTACGTCCCGTCATTCGGACTTCTGATACCATTATGTCAGGGTCTGACTTTAATTTTCCACCCCTTTTTGTCACGAGAGAGGGGCATGGGGGAATACTTTGCATTCAAGCTGAGAAGGAGGGCTTCGAAGAACTGCATCGGGTTTGGGACATGTACAAAGTATATATTGTGGGTATGAATTGTGACAATTCTCTTATGGTGCAGAGTCATAGAATCATAGAATCCTAGAGTGGGAAGTGTCCATCGAGGTCATCTAGTCCCACCCCCTGTTCAATGTAAGATCAGCCTCAATTACCCAGGAGAAGGCTCTGTCCAGCTGCTGCTTGAAGATTCTCAGTGAAGGGGAGCTCACCACCTCCTCAGGCAGCCCATTCCACTGCTGGACTAGACTCCTAGAATCCTAGAGTGGGAAGGGGCCATCCAGGCCATCTAGTCCCAGCCTTTGCTCAATACAGGATCAGCCTCAAGCATCAAGCATCCAGGATAAGTCTCTGTCCAGCTGCTGCTTAAAGACCGCCAGCTGCTGCTTGAAAACATTTGTACCCTTGAGAAAACCTCTGAAAATTTTTTCAGGCTTTGAGAAACTCCAAAACTGGCACAATTGTGCAGAATGTGGTTGGGAAGCAGAGCTGTGGACATGCCCACCCGGGGCCCCTCCAACCCCATCCAGACCCATCCCTGGACATTTTGGGAGGGGGGGGGGGTCAACATGCCCCTATATGGTCAAACCACCCAATAAACTTTTAACAAATTAACTCCCACCCATTCGGGAAACCCTTCCAGGGCCATCAAGAAACCCTTCATGAAACCCTAGTTGAGAAAGCTGTTCTATGCAATGCTGAAATCTATTACCAACTTACATGGCATTATAGCTTTGCAACGCACCATGTGTTAATGATTGTTTACTGTATACGGCACCACTGAGGTCCATTTCCTTGACAGAAGCTCTTTATCTCTCTGTTACGACGTCCCCGGGCTAGAGGAGGCAGCTGCTTAGCTCGACCCAAACATCGCCGAGGAAAGTATATCACGAAGGCCCACCAAGGAAGAAATCCATTCTGCCCTGCTAATGCATATTTCAGGCTTCACTCCCTTGCTTAGGCAATCAGCCAAGGCAGATGCATTCTCCATCTTTCACGACTCAGCTATGGGACAGTTAAACAAGAATAAATGAATTCCACTCAGGATCGAAACTGAGCCCTGGCCAGAATGGTGATTCTTGACTACTTTGGTTTTGGATGGTGAGCAGATTCAAGGTGTTGGTACTAACCTTCTAAGCCAGCCTTGGTGTAACGGTTAGGAGTGCAGATTTCTAATCTGGTGAGCCGGGTTTGATTCCCCGCTCCCCCGCATGGAGCCAGCTGGGTGACCTTGGGATCTCAACAGCACTGATAAAGCTGTTCTGACCGAGCAGAATCTCAGGGCTCTCTCAGCCTCTCCCACCTCACAGGGTGTCTGTTGTGGGGAGAGGAAAGGGAAGGCGACTGTAAGCCACTTTGAGACTCCTTCGGGTAGAGAAAAGCGGCATATAAGAACCAACTCTTCTCCTTCTTCAGTAATATCAGGGCTCTCTCAGCCTCACCTCCCTCACAGAGTGTCTGTTGTGGGGAGAGGAAAGGGAAGACGAATGTAAGTAGCGTTGAGACTCCTTTGGGTAGAGAAAAGCGGCATAGAAGAACCAACTCTTCTTCTGCTTCAGTAATCTCAGGGCTCTCTCAGCCTTATCTCCCTCACAGGGTATTTGTTGTGGGGAGAGGAAGGGGAAGGCGACTGTAAGCCTCTTTGAGACTCCTTCGGGTAAAGCAACCTATAAGAACCAACTCTTCTTCTTCAGTAATCTCAGGGCCTCTCTCCATTACACCCTTTCCAGGCCCAACACTGGCCATTTTGGAAGGGATGGGTGGGTTGTCATGAACACGTATGGTCGTATTTCCCACTAAATGTTTAACAAATATTAAAAATAATATTTTTGGGAATTGTAGTCCATGGACGTCTGGAGGGCCGCAGTTTGACTCCCCCTGGTGTAAGCATTCGGAGAAGCTGCCGTCCCCAAACATCATTTCCGGGGCTCCAAACTGGTTCAGCTTCACGCTGCATTTCAGCTCGCAAACTGGTTCTTGCCCACCCCATCCGGTGAGTCCCCCGTTCTCGTCTGCGAATGGCAGGAGAGCGCACACGGTTTGAGAGATTCCGTCCAGGAGACTGCGCCTCCCGCAGCACAATCCAGCTCTTGTAAGCGAAGCTTTGATTCCGCAGAAAATTGTTGCCATCTATATAAACTGTCAACGACAGCACGGTAGACCTCCGGGCTTTTCCTTGGAGGACTCCCGTGCGCGTCTTCATCAGACGGTCCCAACAAAGCCTGTGATATCGGGAGGGAGAAGAGCCCGAGGTGGAATGGCTGCAGGTGGTAGCTTGTTGAAGAGAAGAAAGGCAAAGGGAGATTAGAATGTCAAAACCTTAATTGTGAATCAAAACTGCCTTCCGCCAGCTTGGAATATTAATTCCCAGGGTTGGCTCTTCCTTTCCCAAGGATGTTTTGGGTTTTGTACTGACAAAGATCATTAGCAAGTCATTGTAGTTGATCCAGAGCTACTGCCTTGCCTTTGATCAGCATTCGGGAGCTCCAAGTACATTCTTAGCAATGGTGCCAGATGCCTTTGTGCTTCCCATAATGAAGGGGAACAAAGGGGTCCCCCCCTCCATGCTGGAGACCCAATAGAAAGTTTATCTGTCTCCGACTGGCATTCATGCACAATTAACCCTGTTCTGGAGGGTGGAACTTTTTTTTTTCCTCTTCTGCAATTGTTCAGGTATCTATAAACACGGCCGCCAAGCACGATACAGTTGGGGGGCTCCCGAAAATGGGGGAATAACCGCCTCCTTTGAGGGGGTTAGGCGAGTGGATATTGCCATTTCACACCATAAAGTCCAGCTTTAGTGGCAGCTGCCAACACAGCTCAGCGGTCTTCACTATATGACTAAAAGTAAGAGAGAAGAAGAGTGTGTGTGTGGGGGGGGTGACGATGAGCCCTCTTTAAGTATTTGAAGGGTTGTCAGAGGAGGGCAGGAGGCTGTTTCTGTTGGCTGCAGAGGAGAGGACACGCAGTAATGGGTTTAAACTGCAAGTACAACAATATAGGCTAGATATCAGGAAAAAAATGTTCACAGTCAGAGTAGTTCAGCAGTGGAATAGGCTGCCTAAGGAGGTGGTGAGCTCCTCCTCACTGGCAGTCTTCAAGCAAAGGTTGGATACACACTTTTCTTGGATGCTTTAGGATGCTTAGGGCTGATCCTGCATTGAGCAGGGGGTTGGACTAGATGGCCTGTGTGGCCCCTTCCAACTCTATGATTCTATGATTCTATGAGCTCCCCCTCACTGGCCATCTTCAAGCAAAGGTTGGATACACACTTTTCTTGGATGCTTTAGGATGCTTAGGGCTGATCCTGCGTTGAGCAGGGGGTTGGACTAGATGGCCTGTGTGGCCCCTTCCAACTCTATGATTCTGTGATTCTATAAGGACATCTTTGTTTTCGGCACGACTAAAAAATCCTCTTAACAATGTTTCTTTCACCCAGATTTGAACCCAAATTAAAGATGGCCTTATGAACTCAGCTTGTAATTTCTGTATCTGGTAAACAGCTTCATTATGCTGTGTACTAATCCATGGCCAACTGCATATATATGGCCCAGTACTTTCCATTTCATTGTCTGACGAAGTGTGCTGTGCACAGGCCATCTTACAACTTGAATAAAACTTTGTTGATCTTCAAGGTTCCATCAGACTCAAAATTTGTTCTGCCACTTCAGACCAACATGGCCTTCTTTTGAAATCAGTGTGGAAAAAGCCAGGAAAAAAATCATTTTGAAGGGCCAACAACCATTCATTTCCCTCAGGAATATAGCGGGGTGGGGGTGGGGGGAGTGTGGGAACCTTTCCTTCTTAAGCGGTGATTTGCCCCCTGGGCTTTTTAATTTATTTACAACGCCCAGCTTCCGCGAGGATTTATTGTTCTTCAATTATTTATATCCCACCTTTCCAACGGCACCCTGGGTGCTTCCAGAGGAGAACATGGGCCGAGCAACGCCTGCGATCGGCATAAAAATTACAATATCCAAAGGTCAACCAAACTCCCCAAAGTGAGCCGTGCCAGACAGGACACCAGCTGGGAAGAAATCGCTTCGCTCAGACTCGGCCGAAAATAAGATCCTGACGTGAAAGATGACTTTTTAAAGGATCATCTTACAGGCCTTGGTCATAAAGTTGGCTCGTTGGGGAACTCTGAGAGCTTTTCTTCCAGGGGAACTGATCTCTGTAGCTAGGAGATGAGCACTAATTTCAAGGGATCGGGAGGTTGGCATCCCTGTTCTGGTAATCTGTGGAAAAGCTGTGATACTCCACCACCATAACAGAACCAGGTGAAGAGGGGAAGATCTCAGGGAGTTCAGAGTCTGACACCTCCTCCACTGAGTCTGTAGTGGAACAGAACGTATCAGAAGATCCAAGCATGGACTTTGTGCAGTTCGGCGGTGGCTGGTTGACAACCAGTCTCATGCATGGTGCGAGATTCTGGAGCAACAGATGTCAGCCCAAGAGAGTATGCTTCAAGACCTCAGGGGGTCAGTTGAAGGGCTGCAAGGGGGGCAAGGCATCGTGGGCAGCTGTGCCACTTGGACAGGTGCCATGGCCCTCATTGGCTAAGTTGAGCCCAGAGGCAAACTTAGATGTTTTTGAATGAACACCAGAGGCAGCAAATTGACGTAAGGCAGGGGTAGTCAGCCTGTGAGAGCCAGTTTGGTGTAGTGGTTAGGAGTGCGGACTTCTAATCTGGCATGCCAGGTTCGATTCTGCGCTCCCCCACATGCAGCCAGCTGGGTGACCTTGGGCTCGCCAAGGCACTGATAAAACTGTTCTGACCGGGCAGTGATATCAGGGCTCTCTCAGCCTCACCTACCTCACAGGGTGTCAGTTGTGGGGAGAGGAAAGGGAAGGCGACTGTAAGCCACTTTGAGCCTCCTTTGGGTAGGGAAAAGCGGCATATAAGAACCAACTCTTCTTCTTCTTCTTCTTCTTCTTCTTCTTCTTCTTCTTCTTCTTCTTCTTCTGTGGTCCTCCAGATGTTCATGGGCTACAATTCCAACCTGGCTCTTGGAAATTGAACTCTAAAGGATGACCACTCGCGTGAGCCAGATGTGAACAATGCAATCCCCCTAAGCCGAAATCAAGAGGAAATACGGCTAGCCACTCATAAGAAGCAGCTTCACAGGGCAGCCGGCCTGGTCTGCAATAGAAGAGTGAGCTTCAAGCCAGGACGACCTTGGAGACTCAATGAGATTTTCTGGGGATAAGATTTTGAGAGTCAAAGCTTTCCGTCAAATCCGTCTGGTCGCTAAGGCGCTACTGTACTTGAATCTCGCTCTTATAAGGGGCCGGCTCAGGAATATGGGAACTGTTGTAATGAATAAAGAGGCTATAAAACATGGAGCAGCGGTCTGTATTAAATCGGGTTAGGATGGCCAGCTTCCAGATGGGGTCTGGAGATCTCTCAGAATTATAAGGGATCTCCAGAATTAGGCATGCCAGCCTCCAGGTGAGGCCTGGGGATCCCCTGGAACAAAAGCTCATCTCCAGACTCAACAGATAAGTTCCCCTGGAGGAAAAGGCTTCTTTGGAGGGTGGGCTTCCCAACTGGAAAGGGGGCAAACCTGGAGGGGGGAACGTTATGCTTTGAAATTGTCTCTTTTCCTTCCATCGTGCAAAAAAACCCAAATTTCCCAATCAGCATTTCCGGAAGAGCCGAGGCTCTCCTCCCCTCCTCCCCCGACCCCAACGTGGCGATGTAAAATATTAATGTCCTGTTTGCTTGCGTTTAATATAATTCCTCGTTGCTAATCTACCCCAAAATGCTTGGGAGTCGGTACACAGACATCAAATATTCAGAAGATGTTTAGAAGAATAGCGATTAGTAAGAAACAGAAAGCTGCTATTTACACTCTCGGATTAATGTTTGCCAGGGAATGTTTTGAGAACAATATAGCACTATCTCGCCTGTGTTTTCTCTCCTCATTGTATGGAGAAGGGAGGGAAACGGCTGGTCCCGGATCCCATAAAATTTATAACTACTTACTTGGGGTTTCTCCAAGTGGAGGTCTATATTAACCGGGAGGCTAAGTGCCCTGCAGAGTAGACCCTGGTGACTGCATCGTTTCCTGAGCACATCTCTGGTTAGTGGGATTTCCCTTGCTTCCTGTTCTGGGACCCTACATAGTTCCCCCGGGTTCAGAATTAGGGCAGAAGAGTGCCTGCACTCGAAAACTCAGGTGCTATTGGACTCAAATTTTGTTAGATTTCCCCAAGTTCTACCCTTTTCTCTGGAAATTTCATTCTGTGTTCTCCTTTGATCTGGTTGACATGCTGGCTGCACTGCCAGATCTTTCTCTGTCCTGGCCCCCACTTGGTACAATGAGCTCCCAGAAAATATCAGGACCCTCCCAGCGATAGCACAGTTCCGCAGGGCCTGCAAAATGGAGCTCTCCCGCCAGGCATTTAGTACTGGTTGACCGAATCAACACCATCTACCAGGCCCCGCAGATCTCCACCCACTCCCCTGACCTGAATTCTGAACTGACCAACCTTTGGGGTCATAGTCGCAGGTTAACGTTGCTACAACTAGTTATGGAATGTTATGAAACCATGGTAGTTTATGTAGTTTATTTGATGACTACTGAATTATACTTTACTTATTCTTATTTTCTCCTGTGTTCTATGTGAACTGCCCTGAGCTGCAGGGGAGGGCAGTGAATGAATGAATGAATGAATGGTGGACATGTTCTATAGACTGGAACCCCTGTCCCAATCAGAACCTAAATTATCTGTGGGCTCTAGGAGAGGAAGGGAAGCCATCTGACGGAGAGGCTGATTCTGTGAACGTTCAAGGGGGTGGCAGGTGACAGTGGGTGAGCGAGAGGGTTGGGAGTGTCCTGCATAGTGCAGGGGGTTGGACTAGATGACCCAGGAGGTCCCTTCCAACTCTATGATTCTATGATTCTAAGTAGAATGGTTTTACAGTATTTCTATTTGATTTTATAATTTTACTGGTTGTTCTACTAAGTATTGCAATTTGCAACCTCTCCTGAGCAGAGGAAGGATGTGTTCTAAAAATAAAGATGATGATTTTCTCCTGTCAGAAGAAAAGAAACAATTGCTTTCAGGTCTCTCTCTCTTTTTTTTTTTTTAAGTGATCAGGTTTTTTTGAGCCCAAGTGCAATCCAGTGGTTTCCTGGGAGGAGGGTGAACTCCATCCGAGGCAGATGTGGAAAGAATGACACCAGCCTGGTCTGAAAGCGGAGAGGTGGAATTTTAATGCCCCAATCTGCCTCCAGTGCAACCTCTTATCAGCCCTTTGAAGAAATGTGTGGGAGGCCCGAGGCCTTGGTCTTCAAAGGGCGGCCCAGCACACATCCTATTTGTACCGTCTGAGCAAATAAACAGCAATCCCATTAAGTCCTTTTTTCAAAGTCCTATAAAAACTGATGTTCTGTGAAAGAGAGTTTAAATACATGAGTGCTGGAGCTGTTTCCAGAATCGGAGAGGGGGGGGGGGCTTGATAAATAACCAATTTGTCTTGCTTCCCGGTCATCCGTCTCAGTCTCCTGCCAGCAGTGCAAGTGGCCAATTACAGGTGCTGCAGATCGTAGGGTTGCCAACCTCAAGGTGGAGCCTGGAGGGCTCCCAGTTACAGCTGTTCTCCAGACTATACAGCCTAGAGTAAGCTTTCTCAGCCAGGGTTTTGTGAAACCCTGGGATTTCTTGACGGCCCTGGAAGGGTTTCCTAAATGGGTGGGGGTTAATTAATGTTTAATATTTTAAAAGAATTGTTAAACATTCATTCAGTTCCTTCCTTCCTTCCTTCCTTCCTTCCTTCCTTCCTTCCTTCCTTCCTTCCTTCATTCATTCCTTCATTCATTCATTCATTCATTCTATTTATATACTACCCTCCCCGAAGGCACAGGTCAGTTTACATCAAACAGAAACAATACAAAACTCAGCATATAATAACACAATAATAACTATAACATTATGAACAAGAGAACATTGGGGAGAACAATAAATCAACGCTTGCTGATTTACTCTGTGGTATGACCATATATGGTCAGGTTGACGCACCCCTCCCCTTTCCAAAATAGCCAATGATGGGCCTGGAGTGGTGGGAAGGGGAGGGGCCTGGTTGGGTGTGTAAAAGCTATGCTTCCCTAGCATATTCTGAACCATCGTGCCACTTCTGGGGGATTTTGAAGCCTGAAGAATGTTTCAAAGGTTTCTCAATGGTAAAAAAGTGGAGAAAAGCTGGCCTAAAGGAAATGGTTGGGGAGCGGGGTAGTTTCTCTGCCCTTAAATACTACGGGGGAAGGTTGCTGTCTGCACTTTGAGAAATACCTGGAGATTTTGGTGATGGAGCCAGAGGAGGGAAGGGTTTGGGAAGGGCAGGGACTTCAGTGGGGTAAAATGTCAGACAGTGCACCCTCCAAAGCAGCCATTCTCTCTAGGTGAATTGATTTCTGCCACCTGGAGATCAGGTGTAATCCCAGGAGCTCTCCTGTCACCACCTAGAGGTTGGGAACCATAAATTTTAGCCCCTCCTCCATATATATAAAGGTAAAGGTATCCCCAGTGCAAGCACCGAGTCATGTCTGACCCTTGGGGTGACGCCCTCTAGCGTTTTCATGGCAGACTTAATACGGGGTGGTTTGCCAGTGCCGTCCCCAGTCATTACCGTTTACCCCCCCAGCAAGCAAGCTGGGTACTCATTTCACCGACCTCGGAAGGATGGAAGGCTGAGTCAACCTTGAGTCAGCTTCTGGGATCGAACTCCCAGCCTCGTGGCCAGAGCTTCAGACAACATGTCGGCTGCCTTACCACCCTGCGCCACAAGAGGCTCATCCCATATATATATATATGTATTTATTTAAATTTGTTAACCATTCGTTGGGTGAAATGACCATATATGTGTATGTTGACCTGCCCCACCCAAAGGAGTCTCAAAGAGGTCAATGGACCAGTGGAAGATACAGTATTTTATTTTATTTATTTTATTTTTCAGCTTATATACCGCCGCTCCCCAACTGGTCTTGCAGCCGTTCACACAATAAACCATTAAAATACAACAAAACCCAATAAAACTGCCCAATTAAACAATTAAACAACAAAGGCAGCAGCGGTCGCATCTTCTTTACCCAAATCTATTCAACCTCATTCAGCCAGAGGCCACTCCCTCTTCCAGTAAGAGTGAGAGCTGGTCTGATGGACCTTGGGGATCCTTAGTTGGAGTGCCGGGATTCTGCCCTGGCCTCAACCGTACGCCTGGCGGAAGAACTCCGTCTTGCAGGCCCTGTGGAAAGCTGGTCACTCCGGCGGGGCCCTCAGTATAAACCAAATTCGTGTGTTCAGGTTCTCCTGTGAACTATACTGTATCCATCTTGCCAGTTCCACCCTCCGCATCCCAAATATGGGGGATGTTTTGGGTTCCAGGGGAAGGGAGGAAGTGAGAAAGCCATACTTTGTATAGGGAAAATCTTTCTGTCTGCATTAGATTTCAGCCTCTACCTCATTCACCATTTTTCTTGCCAATTCAGCCACTTCCAACGGACATATGGGGGACACAATGATTAGCCCTGACACCATAAATAACTGAAACCAGCATGCTGTTAAGAGCAGCGCCTTCTAATCTGGTGAGCTGAGTTTGCTTCCCAGCTCCTCTACATGCAGCCAGCTGGGTGACCTGGGGCTAGTCACTGTTCGCTTACAGTTCTTCTCAATGAGCAGTTCTCTTAGAGCTCTCTGGGGCCCGGCTACCTCGCAGGCTGTCTGTTGGGAGAGGAAAGGAAGGCGATTGTAAAGATGCTTTGAGACTCTGCCAGGGAGTGAAAAGCAGGGTATAAAAAACAACTTTTCTTCTTGAAGAAGAAGAATAAGAAGAACAAGAAAAAAGAAGAACAAGAAGAACAAGAACAGTTGGTGCTTATATGGTTCTTATAGTTAAAAAACAACAACAAATTCCATGTTTGCCAGTCCTCAATTTGCAACATCGGCTGGGGCACAATTCTCCAAATAACATGCAGCACCCATAAGGTTTCTAGCGCAATAAGAAATCTGTGTAGGAGAGAAATCTTCGTATTAAGAAGGAAAGCACTTAAACGGTTAATAGTTCAGCTGCTTCCCAAGATGGATTGCATGTGCATTGGGGGGGGGGAGAAATTATTACCATAACAAGGTCTACCACGGAACAGAACATATGTTCCTCATAATGTCACTTTCTAAATCAATGAAATTATCATTATAGAACATGTCGACAAATTAGACATGTAAAATGCAGCCTGTGCGGAGGGGAGAGATGTAATTTGGCTCCATAAAAAGAAATTAAACAATAAAATATCAATGACAGATGTAGTTAAGAGAGAAATTTCTTTTTCTTTTTCTTTTAGAGGTTTAAATACCAATGTGTAGGGAAATAAAATTATGCACACCCAATCAAGGTGGGAGATAAAAATACCAGCGTCCGTGAATGGAGATGATTAAATGCCTGGACCAGATGTTCGGAGACCTTCGGCGTGCCCTTTCTTTAACTGGCAGGCTGGCAAGCACGTCTGTAAATTTGGAAAACCCATGCAGGTAAGATCAGCACAGTTGGAAACCCTAAAACAATCCAATAGGGTTGGGCCCACCACATTGAGGGAGAGTTTTGTTTTTGCTTCCCTGAATTTTCTTTCCCCCCGTTGGCGCTGGAATTGTTCCGGAATGTCTTCTTCTGGAAGATGCTCCTTCGGATAAACCTCCGGAAGAAGTTCCTGACAGTCAGAGCGGTTCCTCAGTGGAACAGGCTTCCTTGGGAGGTGGTAAGTTTTCCTTACTTGGAAGTTTTTAAGCAGTGGCTAGTCACTGAGCAGAAATGCTGATTCTGTGAATTTAGGCAGAATTTAGGTGGGTGGGCAGGAGGGATTGTGTCAGCGCTTGGCTCTTGTGGCCCTTTTCTCTCTCCTGACCACTACACCAAGCTGGCTTTAGGGGAATCGCCCAGTCTGTCCACATGAGCGTTGTACTTACGCAGGTCCATATTTTACGTGATTCTACGGTTCCTGAGTAGAACTCTGCCAGACAAGAAACAATACCACCTCCAAATCTCCAGGAATTTCCCCAGCTCGGGTTGGCAACTTTGTGTGTGTGATGGCTTGACTGTCATACCAAAGAGTTGGCTGCCTGGAGTCTCTGAAGGGAAGGGGAAGCATTGAAGTCCCTCAACCTATCTTCATAGGGCTTGGTCCCTTGGCCCCAGATCATCTTCGTCGCTCTCCTCTGTACCCTTTCAATTTTATCCACGTCCTTCTTGAAGTGAGGCCTCCAGAACTGCACACAGTGCTCCAGGTGTGGTCTGACCAGTGCCGTGTACAATGGGACTATGACATCTTGAGATTTTGGATTGCCTTTGCTCCGGAGTCCTTGTGAGACACGCACTTATTCCTGTGTGGTGGGGGTGTTCATCACATCGGCACATGTTCGGAATGTACTGGAATTAGTTAAGGTTCCCTGTCAAGATCTGTTGTGTGCGTGAGTCAAGAGTCCAATCAGAATATCCCACCGGGGATGCTGGAGGAGATATGGCATTAGCATATTTAGATTTGGAATTTCCTGAGAAATTCAAATAATCTCCTCCTGATTGGTTCAGTTGGAGACTTCCTGCTCCTCTGAGCACACCTCCTTCCTGATTGGCTCCAGACCAACTGTCAGTCAGTTAGACTGTTAGGACATACTTTCTCTCCTCTCTTCTTTACGATCTCAACCACTAAGGTCCAGCAGCTATTTGAACATCTGGCTTTCCACAGCAGCAAGCTTTCCTTCTCCCTGCTGCAAGTTCCACCACTTGTGATAAAAAGAACCCACATTTTCATGACATCTCCAGCATTTACTTAAGTAATACTGATCCATTGTTCCTCTTAATATTTGTGAAACAGCCCTGGGGGTGGAGAGTATCCTGGATGACTGAGTTGGAATAGGGCCAGTCAGAGAATAGAGCCCTGATTGGCCCTGCAGCCACAGCTTTCACCCTCCCCCCTGGACGCTACCCACTTTGCTCTCAGACGCTGCAGGAGCCAGTGTGTGTGAGAGAGACACAGAGACACAGAGAGCCCTGCCAAACTGCAAACCAGCCCTGATTACCTGCTACGGCTCCTGCTGTGAGGGACAGAGCCAGACAGACAGAGCCACCCAAACAAGCCCTCATTCCCTGCTACAAACAGCCCTGATTGCCTCCTATGGCTCCTGCTGTGACGGGGGGGAGGGGGAGAGATATCTGTGCCTGCCGGTGTCCCCTGGGTCCTAGCACCCACTGCATTCCTGGTTGCCATGGGCTTTCTTGCTAGTATTTACATATTGCTTAGACATTCTCCTTCTGACTTTTGGTGTTATATACCGCCTATAAAACATTTTATACCAGAGTTGCTCTGACTCACTTATTAAAATGTTATGATTCAAATTCTGCATCCACTTCACCATGCAGTTTTAATTTGCTCTGTTTCAGTTTCATATTTTAAAAGAAGTTTATATATTTGCCCCTGCAGGTGGGGTTTCTCTGGTTAAAGATCCAGACCATTGCGGAGCTAACAAATGCCTGCAGTGCCTGCAAAGCATCACCATTCCACGAGGCCTGTGGCTGAGGTCAGGTCAACTGAGCCACAAGTATCGGCCTCCCCCTGCCTTCACCCATTCCAGTGCCCCTGCTCTCTCTCCCAGCCTCATACTGAAGCCCCCCAGACAGAGGGGGTTGCAGAATGAAACAGAGAGGTCCATTTTTTTAATTCTTTTATGATGTTTTAAATCTGATTTTGCATGTTGTGAGCCATCCCAGGCCTGCTTGCAAGGAGGAGCAGCCTAGAAATGAATGTATAAACAAAATAAGGATAATGAACTGTCAAAAGCTTTCATGGCCAGAGTCCACGGATTGTTGCGGGTTTTCTGGGCCGCATGGACCCCAGCCACACAGCCTACAAATTTCAAAACAGTCAACATAATGATATTTCATTGATTATTCTCAACATTCCTAAAACTCTCTCTGTGTCTCTCTCTGTCTCTCTGTCTCTGTCTCTGTCTCTGTCTCTGTCTCTGTCTCTGTCTCTGTCTCTCTCTGTCTGTGTCTCTGTCTCTGTCTCTGTCTGTCTGTCTGTCTCTGTCTCTGTCTCTGTCTCTGTCTCTGTCTCTGTCTCTGTCTCTCTCTGTCTGTGTCTGTGTCTCTGTCTGTGTCTCTGTCTCTGTCTGTCTGTCTGTCTGTCTGTCTGTCTCTGTCTCTGTCTCTGTCTCTCTCTCTCTCTCTCTGTCTCTGTCTCTGTCTCTGTCTCTCTCTGTCTCTCTCTCTCTTTCATCATTCTTCATCTCTTAGGCCAAAAGAGCATCCTCCAGGCTTTGAATTTATCCTGGAAAAAAAAAAGATGGAAGAATATCTAATTGCAAGACCCCTTCAGCAAGGGGCTCACAAAGTCCCTCATCACCCCAGAGATAAGGAGCCCATGGAACAAGCAAAGGCTTATGAAAATGCAGCGACTTTCTCGGAGTCTCTAGGACCAAAAGGAACGCTGAGTAAACTGAGGCTGGCCAACAGACTGGGAGGAAAGTGTTCTGTCCCTTTAGCAGAGTCCCTTTAATGCGTGGAAATGGGATGATGAAGCCAGCCGTGGCATGGAGAAAAATTACCCCCCATTAAGCCTCTTTTAGCAAAAAAAAGAACATGTTTTTTTTTTCTCCAGGCCGCTGGCAACCTTAGAAGAATATCCTGTTCCCCGCAGTTTCTCCTGTTCAGTTCTAAGTCGCCACCCACCAAAGTGCCTCAAATCTAAAATTCTTTTCAGGTCCAATTCTTCCCTTAGAACATTCTATTTGTGTGCTGTCTCCTAGCTGTCATCCCTGCCCCCCCTCCCCGTGCTTCTTCTAATTACGGGCTGGCAAACTGAGAACTGCCACCATGAATGTCAAAGCGAAACCAAATTATTCTGGCTCACACCCTGTCCTGATCTTGTGTGGCTCAAATTCTAGACCAGGCTTTCATTAAAAACTTGGGATTTCTTGACAGCCATGGAAGGATTTCCCAAAAGGGTGGGAGTAAATTAATTTTTTGATTTTTAATTATTTGGTGATATGATCGTATATAGTCATGTTGACCCACCTACCCTTTCCCTAATGGGCCTCAGGGAAAGGATCTCCTCTAGATGACAACCTTTCAGATACCTAAAGACAGCAATTCTGTCTCCTCTCCACCTCCTCTTCTCCAGGCTGGACATTCCCAAGTCACCCATTACTGCGCGTCCTCTCCTCTGCAGCCAACGGAAACAGCATCCTGCCCTCCTCCAAGTGACAACCTTTCAGATACTTAAAGAGGACTATCATGTACCCTCTCAACCTCCTTTTCTCCAAGCTGAACATCCCCAAGTCCCTCAACCTATCTTCATAGGGCTTGGTCCTCAGGCCCCAGATCATTCTCGTGGCTCTCTCTGCACCAGCTCAATTTTGTCTATGTCTTTTTTTAAGTGAGACCCCCCCAGAACTGCACACGGGACTCCAGGTGTGGTCTGGCCAATGTGGTATAGAAGTAAAGGTCTATCCCATCACCCACTGCCTGGTCCTTTTAACTGGAGATGCTGGGGATTGAACCTGGGGCCTTCTGTATGCCAAGCATACACTGCAATTAACTCCACATGGACTTGGAACACTCCCTCCTTGGGCCAATCTCCTTTCTTCTTAGCCTGTGTGGGGGTGGCTGAAAAGGGAAATGAAGCCATATCAACAGATCCCATATCCAGCTAGGTGGATATCCCTTGTGGACAATGCCGTTCAAGTCAATCACACACGTTTGTTTGTTTGTTTTTCCATTGTCCATTTTATTTCTCGTTCCGAACTAAATTTCTTAACTCACTGCTGTGTAAAAGAGAACTGCATTTGGATGAAAGTAAGATTCTGACATCCCAGAACCCCGATAAAACTGAACCAGTGGCAAAGTTTTTCTATCTCATCATGAGAGATCATGACTGTATTCTTCTGTCCCAGTCTAATGCATGATATCTGCCTTTGTAAGCGGCGTTTCCATGGGTAATAGGGAAGTGGTTCCAGGCAGAACCATTTGGCATGAGAGAGCAACAGAAGAGGAGTTGGTTTTTAGACTCCACTTTTCTCTACCCAAAGGAGTCTCAGAGTGGCTTACATTCGCCTTCCCTTTCCTCTCCCACAACAGACACCCAGTGAGGTGGGTGAGGCTGAGAGAGCCCTGAGATTACTGAAGAAGAAGAAGACTTGGTACTTTTATGCCGCTTTTATCTCCAAGAAGGCGTCTCAAAGCGGTTTACAGTTTCCTTCCCTTTCCTCTCCCCACAACAGACACCCTGTGAGGAAGGCTGGGAGAGCCCTGATACTACTGAAGACAAAGAAGAGTTGGTTCTTAGATGCAACTTTCCTCTACCTGAAGGAGTCTCAAAGCAGCTTACAGTCGCCTTCCTTTTCCTCTCCCCACAACAGACACCCTGTGAGGGAGGGGAGGCAGAGAGAGCTCTGACAGAACTGCTCAGTGAGAACAGCTCTTACAGGACTGTGACTACCGCAAGATCACCCAGCTCACTGAATGTGGAGGAGCACAGAATGAAACCTGGCTGTCCAGATCGGAGGCCGCCACTCTTAACCGCTCCACCGAGCTGACTAACAAAAGCAACGCTACCTGACTTGAGCCTCCAAGACAGGGAGGGTTGCAACCTGCGTTCAGAAACAAATCATCGAATAAGGTTCTGATTTGTTAAATTTTCAGGGCTGAAATAACACTCTCGATACGAATTCCTTCCACTGCCGCAGCTTTTGCTTGACCTTTCGAGATCTAAGCCTCTGCAGCCCGCCTCTTATCCATCATACCTCCTTTGCCGCAGCATCATTTTTTCTGCCTATTCCCCGCTGTGTTGCAGCCGCTGAATCGTCCGGTCCAATTTTTAAATGACCAAACAGCAAATCTCTCGATTCTTCTCTCGGGATTTGATGCCGAGGCTCAAACAGAGCTCGCCAAGGAGCCGGGCCAAGCTCCCTTTTGTTTAATTCCGTCCCATTATTCTTAACAGCTGCCTGTCTCCTGACCCCAAAAATGTACCTTAAAAAAAAAAAAAACCCAAAGGACTTGTGCTTCTTTGAATGGATCTATCTGGATTTAACTCCCTCTTCTGAGTACCCCGTTCTGACCTTTCATCTGCCTCAGATTCCCAGCAATTCATTTGCTTCTGAACCCTGGCAAACGAAAAAGGGTTGTTAAAAATGTTCATGCCAAGTTCAAACGCTGGTTCTATACGGTATATATCTGATACATTTTCCTCTTACTCATACTCCGGAGAACTGGGTTTGATTCCTTACTCCTCCTCCATATATACTGCCAGCTGGGTGACAATGGGCCACTCACAATTCTCTTAGAACAGTTCAGGTAGAGCAGTTCTCTCAGAGCTTTCTCATCCCTCCCTCCCTCACAGAATGTTGGTCATTATTATTTAAAGCATTGATTAGCTTGATTATTTAATAGATTGAGAGCCAGCCTAGTGGAGTGGTTAAGAAGAACAGCGGCCTGTAATCTGGAAAAAAAATGGATTAGATTCCCTACCCCTCCACATGCAGCCATCTGGGTGACCTTGGGCCAGCCACAGTTGTCTTAGAACTGTTCTCACAGAGCATTTCTCTCAGGGATCTCTCAGCCCCAGAGCTCTGTCAATCCCAGAGTAAGGAAAAACAGGTGTTTCTAAACTGGTTTGGGACTCCTTTGGTTAGTCAAAAAAGCAGGTTATTAGAAATAAAACAGTTCTTCCTCTTCCAAAGCGATCCGAGAGTCATGCCTGGCTCTCACTTCCTCCCTTTCTCCTCACAATGACCCAGAGAGGTCGGTTAGGCTGAGGGAGGGTGTGTTTCCGGCCCAGCAAGCTTCTGTGCGGAGTGGAGGATTTGAACCTGAGTCTCCCAGAATCTAGTCCAGGTTTCTTCAACCAGGCTTTTGTGAAACCTTCCACTACTGGATCAGCCTGCAGGCAGAGTGACCAGCTACCAGGATTCCTGCAGCTTCACAGCGCCACCCCAGGATCAGGTCAGAAAGTGTATTGCATCTCTTGGCCTCGGCAGGATCCAGTTATCTGAAGAGGCATTTTGACCCGCTCCATCCCTCTATAACGGCTCTCTCTCTCTCTCGGCCTTATCAAAAACAAATCACTACTCTGTCAATTGAGTTGCAACAGGCTACCCAGTGAGCCGGCTGAATTGCCTTGCTTCTCCATGGCCGGACCTGACGGACTTTTAGAATTCCCGACTGGTTTCTGAGAGAGCCAGAAATACCTGCTATTATCCTCTTTCTGGTTCTTTGCAGGGCGGCGCCGGGGTTAAGAAGGAAAGGTGAGGAAGGCTTCGGGAACGTTACTGATCCTTCGCCCCACATTAAACGGTCAGAGCCACGTAAAAAAGGAACATAACTCCGAAATCATCCCGAGTAAGTTTTGCTGGGTAATAGGGCTGAACGCGTGAGTTTATCTGCCTTTACGATTAAGTCGTTAATTGCCTTCAGGTCAGCAATGTGGATTCCGTACTGTCGCATCTGCCTGGCTGAACTGCCCACTTAAAAGCTGGACTTTTGATTACCTCCGTAGGAGAGCCAGCGTGGTATTGTGGCTAGGGCTGCCGGCCTCAAATCTGGCGAGCTGAGTTTGATTCCCCGCTCCTCCACGTGCAGCCCGCTGGGTGACCTTGGGCTTGTCACAGTTCTCTTAAGTCTGTTTATTTATTGCTTTGATTTTTTTTTATACCACCCTCCCGATAGGCCAGCTATATAATATACAATCACATTGGGCTTGCCACAGCACTGATAAAGCTGCTCTGACCAAGCAGGAATATCAGGGCTTCAAAAGTGCGTTATCCAACATACGGCTCTCTAGAGCAGGGGTAGTCAAACTGCGGCCCTCCAGATGTCCATGGACTACAATTCCCAGAAGCCCCTGCCAGCATTCGCATTTATCCTCTGCAGCATTCGCTGGCAGGGGCTTCTGGGAATTGTAGTCCATGGACATCTGGAGGGCCACAGTGACTACCCCTGCTCTAGTGTCTTCTCTATCCCATAGCTTTGGACCTTTGGGCTTCCCTGTTTCAAGCCGTGATTCTGAGGAACCCTGCTTTTGGAACAAGCTCAGGATCGCACTGGCTCACCACGTGTCATCTGCCTTGAGCCCCTGTGAGAAAGACAGATTCTACCGAACTTAAGTAATAAATAAGTAAAATTAATTTCCTGCAGCACATCTTGGAGCAACCTCTGAGCGAGAACGAATCTTTCGGCAACATTCGGCTTCCCGCCCGTCGACTCATAGCAGTTCGCAAAAATGCCCCTCCTGTGTGGCTCTCTTTTTCTTCTGTGCCAAAAAAAAAGATATCGCTTATGTGGTCCTCTTTGTCTCAACGGGACAAATTAATCAGTCAATCAAGTTAATCGCCGGTCATAATAACCGAGTCAAGACATGTGAAAACTGCCTGAGAAATGTTGCTTTATATTACCCCACAATTTGTCTGCCTTGCGGTCCAACGAGCTTGCTTCCAATGCTCACACTTAACTGTGGCCCGACCCATGGCTTCCTATTTGTGAACATCGCCTTCATCATTATGCCTAAATCTCAACCGAAGAACAACGGTTTCCTCTTCCAATCATATTTTCATTATTGTCATGTTAACCATACCATTCCCCCCCACCCCTTATGACCTTGATTGGGATCAGGATTTTTTAAAACAAAGATATAATTAATTGCACCTGCGATACGCGACCCATCCCTGAGAAACAGCGAAAGCAGACGGCATTCTGGGTAATTTTATGCTAATTGCCGCAAAGATGAGATCAATAATTCTGACTTTTTTGTAATACCAATGGGGGCCTTTCCATCCATTTGCATGACATTACTGATAACCATTTGTAATTTTACTTTTAAATGATAATTTATCCTCTGCAGCAATCACATTACAATACTTTTTTTTTTATGTAAAACAAATTTGGTTAGCAGCTCATTTGATTTCGTTGGCAGCAAGATGAAATCAAAGTGACATGCCAAGATAAAAGTTGTTAGGGATTTCGTGTGTGTGTGTGTGTATAAAATCTCATGATGGGAGATTAGGCAGACAGGCAGTCAGGCAGATAGACGGACAGACGGACATAGGACTGACAAACAGACGGACAGATGGATGGATAGATGGATAGACAGGTGAAGAAATACGTCTCAGTAGCAGTGTGTGAACAAGATCTTGGAGTAAGTGTGGCTCACCAGAGTTGCAGACATGACTTCTGTTGAGAAACTGTAAGGGACGATGGTAGCTCTAGAAATCACTGGAAACTCTATGGTTTTACCATAGAGTTCCTGGCGTTTCCTAGAGCTAACCTCTGTCACTTCCAAATTTTTATTACACCATGTGTTGATTGCACCCATGCCCTGCCCCAATCCTCTTGCCTTTTGTCTGTTGGCAATTCTAGTTTTGCTCGCAGAACTTCTTGAATTCAGCCCCGGATATCTCAGGCGAAAACGTATCTCAGATTTCTGGGCTGGACAAATAGGACCTTGGAGAGCTTCTGCCAATCAGATGAGAAAACACTGAACTGGTTGAGCCATTGGTCTGAGTCGATATGAGGCGGTTCCATATGAGGAAGTCTTTTCCCAATATGGAGCCTTGATCCCCTTTGTATATTACCATCTCCCGCCTTAAGCCTTTGCTAATCCAATGGGGGCCTAACGACGGCACAACGAAACACTAAATCTTCAGTTTATGAGGCAGTAATTCTGTTTCCAATATATTCCTAGTTCTTGACAAAATGAATCAATATCGCTATATTTGCACTCTCCCCCCAGCCCCCAGCCCCCGTTTCCAGATTATAAGCCATTCTGATTTGCCTCAAAGGCAATGTGTTGTCAGAGTCTAATATCGGATTTTTTCCCCCAACAACAACAAAAAAACCCCCCAGTTCCCGATGCCTTCTGCCTCAGCCCATGTCTTAAGCAAGCAAATATATTCAAATATTCAAAGCAATGTGAGGAGTAATAACACTCTTGCTTCGTCTAATTCCAGAATCATCACCGTGCCGTAAACAGAACTCCCCTTAAAAACCGGGAGAGAATGAAACGAGATCAGACAGAAATGCATATAAATGAATAATAACCAGGGACGGGGGTTGCCAGTCTCATATAAACACGGAAAAGGCCACGTTGTTAGTTGGAAGGCTGAAAAACCGACGTTGGAAGAGGCCTGGATGAAAAGTTAACCCAAATTGTATCCTATTGTAGTGGTCCCCAACCCGCGGGCTGCGGCCCAGTGCTGGGCCGCAAAGGCCTTGGTGCCGGACCGCGACTCCCTCTCCCCGCTGTAATGCTGTGGAAAGCCAATAAAGGGAATGAATGAATGAATGAATGAATGAATGAATGAATGAATGAATGAATGAATGAATGAAGTTTAAAAATTGTTAATTTAAAAATGGAATTAAATTCCACCCTGAGCCAGTTTCGGGAAAGCGATATAATAATAATAATAATAATAATAATAATAATAATAATAATAATAATAATAATAATAATAATAATAATAATAATAATAATAATAATAATAATAATAATAGCCTCTTGTGGTGCAGAGTGGTAAGGCAGGAGACATGCAGTCAGGGTGGAATTTAATTCCATTTTTAAATGAACAATTTTTAAACTTCATTCAGCGTATTAAAGAGAAGGATCAATTAGCTGGAAATGTGTATAAACAGCGACAACAAAACAAATTACAATAGGATATGCTAAAAAAGCTTAGATCTAAGTTTTAAAACTTCCATCAAATATTTTACAGCCGTAGATGTAATTTCAGGTGAAAAGTCAGTAAGAATCGAAATGAACTTTTCCTTTTTACAAATCCCTTTTGAATGCAATTCTTCACGAACCTGGCAATGAAGAATGATGTGTTGTATTGAATCTGGTGAATTTGCAGGGCATAAACATAACCACTCCTGAAGTGGAACATTCAGAAATCGTCCAGCTAGCATTGAAGAGGGGACAATATTCATCCTAGCCATCATGAAAGCTCTACGCTGGTAAGGGTCATCAAGGTTATAGAAATAATGAGCCATCTTTCCAGGATGGATTTGTATACCAAATTTGATAGGAGAACATGTGAGGTTAAGCAGGAGATTTTTGTGAATATTCTAGATCTAATAGTCTTCATTTTAAAACACAAAGTATGGCTCATTCATTGGAGAGTAGGGGGGAAATCTACTGAAAATCCAATTTGAGCGATTTTGGACTCAACAACAAAAAAACAGTAGGCACAGAAACAGTCATTTTTTAAATGAGAAATTAAACAGCTTGACCCAGTTCTAAAATGTATTTTGAGCCAGTACTTAAAAGTTATGATCCAGGCCTTATTTTCCAAGGGATGCTGGCCCACTTCAGTGCAAATAGCAGAATAAGGCACACATTTTGGGGCACCCAGGAATTGTTGAAAGAGGTTTACCAAGACTTTTTCAACATTATTGTTGTATGCCTTTACCCAAATAGGTATGCCATATAATGTTTGCGATGAGATTTTTGCATTAAATTTTTTCACTGCAGCAGGTGCAAATTAATTGCCTTTAAGGAAATAAAATTGGGCAGCAGACCTTTTGGCCAATTGTATTGCTCAAATAGGACCAAGCCCTATGAAGATAGGTTGAGGGACTTGGGAATGTTCAGCCTGGAGAAAAGGAGGTTGAGAGGGGACATGATAGCCCTCTTTAAGTATTTGAAAGGTTGTCACTTGGAGGAGGGCAGGAGGCTGTTTCTGCTGGCTGCAGAGGAGAGGACACGCAGTAATGGGTTTAAACTACAAGTACAACGATATAGGCTAGATATCAGGAAAAAGTTTTTCACAGTCAGAGTAGTTCAGCAGTGGAATAGGCTGCCTAAGGAGATGGTGAGCTCCCCCTCACTGGCAGTCTTCAAGCAAAGGTTGGATACACACTTTTCTTGGATGCTTTAGGATGCTTTGGGCTGATCCTGCGTTGAGCAGGGGGCTGGACTAGATGGCCTGTATGGCCCTTTCCAACTCTATGATTCTATGATTCTATGATTCTATAACCCGCTCCATCCCTCTATAACGGCTCTCTCTCTCTCTCGGCCTTATCAAAAACAAATCACTACTCCGTCAATTGAGTTGCGACAGACTACCCAGTGAGCCGGCTGAATTGCCTTGCTTCTCCATGGCCGGACCTGACAGACTTTTAGAATTCCCGACTGGTTTCTGAGAGAGCCAGAAATACCTGCTATTATCCTCTTTCTGGTTCTTTGCAGGGCGCCGCCGGGGCCCTTTCCAACTCTATGATTCTATGATTCTATGAAATTTGATGAGTTGACCAATTAAGATTATAGTGACAAATAATACCCAAAAAAGCTTTTAACTTTGATACTTTCTTTACTTCTCAGAAACCATTTTTTAGGTTTCCAGCTCCTAGAAAACACTAGCAATTAGAAATTTTAGTAATTTATGGTTAGATAATGATTTGAACAGTATTTACAAAAAAAGTTTAAATATCTTAGAAGGCTGACTCCAGTGTAAGAAAGAATGGTAGTATCATCCACGTAAAGTAATAAAGGAATTGAGTGTGACTCTAATTTAGGGTGATGGTCATTGACAGATTCAAAATTTGGAGCCAAATCATTCAGAAATAAATTTATAAGGTGAGGGGCAAGGATACATCCTTGTCTAAGTTCCATAGGAGACGTGAACTTGGATGTTAAATTGCCATTTCCAGAATATTTAACTTGGCATAAAGTTGCTGTATAGAGTTTCCTGAGGAGAAATAATAAGCAAGGATCAATTCTCAGGAGCTCCAGTTTGTTCCACAGTAGCGCTCTAGGAATGGAGTCAAACACACTTTTTAAGTCAATAAAAGCTGTGTACAATTTTTGTGTGCCAGAATTCATATATTTATCAGCCAAAAAAGCAAGAAGGAAACATTGATTCATGGTGGATTTGCTTTTGATAAAACTAATTTGTTCCAACCCAATGATGTTATGAAAGTGGAGCTAATCATTCAGGTAGGTTTGCACGGCAGCAGTATTGATTTTTAAACTGCATTGCTATGTTTTACATGATGCAAACCTCCCTGAGCCAGCTTGCTGGGAGGGAGGTATAAAAATCAAATTGTTTAACATACTAGGAAGAACTGAGAGCAAAAAGCAAGGGAGAGTAGGGGTTGGGAGGAATGGCAGCTACAGAAGGCCTCAGGGTGGCCAGTTCAACTCATGGAGGGTGAAACATCTAAGCTGGCATGAGCCAGGCATGTAACAAGTGCAAAGAAAGGTAAGAGGAAATAACATGATGATGATGATGATCTATCCTCTTACCTTTCCTTGCAATTATCATGTGCTATGCCCGACCTATGCTGGCTTAGATGTTTCTCCCATTCACAAGTTGAACTGGCCATTCTGAGGCCTCCTGTAGCTGCCTGTCCTCCAAATACTTGCTCCCCTTGCCTTTTGCTTCCAAGAGACTTTGTAGTGCAAACACTCTTATCTCGGTTCCTCCTGGTATGTTATGCTATGTTGTCTCTGTTCTCGCACCTGGGTGTGAGAACAACTGGTAGTCAACTAATGGCACCCCTATAGTGGTTTGTCCTTGCCTGCCTCCACATCATGGCCCTGGACTTCCTTGGGGGTCTCCAATTCAAGTTCTAACCATGGTCTACCCTGCTTAGCTTCCTAGATCTGACAAGATTGGGTTAGCCTTCATCAGGTGAAAGCAACAATGTGTCATTAAGCCACAAATGACTCATGGCGAAAAAGAGGGGTTTCAATGCGAGACTTTCAGAGAGGTTTCCCATTGCCTGTCTCTGCATAGCAATTCTGTTGCAGTGTGGGATGACCAATTGTGATGCTGCCAGCTCCTATATGGAGTACGGCAAGGCATGGTCTTCTCTTCCACCTTATTTACCATCTTTATGCACTCTCTTGCCCAGCTGGAGATTTGGTCTTGGGTATCATCAATATGTTGATGACATCCAACTCTGTTTCTCATGGATGGCCATCTGACTCTCTCCCTGAAACATTTGCCAGAAGTCTGGAGTAGTGATGGGTTGGCTCTGGCAAAGTTGAATGAAACCAACCCCTCCAAGACGGAGGTCCTGTGGCTGGGAAGGAAAGGGCCGGATGAGGAAGTGCACTTGCCCGGCCTAGATGGTATGCAGCTGGCTGTTGCACAATCCACTAAGAACATGGGTGTGATCTTTGATGCCTTCCTCTCAATGGGGGCACAGGTCACTAGGGTAGCATAGCTGGCATTTTCCCATCTTTGCGAACATTAGTAACTAAAAGTAGGGAAATCCTTAGCAGAGGTAGATTTTTTTTAAGTGGTAAGAATTGGATTGTTGCATAAGATGTACGTGAAAACATCAAACAAATTTTTTGTTTCTAAAAATTCTCAATTTTTAATGTCAGAGAAAAAGACCTATCCGATGGCAATACAATAAAATATTATCAAAAAAATAAAGTCTCCTTTTTATAGTTGTCCTTATCTTTTTATTCTGTGGGACTTCTATCAAAACGGCAACCAGTGTGTGTGTGTGTGGGGGGGGAGATCGATGGGCTCCCCTGGTGTCTTGCTACAACTTTGTATCTTGTCTCTCCTGCCTCCTCCCTCTGGAGGTCGTAGTAGGAATTGGGGATGGGGGGGGGGCTTCCGCCATGTTGCTGGGTTGTTGGTTTGTCTGTATCAGTATTTCTTGTCCATTTTAAGGGGGTTTTAATGGGATTTTTAACTGGACATCTGTAACTCACCATGAGCCTGCTTGGAAGTGGTGGGTAACTAAATAATAATAATAATTTTTAATTAATAATTATTAATAATGATGTTCATTTTCTGTGAAATGCTTTCCTCAGTGACAAGTCCTCTGATTCTTCAATATCTGTATCAATTTTACAGGTATCAGAAATTTAAACCTCTTACATAGTAATAGTATAATAATGATAAGTATAGGGATCCCGGTCTGTGCCTGGATGATGACATTACCTGGATGATGTTTTGAGAGAAGTCCTACAAAATAAAAAAACTAAGGAAAACTGCAAAAAGAACACTTTTCTTTCTTTGTTTTTGGATAATATTTTATCATATTGCCATCGGATAGGACTTTTTTCTCTGTGTTAAAATTAAAGACAAGACAAAACTGTTGGTTTTTAAATTTTGGAAATCATCCAAAAATGTCAGAGATATTGTGACACAATATTACGCTTGCTGCCTGAGACCGTATCATAGAATCATAGAATCATAGAATCATAGAATTGGAAGGGACCTCATGGGTCATCTAGTCCAACCCCCTGCACTATGCAGGGCACTCATATCCCAATTGCTCATCCACTGTCACCTGCCACCCCCTTGAGCCTTCACAGAATCAGCCTCTCCGTCAGATGACTCTCCAGCCTCTGTTTACAAATCTCCAAAGATGGAGAACCAACCATCGTACAGCATATTGCTCACCACTGAAATGTCCTCATGCCCAAACTCCTAGATGTTTATGACTAATATCTCTGCCTCCTTTAAATTTCACTAGTTGACAATTACTTCTTTAATGGATTTCCGTTGCTTTCATCTTAAAGGTTTTCCCCATGGCTGCTGGATAAGATGTTTTCACATCGATAAGGATGCAAACCTGCCTTCCAAATAGAGGGGAGGGGGGCTTCCATTCACAATATGGTGGTGGGGGGAGAGAGAATTGAGACATTGATATTGCCACAGCTTAACATGGAAGCTTAATTTGTATTTTCAATGTTTATTTATAAGTAGAGAGTTTATTATGAACAGGATGCTCCTCTCATCCGGGGCAACGATGCAATTAAATTGCTCCTTGTTGAGACAGGTTTTATGGCGCTTATTAAAAGTAAACATAAATAAATGTTGGGAGAGGAGTGGATTTTCTCCCGATCTGGAGTGCTGTGACAGATGAAGGATTTTAACCCTTCAGACCCTACCAAAAAGCGGCCTCACCCCGGCAGACTGGATTAGCAAAGGGGCTCTTGGACATAATTCATTAGGATTCACTCTTTATCCCCCGCCCCAAATTTAAAACTTTTGTCAAAAGTGTTTTTCAAGAGGCTATTAAAGAAGCAATGCAAGTCAAGGTTGAGGCGCCCAGCGCTGGCATGGATTAGAAGCTGTTAAGAAGGCAAGAGGAATGAGAAATTACATTGGAGCAGGGAAACCAACCTCAAGAATGTCTCGATGATGGGCTATTCAATTATTTTCAAAGGGAAGCAAGGAAAACAGGATACTGGAGTGGCAAAATCATATTCCCAGACATCACTGCCAGGAGTTATTTATTAATTTTATGGGTTTACTTTGTGTATGCCCCAACTTTCACCCCAAAAATGGCTCATGTCATTCTCCACTCCAAATTTATCTTCTCAAGCACCCTGTGAGGTAGGCTGGGGATGCGCCACTTGCCCAAGGGTATCCAGGAAGTTTCCATGACAGAGCAGGAATTCGAACTCGGGTCTCTTAGACCCTATTCTGACATTCTGAACACTATACCATGCTGGGGAGCAGAGGCCATGAGAATCACTGACGTAAAACTAATATGTGCTTTGAGTGTAGATGTAGTTTGGATAAAATATTCCTTGCCTAGGGTAGGAGTGGCAAATATGTGTCAGTAGAGAACTAAAATATAGCTGCCGCTGTGCAAAATCAGTCTTTGAGACTCTTTCAGGCACTGAAGAGCAGGTTATAAACACCAAGTTTCCTCCTCCTCCTCCTCCTCCTCCTCCTCCTCCTCCTCCTCCTCCTCCTCCTCCTCCTCCTCCTTCTTCTTCTTCTTCTTCTTCTTCTTCTTCTTCAAACTCTGGTCTGTCCAGGGTTCATGTGTATGTATAACAGCCATGATCAACAACCTTCTAAAGTTGTGTACTTCTTGGTGCTTGGGAAACAACAGTGGGAGGGCTTCTGGAATTCTGGCCCCACTGATGGACCTCCTGGTGGCACCTGGATTTTGGTCACTGTGAGACACAGCGTGTTGGACTGGATGGGCCATTGCCCTGATCCAACATGGCTTCTCTGATGTTCTTATGGCCCTGCTGGTGGACCTCCTGAGGGCATCTGGGTTTTGGCCACTGTGTGACACAGAGGGTTGGACTGGTTGGGCCATCGGCTTGGTCCAACATAGCTCCCCTCATGTTCTTATGTCTGGAGCAGGGATGGTCTGTATTCTTGGTTCTTGGGGGGGAAGCAGCAGGAGGGCTTCTGGAGTTTTGGCCCCACTGATGGACTTCCTGGTGGCACATGGGTTTTGGCCCCTGTGTGACACAGAGCATTGGACTGGATAGGCCAAAATGGCTTCTCTAGTGTTCTTGTGAATGAAAAATTGGAGAAAAACTAATGTTTGGCTGTTGGATGTTTACATCTGGAGAAATCGGAAAGGGGTTTTATTTTGGATTTGTTTGGAGGGGGGAGCCAGCTTGGTTTAAAATGGCAACCTAACCTGGAGAACTGGGCTTGATTCCCCACTCCTCCCCCACATGCAGCCAGATGGGTGACCTTGGGCTAGTTTTGGGGAGTGCCTGTTATGGGAAGAGGACAGGAAGGTGATAGCCAACTGCTTTGAGACTCCTTCAGGTAGCATAAAACAGGTATAATAACAACTCTTCTCCTTCTTCTATCGATAGGCCATACATTTCAGCAAGCGAAGAGCACATAACTTTATGAATTACGCCACAAGACACAGGATAGACTTCGGAAGTTGGTATTTTTGTACAAGGGGGAAAAATCACACACACACACACACACACACACACACACACACACACATACACGTGAATTCACTGTAGGCCTTTTAAAAAATCCATTTATCCTGTCAGCCTCTCCCCGCCTCCTTTGACCTATGGCAGGTAGTTAAAAGAAGAAGAAGAAGAAATACAGGCTCTTCTTAAGCCTACCGTACAACACAAATCAAACCAGCTTAGCTTCAGAATTAAAGGAAGAAGCAAAAGGCCACCCAGTATCTTGAACTTAGGCGGTGGCTGAAAATCCCTACAGCTACGGTGGCTAGCACAGAGAAGAGCAGGTTCTGGTGTCACCATATTTTGTGACAGCCATGTGCAATAGCCGTGACCTGAGTCACTCGGGCAACCAAGTCCCCAGTTGAGATTGGGCACACACCCTCCCCTGGTCTCACTGACTGACCCCCTTCTATTCACACAGCAGTGGCTGAAACATCACACCACACTCCTACAAGTGGCAAAGGGTAGCTCTAGGAAGCATTGAAAACTCTATGGTTTTTACTACAGTGTTTCCAGCAATTCCTAGAGCTACCTCTGTTGCTTCCATTTTTTAAAAAATTCTGGAAGTGACGTGACTGTCTCCATAGCATGGTACTGTACTGGCATATCTTCCCTTCCAAAACCCTGCCCTCTCTGGGATTTGCCCCTCAAATCTCCAGGTATTTCCTAATCTGGAGTTGGCAACCTTAGCAGGCAGCCTGTATTCAGTTGATTAGAAAGTGCTCAACAGTGCCACCAGCCTGCCACTTTGGGTATAACGAAGTCAGTGAGACTCCTCCTGCCTGGGCGGGCCTAGATGATGTCATGCCCGGATGCCTCATGTCCATGCTAGGAAATGGGATAGTGCCCCATTTTTATTGCCACCACTATTTTGTTTGTCTTGAGTCACTCAGAATAAGAAGGCACTAGGACACAGCCCTAGTATAACCTATATAGTGGTTATAGTGTCAGACTAGGGTAGTATAAGACATGGTCAGGTTCGAATCTCGACGCAGGCTTCAGCGGCAGGCCTGCTCTGGGCCCCATGCTGAAGCTGGGAGCTCGGGGGCAGGAGGGGCGGGCGAGGGAGGCCTCCCGCACCCACCCACTGCATTTTGGATACAGTGGGCTTAAATTCTAGTAGGAATATATTGCAAAGATGGTCCAATATAATGCCTCCTGAGATCTGCCTACAGGGTTCTCGTGAGGACAAAATGTAGGACAGAAGAATGAAGTCAATCACTTTATATCTATTTTTATTTTACAATTGAATGTATTGACCGCCACTCCTGGCCATGCCAGGTCAAGAAGGTTGACATCACCATAAAATCGCATCATAGAATAAACGCCATACAACCCTCCTGACCCCACCCACCCCCTCTCCTTTCCTGCAGCTCATTGGACAGCAGCCACCACACCTCCCGCCCTATGGCGGGGTGTTTTGAGGAGGGACCCAATGGATGTTCTGGCTCCCGGCCTCAACCAAACGCCCGGTGGAAGAGTGCCCTTTTACTTTGGATCCCCTTTGGGGTGAAAGCTGGGGTACAGATGACGTAACCAAAGAAAGAAGTCATTTGAATCCCCACCACACTTAGCTGTATTCCATCTTCTGTTCCCATTTGTGAAATCCTAACCGAGCCCCCCTCAGGCGGCACATTTGTGGACTTGTGTGGCTATAAAAAGCAGGTTTAGGATCCTTATTTCCTAAATGGGGACAGACTCACAGAAGTGCTGGGGGCCGGATCGTGGAATGGGAACGGATTCATGGAAATAGCAGGGCGAGAAAGTCTACGAAGCAGACATAGTAAATCCATGGGCTTACTCAAGTGCATTCGGCGCGCAAAACAAAGAGCTCTCCAAGGCCATGTTTTATTTGCCGCACTGAATGCCTCGCATTTTCCCAGCCACGGCGATCGGCGCTTTTAAAAGGATTTTTTAATTCTGACTTTTGAGTCATTAAAATATTGGCTTGGAGGACAGATTAAAAAAAAAACAGCCTTTTACCTGGCGCCAGGTACACAAGGATGTTTTTTGACAGTAGGTAGAAAGACCCCGATTTTCTTCTCCCTTTTCTCCCCTCTCGGCCATTTATTTACATGAGCATCTAAACATGTTTTCCCTACGGCAAGCCGTCCCTGGTTTCTCAGAGCTCTCTCGGTCCCACCTGCCTCACCAGAGGTGTCTGTTGTGGGGAGAGGAAGGGAGAGGTGCTTGTCAACCACTGGGAGGTTCATGAGGCCTGCTTGGGTGACCTTGAGCCAGTCACAATTCTCTCAGAGCTCTCTCAGACCCACCAGACCAGTCTCACATGGTGCCTATTGAGGGGAGAGGAAGAGAAGGCGATTGTAAGGGGCTTCGAGACACATAAGGTCTGCTGGGTGAACTTGGGCCTGGAATACTTCTCTCAGAGCTCTCTCAGCCCTACCTACCCTACCTACCCTACAGCATATCAGGGCTTTTATTTATGTATATACTAGAGTTAAAGCCCATTGTATATGCCAATACAATGGGTGTTAGCATGCCGGCTGGTGGGCCCGGCCCCCCTGCAGCCCTCCTGGCGGCCCCCCCACTGCCACCCCCCTCGGTTCCTCTCCCGCACCCCTCCCCCCTCCTGAGGACCCAGATTCGGTGCTGGGAAAGGAGCAGGCCTGTTGCATCTCCGAATCCAGCTGGGCTCAGCCTACGGGATCCAGGTGAGCCTGTGGAACATTTAGCTCTTGACAACGTCCAAGTAACAACTTTGATCGCCATCAAGAGCCTGGGCATGATCCTGTACTCTTCCCCATCTATGGAGAAGAAGAAGAAGAAGAAGAAGAAGAAGAAGAAGAAGAAGAAGAAGAAGAAGAAGAAGAAGAAGAAGAAGAAGAAGAAGAAGAAGAAGAAGAAGAAGAAGAGTTGGTTTTTATATACCGCTTTTCCCTTCCCGAAGGAGTCTCAAAATGGCTTCCATTCGCCTTCCCTTTCCTCTCCCCACAACAGACACCCTGTGAGGGAAGTGAGGCTGAGAGAGCCCTGAGATTACTGAAGAAGAAGAAGAAGAAGAAGAAGAAGAAGAAGAAGAAGAAGAAGAAGAAGAAGAAGAAGAAGAAGAAGAAGAAGAAGAAGAAGAAGAAGAAGAAGAAGAAGAAGAAGAGTTGGTTTTTATACCCCACTTTTCTCTACCCGAAGGAGTCTCAAAATGGCTTCCATTCGCCTTCCCTTTCCTCTCCCCACAACAGACACCTTGTGAGGGAGGTGAGGCTGAGAGAGCCCTGAGATTACTGAAGAAGAAGACGTGGTTCTTATATGCCGCTTTTCTCTACCCGAAGGAGTCTCAAAACAGCTTACAGTCGCCTTCCCATTCCTCTCCCCACAATAGACACCCAGTGATGGAGGGGAGGTGGAGAGAGCTCTGACAGAACTGCTCAGTGAGAACCACACTATCAGGTCTGTGACAAGCCCAAGATCACTCAGCTGGCTGCATGTGGAGGAGCAGGGAACCAAACCCCATCTCAGCAGAATAGAAGCTGCCGCTGTTAACAGCTACACCACGCTGGCTCTGTCAATACCATGCCAGCTCTCACTTTACATCCGGGCTTGCAAAAAGCTGATTCCCTTCAAAAGATATTAACCGTGATGAGCCAAACAAAACCTCCATCATTAGGGGCAGTGTACCTTGGATGGCTAAGGGCAAACAGTAGAGCAGGGCTGTCGGAAGCAGCTAGCTAACCTCTGTTGAGGATGAAAGGGCGAACTCTCTGCCCCGTTCCGATCCAGCAGGGGTCACCTGGCGTTCATAAATCTCATCATGTGGGGCCTCCATGCGGGAGCTGCCAAGAGCTGACTCTCCTCCTAATGGCAAATGCTACATTGACAATCAACAAGCCGGTTAAAGAAAATATAGGAAGGGAAAGGCAGATTACCGGGGGAGCCGTGAAAGCTTTAGACCGGAGCAGAGTTGTTTTTCATTTATATGGAGAACACGAGCATATTTGGCACACTAACAGCGCATGAATAATGGTTTTTAGTAAAGCGTATATCTTTACAACTTTATTTCCTTGAAGTTTGCGGTGCGGCCGGGGGGGTGAGTGGAGGGGAGAGGGATGACTTAACGCAGGGGTAGTCAAACTGCGGCCCTCCAGATGTCCATGGACTACAGTTCCCATAAGCCCCTGCCAGCATTCGCTGTTTTACAGCCTTAAGAAACTGAAGTTTAGAACTCAGGGCAGGCCTTAGATCAGGGGTAGTCAAACTGCGGCCCTCCAGATGTCCATGGACTACAATTCCCAGAAGCCCCTGCCAGCATTCGCTGTTTTACAGCCTTAAGAAACTGAAGTTTAGAACTCAGGGCAGGCCTTAGATCAGGGGTAGTCAAACTGCGGCCCTCCAGATGTCCATGGACTACAATTCCCATAAGCCCCTGCCAGCATTCGCTGGCAGGGGCTCATGGGAATTGTAGTCCATGGACATCTGGAGGGCCGCAGTTTGACTACCCCTGACGTCTTTGACACGTTGCTGATCCGGCATTTCGACGGCATTTGTGCGGGGAAACAGGACCACTTTTGCCATGCATTCAGCGTGAAGTATTCCGAAACAAAAAATACATTGAGGACACGGCGAGGGAGAGGGGGGGGGAAAGAGAACAAAGCAATAATCCAAGAGCTATTCAACGCCACTCTGGGGCTGCGCGCATTAATGTGCGGAGGCGTGAGCATTGTTCTGATTTGGGGGGGGGGGGCGGATTGAACGCTGTTGCTTTGACAGCCACCGTTCTCTTTCGGCACAGCAGCCAGCTAGAGGGGCACGAGGGCCGGCTTTGCAAACCTTGAACCAGGAAGGGCGCTTTGGCAAATGCCAGATCATGTCCTTTATATCCACCCCAGAAACTGTTAGCGCGTGGGTTTTGCCATTTTACACTGTAAAATCCAGCCATAAAGTGTATTGGAAGGGAATTGGAAGCCGGTTATCCAGCTCAAGAAGAAGAGTTGGTTTTTATACTCCGCTTTTCTCTACCCGAAGGAGTCTCAAAGTGGCCTACATTCACCTTCCCTTCCTCTCCCCACAACAGACACCCTGCAAGGGAGGAGAGGCTGAGAGAGCCCTGATATTACTGAAGGGGAAGAAGAGTTGGTTCTTATATACTGTTTTTCTCTACCCAAAGGAGTCTCAAAGTGGCTTACATTCACCTTACCTTTCCCCACCACATACACCCTGTGAGGTCAGTGGGGCAGAGAGAGCTCTGACAGAACTGTTCTCTGAGAACAGCTCTAACAGGACCGTGACGAACCCAAGATCACCCAGCTGGCTGCATGTGGAGGAGGAGCGGGGAATCAAGAGGGCCAGCCTGAAACTTAAGCCAGCTGCCTGCAGCCTTTCCAGGTCCTGGGCATAGGGGGCGACCATCCACAGAGTACTTCCACCCCCCCCCCAATCTAGCGTTCATTGTATTCCTGAATACAACGGGCTTGGCCCCTAGTCTTAGCATAATGGTTAGGAGCTGCAGCCTCTAATCTAGAGAGATGGCTTTGAATCCCCACTCCTCCCCATGCAGCAAACCGTAGGCTATTCAGAATCCGTTTAGAGCAGTTCTGTCAGAGCTCTCTCAGCCCCACCAACCTCACAAAGGGTCTGTTGTGAGGAGAAAAAGGGAAAGCAACTGTAACTTCTTTGCTGGTCTCTCGCTGTGACCACCCAAGCACCAAGGAGACAGACAGAGTGTTCCATCTATGCCTTGTGGCCAATAGCCGTTGAGGGACCTCTGCTCCGAATGCTTATCCCATCCCCTCTCAACACTGTCTGTAGTTGTAGCCACCACCACGTCCTGCCGCAGTGGCACCACATCCCCTCTCCCAATTCCCACCTACCCAGGCACCACTGCCAATTTGCAAGGGATTCTCCAAACGTAGCTGGTGCCGATTCCCCTGGAGTCTCCCTTCCTCCTGAACCCTGTTGCTTCCAGTGGAGACCCCATGGATTGAACAATGGGCCTCCAGCATAAGGAGCATATGTTCTACCTCTGGAGGAGTCTAGCTCAATTTGTAAACGAGCCTTTGATTTCAGGCCTTGCTTGTGGCCTTCTGTCCTGAATTAGTCTCTGCAGGATGTCAAACTTCTCCAGATGTTTGTGGGTAGTTCTCATTTATATCGTAACCCTTCCTTTACATGAAGAGGGAGGGGGGACCCACTCTGTCTTACAATGTTATCTTTGCCTGCATGTGAGAACATAGATCAAAGTCTACTTATATTGGTGCCTAAGATTGGCAGGCAGTACAAGAATTCTGGACTGGCTATAAAACGGTAGGATCCTGGCCTTCTGCCTGGAGTTGAATCTGTTGCCTTCCTGAAGCCCTGGCTTCAGGAATTCCAACTAGTAGAAACGGTTGTCTCCATCCATCCGCTGTGACCCATTGGTAGAGCATCTGCTTGGCATGTAGAAGGTCCCAGGAACCAGAGTCCCTGATACCTCCAGTTGAAAGGACCATATAGTTGGCGACGTGAAAGACCTCAGTCTGAGACCCTGGAGAACCTTATCACTCCCTGAAGGAGTCTCAAAGCATGGCAGAAAGTGTTGGACTGGATGGGCCACTGGCCTGATCCGACATGGCTTCTCTTATGTTTTTCTGGCCCTGCTGGTGGACCTTCTGGTGGCACCTGGGTTTTGGCCACTGGGTGACACGGAACATTAGACTGGATGGGTCATTGGCCTGATCCAACATGGCTTATTTTATGTTCTTATGGTTGGGATGCTGGACGAGATTCACCACTGGTCTGATCCAGCAGGGTGCTTCTGATGTTCTTATGAAGGCATAGGCCTCTATGCCCTGTTGTTGGTCCTGGAGGAACTGGTTGACCACTGTGTGAGGCTAGATGAACCACTGGTCTGATTCAGCAGGGCTCCTCTTATGTTCTTATGAAGACCTCAGCCTCTGTGCCCTGTTGTTGGCCATCCAGAGAATAGGAGGTAGACTAGATGGACCACCGTTCTGATCCAGCAGGGTTCTTCTGATGTTCTTCTGGTGTTGGAATGCCAGTCTCCAGGGGGACCCGGGAATCCCCCAGGACTGCAGCACATCACCAGACTACAGATTCCAGTCCTCCTGGAGAAAATGGATTCAATGGAGAATAGACTCTATGGGCATTTTGCCCCCACTGGTTCTCCTCACCTCCCTAGACTCCATCCCCAAATCTCCAGGAGTTTTCCAACCTGGGCCTGACAAAGCTACCCCTCCATTCTGCACCAGTGGACAGGGGGACTGACCTGCATTTACAGATAAATGAAGATTTAATCTGTCAAACCCAGATTCTAGGGGTTTTGTTCTGGCATGTTTCTCTCACTAAGGCCCAGACATGCAGAAATCGTCAACATATACATCTTGCAGAGGACAATCGAGTGCTTCATCAGTCCAATGCCGAACCATACCCTATTTGTTTCTATTCCGGAGAAATTTCTTCCTCTGCCTGCAGGTCAGCGGAAGGTCAAATTCCAGCAGCCCCAGAACTTAATTGGGTAGTTCTCAGACCGTGTACCAAGGCACTCGAGCAAGCAATGAGATACAGCGGGGAGAAATAAAATTAACAAAAATCATTTAATGTGCCAACTCATCCAAACCACTAACCCTGGAGATTTTTGTTATGTGAGGCACTGCGCTGGGCTTTCCTTCTCCTGATCAGCCTCCTCTACTAGATCATCCAAGTGTGTTTTCGTCGTAGAGACCTCCCTCCAATGGCATGGACTGCTGGCCCTTGGCCTGAGTCCCTTATCTGAGCATTGCCCACTGGGTCTCTGCCTGAGTCCCTGCTCAGAGTAACCCAAACTGCTCAGAGCAGATCTCCATCCAGACACAGGTGTGAGGTTTTATTGAATGAATGAAGGAGTGGTGATTTAATGCCCCTTCTAGCCTCACATCAAGAGCCAGAATCTAGAAGCTCATTTCTTGAGTGACACACAAAAGTGCATAACCCTGACACATATTTTGTTAGACTGAACTACTGCTGTTTCCTATTGTTGCAGCCCCTTCTGTCACAGCACTGAGAGCACCTCGGAGATAGACTTGGAGGTGGCTGAAGATAAAGGTCAGGCACCTGAAATCAATCAGCTTCCAGCCCAGCCAGAGATGGAGAAAGCTCAGCCAGAGGCAGCTAGTCAGGTTTGGACACTGACAGCTCTGATTCCCCTCCCCCAGCTCATAGGTACAGAAGGAAACCTAGAGTAGCACTATAGGAAAGGAGGAGATCTGCTCTGAGTAACTGCAGGAGTAATCCCCCAGACGTACTGCAAACTGGATTTAAATTACGCCCAGGAAGAACACAGCATGGAAGTAACTCGCGTCAACCTGTGACAGCCCGTCCCCACCTCCTTGCCTCAAATCTTTAGACAACCCCAAACTGGAACCCGCAACCTTGAATTTGAAAATTTGAAAACTGGCATTTTGCTTACACAACTCTGGTTTCTTGGCTTGTTTTTGGACACTCCCGGTTCTGGTGATCCCCTGGTGCTGACTTCTTGACTTGTTTAGGGCTCTCCTCGTTGGACGCCCCTTTCAGTGTGGCTCCAGGAGCTCCAGTTCCAGACTGCATTCAGCAGCTGCTTTCTCAACCAGGGTTTCATAAAATCCTGGGCTTTCTTGATGGCCCAGGAAGGGTTTCCCGAAAGGGTGGGAGTTAATTTATTTTTTAAATTATTTTAAATTATTTTTAAATTATTCATTATTTTTAAAATGTGTTAAACACCAATTGGGTGATATGACCATATATGGTCATGTCGATCCACGCCCCCCTCCCAATATGGTCAATGATGGGCCTGGAGAGGGTGGGAAGGGGAGGGGCCTTGGGTGGCTGTGCACAGAGCTATGTATCCCAACTGTATCTTGGAAGAGTATGCCACTTTGGAAATTTCTTGAAGCCTGACATGTTTCAGGGGATTCTCAACAGCAAAAAAATGTTCAGAAAGGATCCTGTAGACAAGCTAACATGGTGACCTGTCTTGATCTATCCCCAGTGGACAGACTGAGCCTCCAGAATTGTTTTCTGTAACTGGCTCTACCAGGGCCTGTCCTTGATCCTGACCTAGAAATTACAGCTGGTGCCAAAGCTGTAATTTCCCCCCTTTCTCACAATACCAGAACTCATGGGCACTTCAGCACGAGGCTTAGAACAGACTAAAGTAAGTTGAGAGCCAGTTTGGTGTAGTGGTTAGGAGCGCGGACTTCTAATCTGGCATGCTGGGTTCAATTCTGACCCCCCCACACACAGCTGGGTGACCTTGGGCTCGCCACGGCACTGATAAAACTGTTCTGACCGAGCAGTGATATCAGGGCTCTCTCAGCCTCACCCACCCCACAGGGTGTCTGTTGTGGGGAGAGGAATGGGAAGGTGACTGTAAGCCACTTTGAGACTCCTTCAGGTAGAGAAAAGTGGCATATAAAAAACAACTCTTCTTCTTCTTCAGTAATCTCAGGGCTCTCTCAGCCTCACCTCCCTCACAGGGTGTCTGTTGTGGGGAGAGGAAGGGAAGGCAAATGTAAGCTGCTTTGAGACTCCTTCGGGTAGAGAAAAGCGGCACATAAGAACCAACACTACTACTACTACTACTACTACTACTACTACTACTACTACTACTACTACTACTACTACTACTACTACTACTACTACTTCTTGTTTTCTTCTTCTTCTTCTATCCTGCTTTTCCACCTAGGGAAGGTGCTCCAATCCCGTCATCCTCCTGACTGCTCTCCTCTGTCCTTTTGAGATACGGTAACCAGAATGGCACACCGTTTTCCCACTGAGGCATCCATGAACAGAGCTCATTGCCTGACAGACATGTCAGCCCGTGTCAAAGGCGTGACCGAGGTAATTTATTTTCAGCCATTCTGATTTCATTTCGGTTTTCTTGAGCACGTTCACGACGCCGGCCGAAGAGCTGGAGGGTCAGTTTCCCACAGGCCTTTTTTTTTTTTTGCGGTGCCCTCCGTGCCCAGGGCACGATCCGACTTGACGTGGATTTCAGTTAGAGACGTGGCGGGCAAGAGGAATCTGGCACAAATATGGGGTGTTTCCTCTCCCCCCATCTAGAAGCGTTAAAAGCAGCTTTTGTTACTGCCGGGTTGTACCCAGCTTGACCCCTGACTCCCTGAAATGGTAAGGAAAAAGGAGAGATTGTGCCTGGGCCTGAGGAAGCCTTGCTAAATAGAGCCACGGCACACACAAAAGGTCCTTTCTTATAGTTCGTTCTTTCTTTTGCCGAGAGATGACGAACCAAGGGGAGCCACTGGTATAGTAGAGTATGAGGGATGAGCATATGGAGAACCATGGGACACGGACACACACACACACGCAATTTCTTCTGTATCTCATCACCATACCCTTTCTTATTTCCTTCTTCCCTCTTTCCCTGCCCACGTCAGCCCTTGATATCCCAACCTGTCCTTAGTTTAGGAATGCCAGTTCCCTGAGGGGATCTGGGGATCCCCTGGAATTCCAGCTCATCTCCAGAATTTGCTGATGTGCCAACTTTTGCATTAAAGTCACCCATTATGTCAATGACATCCTTCTTGGGTAATTGTTTTAAAGTGTCTCGAATGGCGGTATAGAAGTCTTCCATTTCCACTTCTGTTGCATCAGTTGTTGGAGCGTGTACTTAGACAGCTGTGATATTTATTGCCTTGGCACAAATTCGAATTTTTACGGTTTGGTCACTGAGTGTCCAAAAATTTTCCACTGCTCGAGAACATTTTTTGCTTCATTGAAAGCCACCTGTAATGTTATAATACTTTTTATAAAAAATATTTTTGTAATATTAATCTTGTATTTAAATTTGTTGTTAGCTGCCACGAGCTGGCCAATCCAAAACCGATGGCATATAAATACAATAAATAAATAAGATTAAAGTCTCCTTACCAAAGCATTACATAAAAGCTTAAAAAGTAGTTACAAAAAAATACATTGCAAGCCTCTGTGGCTCGGCTGTAAGCAGACTGCATGCCACACATCAGCAGATGGAGAATGCTGAGCCTAAAGGAGTCCATTCCTTGCTTGCTCCAGAGCACACTGATCTGCTTTTCCGGAAGAAAGAGAAAGTGGGCGGGAGCCCAATTTAAACATAAAGAATCCCAGCTATGTGCTTGGGATTTTTCCACTGCAACTCCAGAATTAGGTGTCACTAGTGAGCACATGGATACAGCTTAGCTGCTTAAACAGCTTAATAACAGCCCTTCGAGCTTGAATTTCACCAAATTCCTTGCTGATTGCAATTCCATCATTTTTACCTAAAAATCCAAACTGGAGGAATAACTAAGGGTGGGACAAGACTATCCTTGAAGAATACAGCATTTCAAACACTAGCTTGGACAATCATTGAAGGAGAAAACTTGGCACTGCCTAAAGGAGAATAGTTTACAAACACTGCTCCCTTCCTTCCCCCACAACAGACACCCCCATGAAGTTGGTGGGGCTGAGAGAGCTCTAAGAGAACTGGGACTGGGCCAAGGTCATCCAACTGGCTGCATGTGGATGACTGGGGAATCAAATCTGGTTCTCCCGATTAGTCTGCCACAATTAACAAATAGAACACACTCTTCCTCTTGGTGTAGTGGTTATGAGTGGTGGCCTCTAAACTGGAGAGTTGGGTTTAATTCCCCACTCTTCTGCAAGCAGCCAGCTGGGTGACCTTGGGCCAGTCACAGTCCTGTTAGAGCTGTTCTCACAAAGCAGTTCTGTCAGAGTTCTCTCCTACCTCTCAGGTGTCTGTTGCAGGGAGAGGATGGGAAGGGAAAGCAATTGTAAGCTGCTTTGGGACTCCTTTGTGTAGTGAAAAGTGGAGTATAAATACCAAACTTTCTCCTTTCTCCTTCTCCTTCTCCTTCTCTTCCTCCTCCTCCTCCGCTATTTCGGAGACAACCCTGAAGTAGGAACCCTTCAGAAGTCTAGCTCTCATCCAGCTAGCTCTCTGACCTTGTATGAGAACGACTTTTCTCTTTTTTTTCTCTCTTTTTCTTTTCTAAATTTGATAAATAAACAAACTGAAAAGCTTTAAGGCTTTTACTAAAGAAACTTATTAAGAATGAGCCGTTTGCAGGCAAATGGGTGCAGAATCCTACCAAGGCTCTTACCAAGGCCTTCTATTGTCCTAGCTGGGATGAGCTACACCTGAAAACACTTGCTAGTCAATTATAAGCCAAGTTCGTGTTCTTTCTTTAAAAAAAAAAAACACAAGTATTTGATACATCAGGCCTCCAGAAAGTGAGCTGGCCAAGGCAGATGTATTTAATGGATGATTACTTGTTATCTCTGTACCTTCAGAACAAATGTTGAGTCCAATGGCATCTTTTTAAAAATTTATTATTAGATTTCCATATCGCCCTCCCATTCGGCTCAGGGCGGTTCACATGGAACAATGCAGGGGTAATACATGGAACAGTCATAGAATCATAGAATCATAGAATCATAGAGTTGGAAGGGGCCATAGAGGCCATCTAGTCCAACCCCCTGCTCAACGCAGGATCAGCCCTAAGCATCCTAAAGCATCCAAGAAAAGTGTGTATCCAGCCTTTGCTTGAAGACTGCCAGTGAGGGGGAGCTCACCACCTCCTTAGGCAGCCCATTCCACTGCTGAACTACTCTGACTGAGAAAATTTTTTTCCTGATATCTAGCCTATATCGTTGTACTTGAAGTTTAAACCCATTACTGCGTGTCCTCTCCTCTGCAGCCAACGGGAACAGCATCCTGCCCTCCTCCAAGTGACAACCTTTCAAATACTTAAAGAGGGCTATCATGTCCCCTCTCAACCTCCTTTTCTCCAGGCTGAACATTCCCAAGTCCCTCAACCTATCTTCATAGGGCTTGGTCCCTTGGCCCCAGATCATCTTCGTCGCTCTCCTCTGTACCCTTTCAATTTTATCTATGTCATTCTTGAAGTGAGGCCCCCAGAACTGAACAGTCTGAACATATAACTGTCACAAAATTACGCAGCAGCAACAATCTAAATCAACAGAACAAGAACTTTGACAAACCCCCAAGGAGGTCAGGCTGGTTCAGGTCATGGAGAGGGTGTCTGAGGGGGGACTCAAGCGAATGCCTGGTGGATGAGCTCCCTTTTGCAGGCCCTGCGGAATTGTGGGAGTTCCACCAGGTGGGGGCCAGAATTGTTGAGGACCGATGCACTTCTTTGGGGACAGAGATCACCAGGCGGTTGGAGGTGGTGGAGCACAGTGCTCTTTTGGAGGCATGGGCAGAAAGATGTCTCTCAGGTCCACTGGGCCCAGACCGTGTAGGGTCTTGAAGGTAAGAACCAAAACCTTAAGCCTGACCTGGAATTCAATTGGGAGCCAGCTGAGTTGTTGAAGAGTAGGCTGGATGTGGGATCTCCATGGTGTATTGTTGAGAATCCTGGCTGCAGCGTTTTGAACCAGTTGTAGTTTCCGGATCAAAGTTAATGGTAGGCCTATGTAGAGCGAGTTGCAGAAGTCCAGTCTAAAGGAGCCATTGTGTGTTTCACTGTGGCTAGGTGCTAGTAGCTTGGCTTGGCGTAGGCGGTAGAAGGCCTGCCATGCTATTCTCATGACCTCCATGGAGTGGGAGGTGTCGAGGATCACACCTGGGGTCTGATTCAGTATAAAGTAGCTTCATGTGTTTCTTCTTCTTCTTCTCTCCCTCCTTCTTCTTCATATTCATCTTCCTTCTTCATCTTTACACATCCTCCTTCATCTTTTTTTTCCTCCTGGTGTTCCTTCTTTCTTACTCCTCCTTCATGTTCTTCCTCCTGCTCCTCCTTCTTTATCCTCTTCCTCCTTCTTCATCTTCCTCCTCCTCCATCATCTTTTCCTCATCCTCTTCCTTCATCGTCATCTTCTTCTCTTTCTTCTTCATCTTTACACACTCTCCTTCTTCATCTTTTTCTTCCTCTTGCTGTTCCTTCTTCTAACCTTCCTTCTTTATCCTCCTTCATGTTCTTCCTCCTGAGCCTCCTTCTTCATCCTCCTCTTTCTTCTCGTCCATCATCTTCTTCCCCTTCCTTCATCATCTTCTTCTCATCCTTTTTCGTCTTGTCTTTACACATCTTCCTTCATCTCCTCTTCCTCTTTCTTCTTCATTTTTACACACCCTCCTTCATCTTCTTCCTCCTTCTCCTTCTTCATCTTCTTTCTTCATCTCTTCTTCTTCCTACTCTTTCTTCTTCTTCATCTTCATCTTCATCTTCCTCCACCTTCACCTTCACCTTCACTATACAAGTAGTGCCTTTGTATTTAATGGAGAGTTTTACTCATTTAATGTGCTTTGTAGTAGACACATATATTTTGTTTGATTTATTTCCCCTTTTTTCCCTCTCACCCAGTTTTCCAGCAGCCAATTTTGTTGTTTCTTTGGCTTGGATTTCCCCCTTTCTGTTTTGGTTCAGTGTTCATAGCACACACTATATCCTGGCAGACTGGTGGGAGAGATTTGTAGGAACTCCTCTGATGTGTGCCTTTGTCATAAATACCTATATTTTGTTTAATTTATTTCTCATAGTGTTCTCTCACCCAACTGTCCAGGAGCCAAATTTACTGTTTCTTTGGACTGGGCTTCCCCCCTTCTGTTTTGGTTCAGTGTTCATAACATACACAATGTCCACGGCAGACCGGTGGGAGAGATTTGTAGGAACTCCTTGCATGTGTACAACATCCTGTGTCTCATACTTGACCTGTTGGGTTTACAACAAACATCTCTTGAACATCTGCCGACTCCCTCACTGCACAGCTGTCTAAACTGAGGACAGGAATTCGGGTTCAAGCCTCTCTCCCCCTTCAGCCTCCTTTCCTCCTACTGCCAGTAGGCAGAGGTTTATGGGTTTGTTTTGTTTCTTTCTAGATACCTCCTTGGAAGATTTCCTTGTGAAAGAAGAAAGCCTATCCCTTAACTGTTGCTGCCATTCAGGGTATGCAATAGGTTTGGGGTCGGGGTTAAGAGCAGCAGGTTCTAATCTGGTGAGCCAGGTTTGATTCCCCGCTCCCCCACTTGCAGCCAGATGGGTGACTTTGGGCTAGTCACAGCCCTGATAAAGCTGTTCTCACAGAGCAGTCCTGTCAGAGCTCTTTCAGCCTCATCTCCCTCACGGGGTGTCTGTTGTGGGGTGAGGAAAGGGAAGGCAAATGTAAGCCGCTTTGAGACTCCTTCGGGCAATGAAAAGCCGGGGGATAAAAAAAAAACAACAACAATTCTTCTTCTTCTTCTATGCAAGATGAAAAGGATCAGTCAACGAGGCTCAACGTCTTCTTCATCGGAGATTTTCAGTTGAGACTTTGAAATATTTTTTGACTGTTTTGCATTCTAATTTGGATCACGTTTTCTTTAGGAGTATCTATTCCAAGCTTGATGTATTCAGGAGAGCTGGACTTTGATATTGTTTTCCACAAAAGAATCAAGAGATTCACACACACACACACACTAGGAGCCAAGCCCGTTGCATTCAGGAATACAACGGGCGCTAGATGGGAGGGGGTGGAAAAATTCTGCGGCCGGCCTCCCCCTCACCCAGGACCTAGAAAGGCTGCAGACAGCTGTTAGGGAATTCACCGGCAGGGACCTGCAGCCTCCGATCCTCAGAGGAAAGTGGAAGGAGGAGGGAGTGGTCAAGGGTGGGGGAAGCAAGGTGATTGGCTGGCCGCTGGACAGACAGGCAAGCCGGTTGGAGGAGGAGTCACTCAGGGGCGGGTCAGCTGCCCTGAGTGGGTGTTAAGCGCTGAGTGGCACAAGCCATGAGACCAGCTCCTCCTCCAAGGCCTTACCAGAAATATTAAGTGAAACAGATTAGACTCAAATGTTTTCTGGCTCCATTCCATCCCCACTGTTCGGTCTTTTTCAGTCTGTAACCTCTACGTGTTACCTGGTGCTCTTCTGCTATTCCACCTAACCTCCAGACAAACAATATCAGTTCCCCTGGAGAAAATGGCCGCTCTGTAGGATGGACTCAATGGCCTTATACCCAACTGAGGTCCCTCCCCTTCTTAAACTCCACCCACTTTCAGCTCCATTCCCAAAGTCTCCAGGTATCTCCCTATCCAGAGCTGGCAACCCTCACATGGAGTAACCGGAGTATCCAGCAGGTGTTCTGACAGGGTCGCCTGGCATCGTTCAAAATGGTAAAACACCTCTATCAGTGGGCTTGCCCATCAGAACTCTGTGCCCTTAATGGGTGCCAGATGTATGCGTGTTTCTTGGCAAGAAGCGTTTTTCGGAAAAGAAAAGGTTATTTTTCAAAGCCTATCCGGAGAAAACTCCCTGGATAAGAGCCTAATGCTGGGAGTGATTGAGGGCAAAAGAAGAAGGGGACGACAGAGAATGAGGCGGCTGGATAGAGTCACTGAAACAGTCGGTGCGAACTTAAATGGACTCCGGGGAATGGTAGAGGACAGGAAGGCCTGGAGGATCATTGTCCATGGGGTCGCGATGGGTCGGACATGACTTTTCACCTAACAACAACAAATCCGTGGAAATCGCAAAAACAAACCCAAACGTCTGTGGAATAGCAAGACAGTTTTTGGGCCTCAGATGACCTGGATGGCCCAGGTTATCCCCATTTGATCAAAACTCAGAAGCAAAGCAAGATCATACCTGTTTAGTCTCTCCCCATATGCAACCCAGAAGAACAGTGAGATCATTCGGTGCTAGTATGGTGATGTTCCCCGGCTCTAATGTTGGACTCCATTTTCTATTAAAATCTGAGATTGATCTGATTTGCATCAAATTTTTTGCTCTTTGATGCGAATACAATCCTGTTACCATATATTTAATAAGTTCACTATACATTTTAATACTGTTTGGTACCACATTTGGGGTCTTTTGTAAATCTGATTTTTCAATTCTTTTTTTGTATTTTGTCATGAATCGTAATCCGATATTTCCTCTCCCTCTGACAAGTCCACCATATACGATAAAATGGTGCATTTATTTCATCATGTTTTCAACTTTTCCCACTATGGCTCCAACTGCTCTTTACTATGTCTTTTCGAGCAGTATACCATCTATAAAACACTTTAGACCATTTTTCTTCTAGTGTAGGCCCTTCAGTAAACTTCAGTTTGTTAACTCAGAATGCCTCCCAACAGCCCAGACTTACATTCTCTCCCATGTTTTGTGCCCACGTTATCACACAAACTTTTGACTTGTTCTAGTTCAGAATCATATTCCACTAGCCATTTATAAATGTATAATTTTTTCCTCAGTAAATGCAAAACATCCATTTTCTTCAGGGAAACTGATCTGAGTCATCTGAAACTCAAGTGTAATAGCCATATGCAAAACCTCAATGGCATTAAAGGAGCAATGAAACTTACAGTAGGTAACCTTCATGACAGAAGAGTTTGCAATTAGAACAGTTACAACAATATAAGTATAGGTCTAATAACAAGAAGACTATCTAGAAACCTTTTAAGTTTTAGACCTAAGCAACATAACCACAGATCAAAACTCGGCAACCTGCTCAGTAATTTCTGGGGACGTATCATCCAACAAAAAGGCTGATTGCCTTATTATCGGGAACATTAACAGAAGGTAATAAAGGCAGAATCAGATGTTGGCAAGGTTGATTGTAATTAATACAACGGAAAATAATATGATAAAGTCATTCTGGTTCTGGCCACAAACTCTTTTGTTGTGAAGAATGGCGTATAACCATCGTTGAGGGGAATATGTTAAACCTCGCTAATATAGAAGTTCTAAGACAGCCGTGACTCCAACAGCAGGGGTGGCGGCAGCGCATGGGCACATGTGTGCGGGTGCGCATGCGCATGCGCCACCACAGTATGCACATGTGCCACCGCCACTCCTGCTCGCTGCGGCACTCGCCATGGCGCTGGCCTTCTCCACGGCTTCCATGAGCTCCGAGGTGGCGCGGAAGAGGCTGATACCATGCAGCCACCACCGAGCTGTCTCAGCGACCCCTGGGAAAGGGCCAAATGACCCCTCGAGGGGTCATGACCCCCCACGTTGAGAACCACTGCTCTAAGATAAGATGGAATCGTTAGATTAGAAAAAGTAGTGCACCATAAACTTTGGAGGATAAGTGAGGCCCAGGAAGCATGGGGAGCATGGCCCGCCCATGCCAGCATAGTTCCACTGTTACAGATAAGAGAAAAACAAAATCAGCAGGCCAAAATGATAAATCTTACAGCCACTATGTATGAATAAATTGCCTCAAGATAGAGAGCTTAAAGCCAGGAGATACATCTTAATTTACTGTTAAATGGATTACAGACTCTGCAGTGTCAATCAATGAAGAAGTATTTGAAAACGGGGGAAAATATACCTAGGAGCTTGTTCTGATTGCCCAGAAATTATATGATTTATCCACCAAACAAGAGTGGCTGTCAGACTTATCATTTTGGCCTGCCGATTTCGTTTTTCTTTTATCTCTAACATTCGGAAATCAACGGTGTAGTTCCTTTTCATTGAATTCAGCATAGTTCAGCTGGCCTTCGATGTCCCAGATTCTTCTTTGAATTGACTGAAATATGTAATCGTTACCAGAGCTGGCCAGCGAGGCCAGGTTAATGCCTAGATATTTGATTTGGGAAACTGTTAATTGGGACCGTTTCGAAATAAACAGCTCAGCAAATATAAATGTAATGAAGATATTTGGCAGTGAACTAAACTGTGATCGAAGCCAGGATTCGATGCAAAAATCCATGCATGAGATCAAATCAGCTCTAATAGCAGGAGATTTCCAGGTGCCACCTGGAGGTTGGTAACCCTAACTACAGCCTAGGCTGATGGGGTGCACGTGGCCCAAGGTCACCCAGCAACTTTCCAAGGCAGAGCGGGGATTCGAACCTGGGTTCCTCAGCTCCTAACCCTGCAACCACTGAGCCACGCTGACTAACAACGCTACGAATTAAGGCTCAGCGTGAGAGCTACATCGGCCTGAACCATCAGGGAAGGCCAGAATGCAAGCATAAAATCAAATTAGATCAAATTAAATGACTCGCTCCACTGCTTTTGGGGGAATTGTTACAAAAAGTTGCGCGTGATGCAACAGATTTTGGAAACTCCGTCCCCCGTTGCTATACTTAACCTTTCCTGGTTTTATTTTTAGAATGTTTCTGTTTGGACTTCTTTATTTAGTTGTCCTTCCTTCCCCCTAGCTGTACAGGGTGAGTGAAATGTCAGGTAGGTCAACCCAAAGGGGCACTTGGCTCGAGTTCCAGGGGACGGGGGCGGTTTCTCCGAGCAGCCGTTGAGAAAAGCAGTCGGAACGGCACGGAAACATCCCATCTTCCTTGTAAACATGACCCATTCTCTGGAAAGAGGAAGAAAGAAATGGGACCGAAGAGGGTTATGTTCAAGAAGGGTCGTTTCCTAACTGGGGGGACCGAAACGAGCGGAGGAATCCCCCCCCCAAAAGCCAAATTTAATCCACATAATTTATTTGTGGAGAATGTTTCCCTTGAAGATAGGTGGTCTTTCCCCTCCTGATATTTGTGGCTGGGCTACATTATTTAAGCTCCGCATTTCAGAGCCAGTGTGGTGTTGTGGTCTAGAGCAGTGGGCTCTGAGCTGGACAACCCCCGGAAGTGATGTCAGCAGGCCACACCTCCAGGCCACGCCCCTGGAAGTCACATGTGACATTACCCAGACACTTACCAGACATGACATCATCCGTGTGTTTGTGGGGGAGGGGGGATCTAAAAATTCAGCATCACCCTCATGCCAAGCTGTTCATTCCAGCAAGACCATTAACCGCAGAAGTTGGGGTGGACTCTAGAGGTTCTTTCAGATGTGACGTCACTTCTGTTTCATGGTGTCGTGGGGAAGAGCGACGGCCTCTATGCTGGAGAGGCAGATTTGGTTCCCCACTTCTCCACATACAGCCCGCTGTGTGACCTTGGGCCCGTTACAGTTCTCTCAGAGCTCTCTCAGTCCCACCTGCCTCACAGGCTGCGTGTGGTAGGGAGAGGGAGGGAAGGTGATTGTCAGCCACTTTGAGGTACATGAGGCCAGCTGGCTGACCTTGGGCCAGTTGTTGTTCTCTAAGAGCTCTCTCGGCCTCACCTCCCACACAGGGTGCCTGTTGTCGGGGAGAGAAGGGAAAAGTAACTGGAAATTGCTTTCAGGCCTGCTGGGTGACCTTGGGTTAGTCCCAGTTCTCTGAGAGCTCTCTCAGCCTACCTTGTGAGGTATCTGTTTTGGGGAGAGGAAGGGGAGGTGATTGTCAGCTGCATTAAGACTCCCTGTGATAGTATAAAGCAGGGTACAAAATTCTTCTTCTTCTTCTTCTTCTTCTTCTTCTTCTTCTTCTTCTTCTTCTTCTTCTTCTTCTTCTTCTTCTTCTTCTTCTTCTTCTTCTTCTTCTCTGATTGCACACCCAGTCCTTCATCTCAGCATTTCAATCAATCTCTGAATGGTGTATCACAGGAGTAGTCAAACTGCGGCCCTCCAGATGTCCATGGGCTACAATTCCCATGAGCCCCTGCCAGCAAACGCTGGCAGGGGCTCATGGGAATTGTAGTCCATGGACATCTGGAGGGCCGCAGTTTGACTACCCCTGGTGTATCACATTGCAACATATTTTGTGTTTCCAGCTGCCCCTTTGAAATCCGGCAGAGGGGTCAAGCAGCTGGTCCAATGGAAAACTATATCCTAACCTTAGAAGCACCATCCCTCTGTATCCCTCTTGATTAAGCCAGAGACAGCCTTGGAGTGCTGTTTAAATTGCGTCCTTGTTTGTTTTTGGTTTTTTTTCCTTGGAAAAGAAGCCCCGGACAATCAAGCCAGGATTTTGAGTGCCCAGGGCCACTTTCATTCTCAGGGCTGAAACTTTACAAGATGGTCATAAAAGGCAGCTTTGCCAATTCCCACAAGGACCACAATCTGCCTGGGGCCGGGGAGGAAAGGGAAGTTTAACCCTTCAGCCACCAAGGCCGATACAGGCAGGTAGCCCCTTGGGTCTGAAAGGAAGAAAAACAAAGTTTCGAGTCCAGCAGCACCTTTAAGATCCACAAAGCTTAATTCTGGGTACAAGCTTTTTTCATGGCTGGAAAATACCTGGAGATTTTGGGGCGTGGAGCTGGGAGTGGGTGGGGTTTGGGGCAGGGAGAAACCTCAGTGGCGTATAATGCCATGGAGTCCAGACCCCAACACAACCATTTTCTCCAGGGGAACTGACTTCTATAGTCCAGATATGACCTACAATCCTGGGGCATCCCACATACGGACTGGCATCCTTACTCTACTTAAGCCAGGAGTAGCAGTTGTTATAACAGTCTTGTAACTTGGGTTTAAAAAGAGAAAAAGAATTTAAGACTTTGTGGTCCTTTTTGTTCAACTATGTTTATTAAATTCATTTTACGGTGGTTGACCGTGTGGTATACAAGTTTGTGGACTAGGTAGAGGTTCGTGTACATGTTTCCATCATAATTGTAATGTTTTGTTATTCTTTCAGACTCTCTGTTAAGAGATCGTTGCTCTCTAAATTTAAGTTTCCTGTTGAAAATAATTATGTATTCATGACATTATTCAGTTGTATCTCTGTTATGCATTTGTTATTTTTTGAACAATCACTAATTATATATATTTTCTAAGAATTGACATCCTTTGAAAAAGCCACACTGTGAAATGTGTCGGGATTTGTTTAATATTCCGGACATTAAAGATCCACTGACGTTTGAAGACTCCTTAGAGGTCTGTTTATTATATTGTAATATTTGATATACCAGACAGGTATCCCAGTGCCTTATTAGTTGCTTTCTTACCAAAAGAACTGGCAGGGTATTCCTTGAATGCATCTAAAATTTGCAGCCTGAACGCCCTCAACCAAATTTCATTCATAGAATCCTAGAGTTGGATGGCAGAGGCATCTAGAGGCATCTAGAGGCATCTAGTCCAACCCCCTGCACAATGCTGGAACTCACAACTACCTGCCCACCCACAGTGACCCAATTTCATGCCCAAGTGATTCTCCCACCACCACTGCCAAAAATGTCCAGAATCCAGCCTGACCTGGAGGAAATTCACCTCCCATCCTACAGTGGCAATCAGCAATTCCCTGGGTATGCAAGGAAGGGCCACAAGAGCCAAACACTGCTACATCCCTTCCTGCCCACCCACTCACAATCTGCTTAAGTTCATAAAATCAGCATTTCTGTCTGATGACTATCTACCCTCTGCTGAGAGGAAGGAGAACCCACCACCTCCTGAGGAAGCCTGTTCCGGGGGGGGGGGGAGAGCCACTCTAAGAGTCAGGAACTTCTTCCAGATGTTTAGCTGAACGTTCTTCTGAATTCATTTCAACCCATTCCAGTGTCTCCCCCTCCCCACCACCATAGTAGGGTAATTTACACTGCAGGGAGCCCACTTACCCACCAGACTGCAGAATTGCTGAGCCTAAAGCAAACTCAACCCACCCCTTGCTAATCTGTACAGGTTGGATCCTGCCCTTTTGCCGCTGCTGGGTTTTCCTGTGTGAAGCCGGGTGCATTGAAAGTGCACTATCTAAAGTGCACTGAAAGTGCACTATTTAAAGTGCATTACCAAATGTGTCCTCAAAGTGCATTATTATTATTGCAAACTGCTGGGAGTCCACTCTGATTTCAGATCCATTTGCGAACAACGGAATGGGGGGGAGGGGGGGAAGGAGGATATTCCAAGAGTTCAGCGGCCACCTCTCCCCTCCCCAGTTTCTGCAGCCTCCGTCTCCTTGACCCCTCGCCCTCCTTTCCTCAGAAAAAGCACTCGCTGCCAGCGACGGAGCCTGTTTTGAATCGTGCCTCTTAAATTAACAAATCTGTTCCCCAGGGCGAAAAAGCCAAAAAAAACAAACCCAGACCGAGGCAAGGAGCCAGCGCCTTGGGTCCAGGCGAGCAAAGCGGCAGAGGGGGAGGAAAGTTTGCAAAATTGGGGCGGAGGTGGGCGGCTTTAGAAGCCTCTGAGCCGTGGGGGAAGAAGACCCTCGACTCTGCTCCCCAAGTAGCCTTTTTGGGGGGAAGGGGGGAGAGCCCGCCCGGTCTTGTTCTCCAAAGGAAGCAATAAAGGGATCTAAACCGGAGCTGAATCCAAAATTGGGCTGGGGAAATCCAGTGTCCGGCAGAGAGAGAGAGAGAGAGAGAGAGAGACCCCCTCCCCAAAAAGCGGATCAGACTTGATCAGTTGCAAGGAGATATTGACCAGGGCGCTCCGGGAGCGCGCAAAGAGGCTGCGTAAAAACGCGCGCTTGCTTTCTCGGGCTGGCCAAGAGCCGGATAAATTCTTATCAGCTGGGGAGGGGGGGGGGAAGAATAGGGGAGAACTGTTGCTTTAAGTCCTCCCCCACCCCCGCCCGCCCCAGCTGCCTGTTTTCATTCTTGCACAGTTAAAGCCGAGCGGGCTGGTTCCTCCTTACTGGCCGGATCTCTTTTTGCAGTTTTGCATTGTGCTGTGCAATATATTTTTTTTTTGAGTGGAAAGACAATGGTTTCTCTCCTTTCGGATTTGGACCCCCTGAAAACCTGGAAAGTTTTAAGGTAGGCCTGTCTCTGTGCTCCCTGCTTCTCCCCGTTCGTTCCTGGTGTCCCCTAATATGGGCACAACCCCCTTTAGGAATTGAGTGAGGTTTTCAAGACACAAGGGGATGGGGGGATGGGGGTCTGGCTGCTGGGGGGCGGGGGAGGAGTTGGGTTGGTTTGAGTTTTTAAACCCCCAGTGAACTGCGACCTCAGGAGGCAAGCCACAATGTTGTTGTTGATGATGATAATAATAAATAATAACAACCCTTATTCCACGCATGCTGGATAATGCACTTTAGGAGATTTTCCTGTTTTGCCACAGACATTCCAAGCGCAAAAACACACTGAAAGTTAACATTATCATCAACCTGCAGTTTATTCTGCACATGTAGGATAATGCACTTTCAATGCACCTTAGAAGTCGGGTTTCCTGCTTTGCCCCAGAAAACCCAATTGTAAAAGCACACTGAAAGTTGTTGCTGTTGTTGCTAATAATAATAATAATAATAATAATAATAATAATAATAATAATAATAATAATAATAATAATGCCAAAGTTTACTCCACACATTTTGGATAATGCACTTTCAATGTACTTTGGAAGTAGGCTTTCCTGTTTGCACCAGAAAAATCAAACTGCAAAAGGACACTGAAAGTTACTATTATTGTCCTTGTTCTTCTTCTTAACCAATGGTTTATTCTGCACTTGTTGTCTAATGCACTTTAAGTGCAGCAACTGAAGGGCCCCTGCGCCTCCCCCCCCACCTCAGAATTCCACCAATATGCTCTGGACCTGTTTGTATTGTTGCACTGTTGTATTGTTATATTGTTTATACTGTTACATTGTTATATGGTTACAACTATTAGTTATTATTATTATAAGGTTATTCAAATGTTTTTATAGACCGTTTTACGTATTGTTCCTTGTTCTTATGTAAACCGCCCTGAGCCTCCAGGGAGGGCGGTGTATAAATATATAATAAATAATTAAATAAGTGTACTTTAGAAGTAGATTTTCCTGTTTCGCATCAGAAAATTCCGATGCAAAAGCACCCTGGAATTATTTTAATTATTTTTATTATTATTAACCCACGAATCTCTGGCTTTGAAAGGCAAAAAAAATAAAAGAGGAGTTTCTAGCAATTGAATCGTTTTGAAGATAGGGGGGGAAATCACTTTTAAGCAGATGTTCTAGCAGAGGGTCTCAAGGGAGCGTTCAAGAATGCATTGCTCCAGCCCCAGCTGAGAGGAAGTTAGTCTTTTATTGGTTTTATAAGTGGGATTTATCTGGGAGTTCAGGCAGTGATAAGTTTGTGCTCCACTTAACTTGTCTGCGCGAAGAAGAATACTTGCCTCGGCGAGAGGATTTCGGAGGACTCGTCTGCATCCAGAAGTGGATGCAATTTGTTGTTGTTTTTAGTTGCGAAGTCGTGTCCGACTGATCGCAACCTCATGCACAATGATCCTCCAGGCCTTCCTGTCCTCTACCATTCCCCAGAGTCCATTTAAGCTCGCACCGACCGCTTCAGTGACTCCATCCAGCCACCTCATTCTCTGTCGTCCCCTTCTTCTTTTGCCCTCGATCGCTCCCAGCATTAGGCTCTTCTCCAGGGAGTCCTTCCTTCTCATGAGGTGGCCAAAGTATTTGAGTTTCATCTTCAGGATCTGGCCTTCTAAAGAGCAGTCAGGGCTGATCTCCTCTAGGACTGACCGGTTTGTTCACCTTGCAGTCCAAGGGACTCGCAAGAGTCTTCTCCAGCACCAGAGTTCAAAAGCCTGTGGATGCGCTAAAGATAATTTTAAAATCATATTTAGCACTCAGTCGGGGGTGTGTGTGGAGTTTCCACTTTTATTTCTTTTCCCTCTTTGTAGTTGGATAGAATATCCTGGAGGGCATTTGGCATGAAGCAAAATGTTTAATCTTCAAGGGCTGTCCCTACGTCATCTTTATCTTTTCCTGTTCTTCTGTGGCACCCACTGGAACCTGTTGTGACCGTTCTAAAAGGCAGCTGTTTTGGGAGGCTGGGGGAACTTTTCCAAAATGAAAGGCAACTTCAGGAAAAGTTTGGGGATGACACTCCGTCCAGCAACTTTTGGTGTTTCCTGAGTAACAACTCCCTCCCCCTCCCCTCTAATGGAGGAATGTAGTTTGGGTAGACTCTTTGGTTGCTTTCCATCTTTGTACTTGATACCATTTAGAAAGGTTTTCCCAGCTGATGGGCTAAGGTTTCTGCACTCCAGTGTTGTAGTTTTGCGGCTTTCGTCAATGGGCAGAAGTGCGCACAAGCTTTTTGTACTCTGCTCTGGTTTGGCCTCACTTGGAGCACTGTGTTCAGTTTTGGGCACCCCAGTTGAAGAAGCATGTAGACAAACTGGAGCGTGTCCAGAGGAGGGTAACAAAGATGGTGAGGGGTTTGGAGACCAAGACGTATGAGGAAAGGTTGGGGGAGCTTGGTCTGTTTAGCCTGGAGAGGAGACGGCTGAGAGGGGATCTGATAACCATCTTCAAGTATTGGAAAGGCCGCCATATGGAGGATGGAGCTGAGTTGTTCTCTCTTGCCCCAGAGGGACAGACCAGAACCAATGGGATGAAATTAATTAGAAAGAAATCCCATCTAAACAAGTGGATTCTCAGTGGAACAGACTTCCTCAGGAGGTGATGGGTTCTCCATCTTTGGAGATTTTTAAACAGAGGCTGGGGTAGCCATCTGATGGAGAGGCTGATTCTGTGAAGGTTCAAGGGGGTGGCAGGTGACAGTGGAGGAGCAAGAGGGCTGTGAGTGTCCTGCACAGTGGAGGGGGTTGGACTAGATGACCCAGGAGGTCTCTTCCAACTCTATGATTCAAAAATGTAGCATCTGTGATATATTCACCTGGTGGGCAGGTTGTATTTGGGAAGCGTTCGTATGCTTGGGAAAAGGGGCCAAGGTTCTGAAATTGGCTGGTTATTATTATTTTGGGTTGACCAATACATATCTTAGTTTGCTACATCATCTTAACGTTACATACCGAATACGGATAGATTCAAGTGGGCCGCCGTGTTGGTCTGAAGTAGCACAACAAAAATAGAGCCCAGGAACACCTTGAAGACCCACAATGATTTATTCAAGGCTTTTGAGTGTCTACGTGGAGACGGATGGGGCCAGCAAGTATCCTCTTTTAATTATTTCTTTTTGCCACTGGAAAAGAGTCATATAAAAGTGCCTCTTGTTTTGGCCAATAATTTATAAACAACAAAGCTGGATTCTTGGGTTTGATTTTGACGCCTCCTCAGTTTCTTTTTCACTTGGCCACTCTTCCACGGATGGGTCTTTTGCATTTGTACTGGGACCTCTGGAGAGCCAGCTTGGTGTCGTGGTTAGGTGTGAGGATTTCTAATCAGGCAAGCCGAGTTTGATTCCCCGCTCCCCCACATGCAGCCAGCTGGGTGACCTTGGGCTCGCCACAGCACTGATAAAGCTGTTTTGAGCAGTGATATCAGGGCTCTCTCAGCCTCGCCCACCTCACAGGGGGTCTGTTGTGGGGAGAGGAAAAGGTAGGTGACAGTAAGCCACTTTGAGACTCCTTCGGGTAGAGAAAAGCGGCATATAAGAACCAACTTCTTCATCTTCAGTAATATCAGGGCTCTCTCAGCCTCCCTCCCTCACAGGGTGTCTGTTGCGGGGAGAGGAAAGGGGAGGCGACTGTAAGCCACTCTGAGGCTCCTACAGGTAGAGAAAAGCAGTGTATAAAAGCCAACTCTTCTTCTTCTTCTAGTTGGGACATGGAGATCTTCCAGAAGAACAACTTAATTGATTGATTGATTAATCAGTTACACAAACACTCTCTCAAACATTGTTATACTGCCCTTCCAAAAAGGTCAGGGAGGTTTACATACTAGTAAAAGCATACAATGATAAAGTCTTCCCTCTGTTTTTTTTTTCAGGTCATTGGGAGGTTATTCCTGCTGAAACCTGTTCTTAACCCCCCCCCCAAAAAAAAAAAAAAACAAGCATAGGAAGTTGTAGCATGCCTGATCTTTCACTTCTTAAAAAGAGAATAAGGATGAACAGTTCCCAAACTGTTCTCTGCAGTTCATGCGTTTAATTTGGCGGAAGCAAAAGTGCATTGAAGGATGAGAGGTTGATGGGACTATGTGTCAACAAGAACCACTGAGTCACTACTGATATCGGTTCCGGTTTTTGCTACCCAACCGTACAGAAGTTGCTGATAAAGATCCATGAAAGGTTCCACAAAGGATTTCAGACCCTGTTTCTTAATTGATGAAGTTCTGCCTTCTTGGTTGGTCGGTTTGGAGTTTCTCCTCTGGATTTACAGAAGAGAACTGCAGCCAGAGATATTTGCTATTTATAAGGTGACCAGATTTTAACATTGGTAAAGCAGGACACCATTGACCGGGGTGGGGTGGGGGGGGGTTCTTGATTAAAAATTTGGTCTATACAGAGCAACAAAAATTTTCATCGAACTTATAGAACGCAAATATAGTATTGTAATATATATTTTTTTAATTTCATAAGTACAATTTGCCAGGTACTCCCAGATGTTCCTCCAAAAGTGGGACAATCTGATCACCTTGGTTATTTAGGAAAGGTGATTGTGTGTGGATGAGCTCCTGGAAAAGCTGGGGGCACTGCCAGAGTTGCCAGCTTTCCGCAGGGCTTGTAAGACGGGGCTCTTCCACCAGATGTATGGTTGAGGCAAAGCGGTGTCCTGGTGTTACCATCGGAGGATCCCTCCCTCCCATTGTTCATTAGATCTGGTCCCTCGCCCCTAGCGGAAGAGAACTGATCCTTGGGCTGAACAGAGGGGAGTTAAGATTAGTGCTCTTACAAGAATTGGATCGCCATCTGATCGATTGTGATTAATTTGTAATTGTTGCTATGGGGTGTTTTTGTGGGTTTTTATTGTATTTTTTTAGAATCGTAGAATGATAGAATTGGAAGGGACCTCCTGGGTCATCTAGTCCAACCCCCTGTACTATGCAGGATACTCACAACCCTATTGCTCATCCACTGTCACCTGCCACCCCCTTGAGCCTTCACAGAATCAGCCTCTCTGTCAGATGGCTATCCAGCCTCTGCTTTAAAATCTCCAAAGATGGAGAACCCACCACCTCCCGAGGAAGCCTGTTCCACTGAGGAACCGCTCTAACAAGAGAGAACAACTCTGCTCCATCCTCTATATGGCAGCCTTTTAAATACTTGAATTACTTTTATTACTGCTGTAAACTGCCATAAAACCTTTGGAGAGCGGCGATACAGAAATGCATAAACAAATAAATATAAGAGAACACCCCAGGCATTTAATATCTTTGTGTGTGTTCTCTTTTATCCTTTTCACCTGGGGCAGTTCCCTAATCTCTGTTTTTAGTTTGGCCCTAGATTACAGGAACATCTTAAAACTGAGCACAAGTTGCTGGGTTTTCATTCTTCATTTGTGAGTTCGCTTCCTGAGGTTCTGAAGACGTTAAGTCTCTTCATGAGTGTGTCCCAGGGGTGCTTCCTGAACATGGTGTCCATGGGTGCTATGGTGTCCCCAGCCCACATTCAGTTGCCTAGCAAGGATTTTTAGGAAGTGGGCGGGGCCAGGTGCAGGTTTTGCCCAGCAAGGCTCCTGATTACCTATTGGAGATTTGATTGGCTGTGCAGATTTTTTAAAAGCTTTGGCAGCTGCTGCCATCACAGCACACGGATCTAAATGATATGGCCGAAGGTCGGTTGTGGCAGCCATTTTGTGGCTGAAGGTCGGTTGTGGCAGCCATTTTGTGGCTGGCTCCGCCTCCCGTAGCATCCACTTTGTTGTTATTCCCGCCACACTGGGTCAGAATCCCTTCAGGCTCAAAAGGGTGGGGGACCCCGGGTTGTGCCTTGCCTCTATTACTCTCAGCTGAATAAGTGAGCTGAGATTCATGAGAGCTCACAGCCTGCCACACGTATTTTGTTAGTCTTTAAGGTGTTTCCAAACCCATGCTCTATTACTCATAAAAACGCATGCATGTAAATAAACAGTGAAAACTCTTTCAGGGCCCTGAGAGCCAGTGTGGCGTGGTGGTTATGAGCGGCACCCTCTAATCTGGAAAACTGGGTTTGATTCCCCCACTCTTCCTTCACACGCAGCCAGCTGGGCGACCTCGGGCTAGTCACAGCCCTGAAAGTGCTGCTCTTACAGAGCAGTTCTGTCACAGCTCTCTTTGCCTCACCACTCTCACAAGGTGTCTGCTTTGGGGAGAGGAAGGGAAGGTGAATGTAAGCTGCTTTGAGACTCTTCCAGGTAGTGAAAAGCGGGGTATAAAAACCAATTAGTCTTCTTCTTGTAGCCAACCTGACTAGAGCAGAAGGGAAATTATCATCTGTGGAGAGTTATGAATCCTATGACCTGGGAGGGTCTGCGGTTCTGAAGTGAATCAATTGAAATTCCTTTGTTTGAGGACTGCCTCTAGGATCAAAGGCCTCCAAAAACTCAATTTATACTCATCTCCATGGAAAAGTGCTTCGACTCTGGGAAACTTACTCCCCAAAATTATTGTGGGTCTCACTGGCCTCGAACCGTAATTGTTCTGCTGAGGTGGTAGGTTCTCCATCTTCGAGGTTTTTAGACAGAGGCTGGAGAGCCATCTGACAGAGAGGCTGATTCTGTGAAGGCTCAAGGGGGTGGCAGGTGACAGTGGATGAGCAAGAGGGTTGTGGGTGTCCTGCATGGTGCAGGGGGTTGGACTAGATGACCCATGAGGTCCCTTCCGACTCTAGGATTCTATGATTGACATGGCTCGTTTCTGAGATAACATTCTGCTAAACTGTTCGTAAGAATCCCAGCGGCGAACAACAAACAGTGCCCCAAATCCGGCAATTAGATAGGCAGTGATACACTTTGACAAAAATTAAGAGCTGATGTCCATAGGTTGACAGGGGCCTGTATTCATAAAAGATCCAGCGAGACAGGGAGCGTCCATGAAGACAGCACCACGATAGCAGCATAGAAGGCCCTGCTTGGTATCGGCAGCGTATCCTCCGCTAGAGGGAGGTCCGGACGCGAGGACGAGAATCCGTATCCAGATAAAATCTGAAATTGGCGGGCGTTGAGGTTGAACGGCAGGATACTGAATTGGGCGCTGTTTAGGTGAAGGTATCAGAAGCGTCTGAGGATAACGAAATAGGCCAACCAGGTTCTGCCAGGTTAAGTTTGGACACTGAAAGCCGTGTTGACAACTATGATTTGGGGAATACCTAGAGATTTTGGAGGTGACTCCTCCAGAGGGCGAGGTTTGGGGAGGGATGGGTCCTCAGGAGGGCAGAAGGCCGCAATGAACAAGAAGAACAAGAAGAAGAAGAAGTTGGTTCTTCTATGCTGCTTTTCCCTACCCAAAGGAGTCTCAAAGTGGCTTACAATCGCCTTCCCATTCCTCTCCCCACAACAGACACCCTGGGAGGGAGGGGAGGCTGAGAGAGCCCTGATATCACTGCTCGGTCAGAACAGTTTTATCAGTGCCGTGGCAAGCCCAAGGTCACCCAGCTGGCTGCATGTGGGGGGAGTGCAGAATCGAACCCGGCATGCCAGATTAGAAGTCCGCACTCCTAACCACTACACCAAACTGGCTCTCAGTGTTGGCCCTCCAAGCAGCCCTTTCTTTCAGGGGGACTGATCTCTCGTTTTAGAGATCATTTCTAATGCTGATCGATCTCCAGGCCCCCCCTGGAGTCTGGCAACGCTAAAGCTACGTGACATTTCAGCCAGGACTTTCCCCGCTTGTATTTACCACCGTAGCCCGAAGCGAGTTCTCAGGATAAATAATCTCTCCAGAAAGCAGCCAAGGGTTTTGGATCATGAACAAGACTTATTTCTTGCAGGACAAAGAGAGACGCTAACTTCACCCAATTGAAATGTCAATAAAAGATTGTGCCGATTGCCCAGATTTGGAAGCGGCTGGGGACGAGGCCCTAAATAGAGCAGCGTTTTATACGGGTCCGCAAGCTCTGAGAAAGGGAACAAAAGTCATCCCTTTCATCACTGTCTTTCCTATACTACAGATGAGGCAAATTTTAAAAACACACAGATTGTTACCTTTTGGGGAGAGGACGCTATATTTAATGGCCATTTTAAATTTTTAAAAGAATGAAGAAGAAGAAGAGTTGGTTCTTATATGCCGTTTTTCCCTACCCGAAGGAGGCTCAAAGCGGCTTACAGTCGCCTTCCCATTCCTCTCCCCACAACAGACACCCTGTGAGGTGGGTGAGGCTGAGAGAGCCCTGATATTACTGAAGAAGAAGAAGAAGAAGAGTTGGTTCTTATATGCTGCTTTTCTCTACTCGAAGGAGTCTCAACGAGGCTTACATTTGCCTTCCCTTTCCTCTCCTCTCAACAGACACCCTGTGAGGTGGGTGAGGCTGAGAGAGCCCTGATATCACTGCTCCGTCAGAACAGCTTTACCAGTGCTGTGACTAGCCCAAGGTCACCCAGCTGGCTGCATGTGGGGGAGCGCAGAATCGAACCTGGCATGCCAGATTAGAAGTCCGCACTCCTAACCACGACACCAAACTGGCTGTAAGAACATACAATGAACTCTGCTGGATGACACCAGTGGTCCATCCAGTCCAGCATCCTGGCTCCCACAGTAGCCAACCAGTTCCTCTGGACCCAGAAGCCGAGACCTTCCCTGATGTTGTCTCCTGACTCTGGGATTCAGATATTTATCTCCTTGGTAAATCAAGCATGCCTTGGCTCTTTCTACAGACAGGCATCAGCAAGTATGGGCAAGGTATACAGGTGTCCACCGTAATATCTGGACAGGGGTAGCAACAGGCAGCTTCGTGTTCATCCGTACACTAAAAAGCACCCCAATGGGCGTCCAAGCACTTGTTCTGCAGATTCTGATCCACGAAGGGTGGCTGAACGGAAAAACAGGAAACTCCCTATAAAAGTTTATTTTGGGGGGGGGGGTAGCAAAGTAGGGGTTTGAACGCAGTTCTCCAAAATGCTTTTGTCCCCTGTGCTGGTTCGTCCCCTACTTGTAACAGCTTCTCCTGCCTTTCCTGTATGGTTTTGCCTGCTGTTGAAATGGGAAATGGAAGAGAGGCCTGACAGAAATGGGAATGTCCCGGTAGATCATTTTGGTAGGATTTGCCCATTCATCGCCCCTCTGTGTGTGCCCCCCCCTCCTCCATTGTGCTGTTGTTGTGTTTTGCTGCTAGGCAAGGGAACTCCTCAGTGGGATGGGAAAGAAACTTTGGCTGGAGTTCAACATCTGCCCCCCTCCCCCCAAGTTCCTTCTTACATAAGGGAGGAGAGCTGCTCTTTGCCATCTTTGAGCATGGCCTTAAAATAGCCACAGAGGGGGGGGGTGTCAGGGGATCTTCCACGGTTCTTCACGGTGGATCGTCCTGTTCTGAGGGTCGATCGGGGGGGGGGGGCTCGTTCCAAGATGGGCATCGCTGCTTCTGCAGAGGAGCATGTGCGGGAGTTTCGTGCGCCGACGGCCTCCCGTTGGCGTTTCAGTTTGCTTTGGCAAATCTTAGTTTTCCGCTCAAGAATGCGGCAAACGCGGGCCTGCGTCCTGAGCACGTTCTGCTGCGTGCAGAATCTGCTCCGGGAATTTATGTTCGCCGTTTTGCATTTGCCGTTATCTGGTTGCTGGGGCTTATCTGTCGGCCGCGTGCTTAGAGCCAGCGTGTTAGGGTGGTTAAGAGTGGCGGCTTCCAATCTGGAGGCATTCCCACTCCTCCATGTGAAGGCTGCGGGGGCACCTTGGGCCGGTCACAGTTCTCTCAGAGCTCTCAGCCCCACCTTCCTCACAGGGTTCTGTTGGGAGGAGAAGCAGCTCAGCCACTTTGAGGCTCTTGAGGGTAGAGAGAAGTGGGATATAAAAACCTACTCTTTTCCCTCCACCTGAAGCCTGCTTCTCCTCCACAGGCTGCCAGCTGGGTGACCTTGGGCCAGTCACAGTTCTTCCAGAGCTCGCTCGGACTCACCTGCCTCCCAGGGTGTCTGTGGCGGGGAGAGGAAGGCAAGGCAATTGCAAGCCACTTTGAGACCCCTTCGGGTAGTGCAAAGCAGGGTCTCAAAACCAAATCTTCTGAGAAGGAAAAAAAAAAACAGCTGTGAATCTTAATGGCTCTGTTGGTATTTCAGGAAGGTCTGCACTTGGGCCCGGGACTGGAGAGATTTGATTGTCCAGGCCAGTGGTCCCCAACCTTTTTATCACCGGGGACCGGTCAATGTTTGACAATTTTACTGAGGCCCGGGGGGGGGGTAGTCTTTTGCAGAGGGCTGCCGCTGCCTGAGCCCCTGCTCTGCTTGCTTTCCCGCTGGCGCCCCTGACTTCCTGCTGCCCGCTGGGGGGCACTGCCAGCAGGAGCTGCGGAGTGCCACACCGAGGGGGAGCCCCAGCCATGGCAGCCACTGGAGAGCACCAAAGGGGAGCCGGCGGCAGAGTGGCAGGGCAGCCCCCGAGGCAGCAGCCGGGGAGGAGGAGCTGTGGCCCGGTACTGACTGATCTACGGACCGGTATTGGTCCCCGGACCGGGGGTTGGGGACTACTGGTCCAGGCCGTTAATTGGATTTGCTTTACTATTTGAAGATACTTATATTGTATTTTAGAGCCTCTTGTAGTGCAGGGTGGTAAGGCAGCCGACATGCTGCCTGAAGCTCCCCCCTCCGTATTCTGAGCCATGCAGGTTCATGTAAAAAGTTGAGAGTTGTTGTCACACTATAAATCTGTTATAGTGTTTTGTTATGATCTGTTATGTTCCATTTTGGAACCACTGTTATGTTACTCTCCCTAGATTTCAATGTATACCCATGACATTTTATATAAACCATCCTGAGCCTTATGGGCATAGAGAATGAATGAATGAATGAATGAATGAATGAATGAATGAATGAATGAATGAATGAATGAATGAATGAATGAATGAATGAATGAATGAATGAATGAATGAATGAATGAATGAATGAATGAATGAATGATGTTAGCCAAGGGGGTGGCAGGTGACAGTGGAGGAGCGATAGGGTTGTGAGTGTCCTGCATAGTGCAGGGGGTTGGACTAGATGACCCAGGAGATCCCTTCCAACTCTGTGATTTTAAGGAGGTGGTGAGCTCCCCCTCACTGGCAATCTTCAAGCAAAGGTTGGATACACACTTTTCTTGGATGCTTTAGGATGCTTAGGGCTGATCCTGCGTTGAGCAGGGGGTTGGACTAGATGGCCTGTATGGCTCCTTCCAACTCTGTGATTCTGTGATTCTTCCCTTTCCTCTCCCCACAACAGAAACCCTGTGAGGGAGATAAGGCTGAGAGAGCCCTGAGAGAACTGCTCTGTGAAAACAGCACCATCAGGGCTGTGACAGATTAGAAGCCGCCGCTCTTAACCACTACACTAAACTGTCTCTTAGAATTCCTTAGAATTTGCCAAATCTCTTTATCCAATGGGATTTTATTACACTAATAATAACAGAAGACGTATGTTTTTTCCTGCTTTCTTTTAGCTCATGGTTGTATCTATTTTCTCATTTATGTGAATGTTTGTTTGTTTTTTAAATATCTTAATCGAATAGGAGCCCGTGGGTTTTTGTTGCTACAGCAATTATGTTCCTCGGACAAATTTTCTTTTATACAAATAGGCTGGGTTTTAACCTTAAGGTCAAACGTCCAGCTCGGTGGAATTACATGAGACGCAGCATGGTTTTGTGAGGTTTTTGGAAAGTGTAATGAAAGCTAAGAGCCTCTTGTGGCGCAGAGGGGTAAGGCAGCAGACATGCAGTCTGAAAGCTCTGCCCATGAGACTGGGTGTTCGATCCCAGCAGCCAGTTCAAGGTTGACTCAGCCTTCCATCCTTCCGAGGTTGGTAAAATGAGTACCCAGCTTGCTTGCTGGGGGGTAAACGGTAATGACTGGGGAAGGCACTGGCAAACCACCCCGTATTGAGTCTGCCATGAAAACGCTGGAGGGCGTCACCCCAAGGGTCAGACATGACCCAGTGCTTGCACAGGGGGTACCTTTACCTTTACTTAATGAAAGCTTGCACTCTGTTCCCACAGACGGTTTTGTGAGCGCCGTTTGTTCCAGAGCCTTGAGCCCCGTCGTCGTCCTCTAACTTGTATCCCGAGCTGTTTTTGTTATCTTCCTCCCTCTTAATCTCATGTTAATGAGAATTTTGTCCGCGCAGCGAAATTAAAAACAAGCCCCGTTCAGACTTAGAGGGAACATCTGATTGTCCTCCTGTGTATCATTTTATTGGAACGGCATGGGAACGAATTCTCCGGTTTCTGAGCCACGTCACAAGACGGATCACGGGCCACAACCTTGTGTAGCACCTCGGCCTGACCGGCAATTGCAATTAAAAAGTTTCCAGGGTTACGAGGCTGTGTTTGTGTGTTTGTGTGTGTGTGTGTTTTTTTTGGTTTTTGCAAGTTCGGCTATCCTTATCTAGCAAGCAGCGCCCAGCCAAGAAAGAGAGGTTGCCCACAAACATGCTCTGGAGTTGCGTGTCTTTGCGGTTGTTTCTTTTACGCAAGACCTTAGCCGTGGCAGGAGTGAAGTACGCGGCCTGCTCCAAATTGTAATTCGAGATTTGATACAAATGAGCAAAAGGCCAGCCAGAAAGCTGCGCTGTTCTGAATATTGTTACTATTGTTACTATGGTACAGAAAAGTCCGCTGGAGAGAATCAAACCTGAATCGGCAGTGACCTACTTGCGATATTTGTTTTCCCTAGATATTTATAGATGGCTTTTCTTTCCCAAGGGGGGGGGCCCAGGGCGACCTACAACAGCATGCCCCCTCCCTCTTTTTATTCTCAAAACAGCCCTGCCCTGGATAACCCAGGCTAGCTTGATCTTGTCAAATCTCAGAAGTTAAGCAGGGCCTCTTGTGGCGCAGAGTGGTAAGGCAGCAGACATGCAGTCTGAAGCTCTGCCCATGAGGCTGGGAGTTCAATCCCAGCAGCCGGCTCAAGGTTGACTCAGCCTTCCATCCTTCCGAGGTCGGTAAAATGAGTACCCAGCTTGCTGCGGGGTAAACGGTAATGACTGGGGAAGGCACTTGCAAATCACCCCGTATTGAGTCTGCCATGAAAACGCTGGAGGGCGTCACCCCAAGGGTCAGACATGACTTAGTCCTTGCACAGGGGATACCTTTACCTTTACCTTTAAGCAGGGCCAACACTTCATAGTATTTGGATGCGAGACCTCCATGACAATAGGGGTCAGGATGCAGAGGCAGGTAACGGCAAACCATCCCCAAACCTCCCTTGCCTGGCTGCCAGATGCTCCCTGTATCTCCCAGCGACATTACGCATGCCCTATGATGTGACAAATACATAAATCCTCACAACAACCCTGTGGGGCAGGATTAGGGGGAGAGAAAGTGACTGGCCCAATTTTGCCCAGTGAATTTCCTTGGCACGAGACAGGTTGGCATCCCTCTACCCTACTTAGTATTTCTATATGACTTCCTGCTGCCCACTGTGGGGCACTGCCAGCAGCAGCTGTGTAGTGCCACGCCGAGGGGGATCCTCAGCCATGGTGGCCCCTGGAGAGCACCAAAGGTGAGCCGGTGGCAGAGTGGCAGGGCAGCCCCCGAGGCAGCAGCCGGGAGGAGGACGAGGAGGAGCTACGGCCCGGTACCGACTGATCCACGGACCGGTCCTGGTCCCCGGACTGGGGGTTGGGGACCCCTGCCCTAGAAGCAATGAGATCAGGACCCTCGCTCCTAATGAAGGACCTCCTGACTGCACTCTGGACAGGGGAGAAGATGGGGGATTAATTTTAGTGAATTGCCATCTTTTCTGCCTGGGGATTTGAAGGGTTGTTGTATTCTTTTCTTGTAAACCGCCGTGAATCTTTGAGAGCGGCGGTATATGTTAAAATATAAATAACAAATATAAGAAAATGTGTTAAAAATTAATTAATTTTAATAATTAATTCCCCTCCCCCATTTGGGAAACCCTTACAGAACCATCAAGAAACTCCAGGGTTTCACAAATAGTGGTTAAAATACTGGAAAATGCAAAAGCTATAATGGGTCATCTGGTGTGATGTCACGTATCCCTTGCCAGGGAAATACCAGCAGGGGATCCGCAGTGACTTGCAAGGGACATCCCATTTCCTCCTCCCCTTTTCCTGCTTCCTCCTCTGGAGAAATCCGGCGCCTCTCTGCATCCCAAAGGATCCTGGCTCCAGTTGAGAAAGCATAATGCTATAGAACTGTGGACCCAGCTGCATTTTCCTGCCTTCCTGCTGGAAACCGTGGACTGCCCCCAATCGGGGAAGAAAGAAAGATGCGGCAGACGAGTCCCCGTACTCTCTGCACCCAAAGACCCGTAGCCCTTTGTGGTTAGCACCAAAGAAGTTGTGGGGCCAATAAGAACCAGAGGTGCAGAGAACTCCGGGCGGGAGCATGGTCACCCTGTGAACTTTCCTTGTTTGAATGCCCTTGCTTATGTGCAAGGGAAGCTCTGGAGCAGACTGTGCCAGTATTTTATGGAAATTCACTGCGAGCTGTTCTCCAAGAGCTTTGTGCCTGCCAATACCTGCCTGTGTTAGATGGTGGTGGCCCAATCGGGCCTTGGTAATATGTGAGAAGGTTTCTGCTTTGGTACTGGGACAGTCTGCAAGCGACATTTTCTTAATCCCCAAGCAAAAGTCACCGTTGGGTCATTACCGACCTGTTATTTATTGTGCATAGATTTGGAGGCTCCTAAGCTCTTTGGGCGTGCACATTTGGATGAGTCCTGTTAAATAAAAGCTATGCAGTCAGCCGTAATTCTGATCAACACTTTGGGTTCGAGAGGCAAAATTTCTCCAGGCCAAATAGCCAGGGATCCCAGGTTTTTTTTTGGAGGGGGAGCATCATCTGGGTACGGAACTGGGTAGGTAGGTAGTTGTGAGTTTCCTGCATTCTGCAGGGGGTTGGACTAGATGACCACAGATATCCCTTCCAACCGGATGATTCTAAGAATTTGGGTGCCTTGATGTGGGGAGGGGAATTTGTGTTCCCCTTCCCCCACGGTTTAGGTTTCTGGTCCCGATCTTTTAAGCAATCGTGCCTCAGAAGGCTAGTTTGTTTATCCTGTCTGGATCTGGCTCTCCGCAATGTTTTATCTGATCTGGAATAAAACTACTTCTGGAAATGTCAGGGCTTGTTTTGCTCTCGAACCTTATTTTCCCGGTAACCGTACCAGCCCACATGCCAATAAAAATCCTCCTATCTGGTTACGGAGTTCAGCAATGTTTGGGCTCTCTTGATTTACGAGCCACAGTGGTGCCTTGAAGAAAGTTTTAATTTGTGGCCAGGGGTAAACCTCGAAAGCTATTAATTCCAGACCGATGCGGCCAAAAATTTATTATTCTGGAATATTTCTGTGGTGAGCGATTCGCTAGCCGGCGTTCGTGCGCTCTTCGGCCGACACGCAAGGACGTTTGTTTGCGTCCTTGTGCGTGTCACCGTTGTTCCGTGGCCAAACCAAACCCAGGGTGGGTGACGGGAGGTAAAAGAAAGGGAAGAAAAGTTTGTTGGTGTTGGCCCAGGTGTTTCCAACCTTGCTCTGGGGTCCTTCTTGAGTCAACTTGGTGACCACGGGCCATGAGAAATTAATCTTTGTTCAAAACAACACCTTTGCGTCATTCTTTTATGTCTTTGCTGTTTGTTCCCGTTCCCCACATGCGCAGTTTTCAGTGTCAAGAGGCCCTGGCCTGAAGGAACTGTTGATCCTTTTTTTATGGCTCTTGGACACCGGAGTGCTGTCCCTTCACAAGCAGGCCATTTAAGAAAGAGAACCTTAAAGTAAGAAACTGAGGAGAAAGAACCTTCTTAGAAGTGGAGCCAAAACATGAGCATTTTTTGTGATGGCAAAATGGCGCGCGCGTGCCAATTTCAGCTTGACGGTCTGATGGCGGTTTGGAAATCTCTGTTGACCCGAGTTTGAAACCGTCTGGGGATTTTTATTCTTGATTTCATGTATGAGGCAGGTGGGGGGGGCATCCTTCAGAATCAGAATCACACAGAGGCGGGAGAGACCACCAAAGACCATCCAGTCCAGCCTTCCCACCTTCTCGAAGACTTAAAAGTCACACAGGTACTCATCCATTCCCCTTCTCAGTAATAAAGAATAATAAAAACTCTATCCCGATGTTCTCTCTCAGGCTATCTAGATGGCATGGGGGTATCTTCCAGGGGTGTGTGTATGCAGTTTATCTGTACATCCTGGCCTCAGCTGTATGCCTGGTGGAATAGCGCCATTTTGCAGAACTTTGATAGCCAGGGCTCTCGTGTTTGCCAGCTGCGTATTCTGCCAGGTTGGAGCCAGGACCAGAAAGGCTCTGTCCCCAATTGAGGCCAGTCACCCTTCTTTAAGGCCAGGGACGACCATTATGTTTGCATTTGCAGATTTTAGGGTTCGTCTGTGGGGGAGGGTATATTGCGAGAGATGTTACCTTAGATACACAAGGCCTTAAAACAGCCTTTCTCAATTTTTTTCCTGTCAGGAAACCCCTGAAACATTCTTCAGATTTCAAGATACCCCAGAAGTGGTGCGATCGTGCAGAATATGGTTGGGAAGCAGAGCTGTGGACACGCCCACCCTGGGGCCCCTCCCCTTCTCACCCCCTCCAGGCCCATCACTGGCCATTTTGGGGCAGGTGGGACAGGTCGACTTGACCATGTAGGGTCATAACGCCCAATAAACGTTGAACGAATTTTGGAAATATATGAAGAATTAATTAACTCCCACCCATTTGGGAAACCCTTCCGGGGCTGTCAAGAAACCCCAGGGTTTCACAAAACGCTGGTGGAGAAAGCCTGCCTTAAAGGTTAAAACCAACACCTTGAATTTGACGCGGAATTCATCCGGCAAACAATGTAGCTGCTGATAAGGCTCATGAGCATATACTGCCTCACCAGCTGCTCTCTGGAAATATTTCAGAGGACAGAATGCCGTGCTGCTAGAAGTCCTTTAAAAGAAAAAAAACAAACATACACACAACCCTTTTCTGATTTGACTGTGTTAACGTTTTGTTTCTTAAAAAAAAATAGTAGGCTACCTTCAGGCATTCTTGCTGACTGAATATGAATAATAGAATAAATCTAAATGAAATAAATTGCTCTTCGGTTTTGAAAAATATGCATTTACGGCGGAAAGGGCTCCCGCATTAATAAATGAAGGGTGCGTTGTTTTTACAGCCATAATGATGTCTGGTGTGATGCTGCAGTTGCTGAGGGGGTTGTGCCCATGTTTTGCAGGTGGAACGTCCCCGGTTCGATTCCTGACACTGTCCATGAAAAGGTCAAAGAGGGAGGCAGGGAGAGAACTGCTTTTAGGCCTGAGTGCCACCACCGTCTAGGGTTGCCAACCTCCAGGTGGTACAAGCAAACACAGACAAAAGGGACGGTTTGCAGTGTCTACAATCTAAAAGGGAGAAAAACTTATCCCAAGGCTACTACCGATGTTTTCAAAAATTTATACAGACTAAAGAAAAGTAAAGTAAAAAGTCTCTTCTTTTTCTGTTTTCTTGTAGGATCCAATCAGAACGATTTCAGGTGTCTCCCATTTTCAATGAGTAATTTTCCTCAGGGGTTGTTCCTAAACATAATTGCTCCAAGTTAGTACCTTTTAACATTGAGATAAATGATAATATATATCAATAAAGCTATACTCTGCCTCTCGCTTGTAAGCAAATTATTACTTCAATACCTGAAAATGATATAAGCCTAAAATCATTAAATGTTCTATCTCATAATATTATAGAATGCTCCTAAATCTTGTATATATCTTACCTCTATTACACCTATTCAATAGTTTAAACCAGGGGTAGTCAACCTGTGGTCCTCCAGATGTTCATGGACTACAATTCCCACGAGCCCCTGCCAGCGACCGCTGGCAGGGGCTCATGGGAATTGTAGTCCATGAACATCTGGAGGACCACAGGTTGACTACCCCTGGTTTAAAGTGTACCCCCTTGGAATGCCTCCTCCCCCCCTGAAACCTGACCCTTCTCAGGCTCCAACCCCCAAATTTCTAGGCATTTCTGAGCCCGAAGCCAGCAATTCTACTGTCTTCACAGAAAGATCAGTGGCTTGGCCCTGACCCCATCATCAGAAAGCAGTAAAGTTGTGACTTGGTCTTCTCAACCTTCAATAATTTAACAACAACAGCTTGTGGTTTCATGTATATACTGAAGAAGAAAAGAAGAAGAGATGGTTCTTATACGTTGCTTTTCTCTACCCGAAGGAGTCTCAAAGCGGCTTACATTCGCCTTCCCTTCCCCCTCCCCACAACAGACTCCCTGTGATGGAGGGGAGGCTGAGAGAGCCCTGTTATCACTATTTGGTAGAACAGTTTTATCAGTGCCGTGGCGAGCCCAAGGTCACCCAGCTGGTTGCATGTGGGGGAGTGCAGAAACGAACCTGGCTCTCCAGATTAGAAGTCCTCACTCCTAACCACCACACCAAGCTGGCTCTTAGCCTTTGGTATCTTCCTAATTCTGTCTTGCTAGTGTTCTGAGAAGCTGGACCAGAATTTGCCGGTTTAAAAGGAACAATACGCACAGTGCTTCACTCTTTGCCATGAAGTCTGGTACATGGTTCGTGAGCACAGGTCCATAGATCAAGATCTGTGGCTTACGGATATGGTTCTGAAAACTTGGAGGTGCATCTGCTTAAACGTGCATGGGAGGTCACTAGGTATCCGGATGTGGGTAGCTCCAGATTTGCCTGATCTCATCAGATCCCGGAAGCTAAGCAGAATTGGCTCTGGTTGATATTTGGATGGGAGACCACTAAGATGATCCTGGGTTGGAATGCTGGACTAGATGGACCACTGGTCTGATCCAGCAGGCCTCTTCTGATGTTCTTAGGATGCTGGACTAGATGGACCCCTGGTCTGATCCAGCAGGCCTCTTCTGATGTTCTTAGGATGCTGGACTAGATGGACCACTGGTCTGACCCAGCAGGCCTCTTCTGATGTTCTTAGGATGCTGGACTAGATGGACCACTGGTCTGATCCAGAAGGTCTCTTCTGATTTTCTTAGGATGCTGGACTAGATGGACCCCTGGTCGGATCCAGCAGGCCTCTTCTGATGTTCTTAAGATGCTGGACTAGATGGACCACTGGTCTGATCCAGCAGGTCTCTTCTGATGTTCTTAGGATGCTGGACTAGATGGACCACTGATCTGACCCAGCAGGGCTCTTCTGATGTTCTCAGGATGCTGGACTAGATAGACCACTGGTCTGATCCAGCAGGGCTCTTCTTATGTTCTCATGATGCTGGACTAGATGGACCACTGATCTGATCCAGCAGGGCTCTTCTGATGTCCTTAGGATGCTGGACTAGATGGACCCCTGATCTGACCCAGCAGGGCTCTTCTGATGTTCTTAGGATTCCATACTAGATGGACCCCTGCTCTGATCCAGCAGGGCTATTCAGGGCTCTTCTCATGTTCTTCAGATTCTGTACTAGATGGACCATATATAGGTATTTCATGTTCTTCAGATTCTGGACTAGATGGACCATATATAGGTATCATTAAGCCTTCCTGCCTTTTGAAAGGACCTGCTAATAATGCATTTGCATTGAGCAAGAGGATGGGTATGACTTAACATTTGAGCATCTGCTTGGCATACAGAAGGTCCCAGGTTCAATCCCTGGCACCTCCAGCTAAATGGTTAGGCAGTAGACAATCCTAGAGAATGGGCCATCTAGGACATTTAGTCCCATCCCCTGCTGAATGCAGGATCAGGCTAAAGCATCCAAGATAACTATTTGTCCAGCTGCTTCTTGAAGACCACCAGTGAGGGGAGGGCTCACCACTTCCTGTGGCAACCAATTCCACTGCTGAACTACTCTGACTAGTAAAACGTTTTCCTGCGATCTATCCGGTACCATTCTACGTGTCATTTAAAGCTATTACTGCGGGTCCTCTTCTCTGCTGCCTACAGGAACTGCCTCCTGCCCTCCTCCAAATGACAAACTTTCAAATCCTTCAAGAGAGCCATCCTGTCCCCTCTCCACCTCCTGGTCTCAAAGCTGACCATTCTCCAGTCTCTCAGCTTCTCCTCACAGGGCTTGGTCCCCAGGCCGTGGCATTCCTCGCCGCTCTCCTCTGTCCCCTCTCCAGTTTGTCCACCTCCTTTCTGAAGCGAGTCCTCCAGAGCTGCACCCAGGACTCCAAGTGGAGTGTGACCCATGCGAAAGACACAGCCTGAGACTGTGGGGAGCCTCTGCCAGTCAGAGGAGACAATTCTGGCCGTGATGGAATTTTGGTGTGATTCAGTGGAAGGCAGCTTTGATTTCCCCACGTGCAAACTTTCTGCCTTCCTTTGCTCGCTCGTGCTCCTCCCCTCCTTACGGGGAGGAGACGTCCCTCCGTGCTGGAGGTGATTTCTCCGGACGCTGACCCTCAGCTTTCCCACCCGGCGGTCCTCCCAGGTTTCCCATCCCTATCTCTCTTTCCCGGCTTGCTCGTGAAGGGTGGGAACGAGGGTGAAATCAGGTCACGTCTTGAATTGGAAGCAGTTGGTGGTTCTCAAGAGGTGCCAATAATTGTCAGGAACGCTTGAGTCATGGAGCTTGTGTCAGACTTTTGAGAATTTCTTTTTCGCTTTTTGCAAACCAGCCATGATCCATCTTGTCATCGCCAGAAAGGGACAGAAGCGAGAACAAAATGGAGCTTTGAGAGCTAATGGCGCAGGCTGGATTTCTTTTCTCATTGGCTGCCTTGTGCCACATGGTGTAGGGCAGGTAAAGGTAAAGGTAAAGGTATCCCCTGTGCAAGCACCGGTCATGTCTGACCCTTGGGGTGACGCCCTCTAGCGTTTTCATGGCAGACTCAATACGGGGTGGTTTGCCAGTGCCTTCCCCAGTCATTACCGTTTACCCCCCAGCAAGCTGGGTCCTCATTTTACTGACCTCGGAAGGATGGAAGGCTGAGTCAACCTTGAGCTGGCTGCTGGGATCGAACTCCCAGCCTCATGGGCAGAGCTTTCAGTCAGCATGTCTGCTGCCTTACCACTCTGCGCCACAAGAGGCTTTGTAGGGCAGCCTTTCTCAACTTTTGTACCATTGAGAAACCCCTGAAATGTTTTTTCAGGCTTCGAAAAAACCCAGAAGCAGTGGAATTGTGCAGAATATGGCAGGGAAGCCTAGCTGTGGACAATCCCCTCCAGGCCCATCGCTGGCCATTTTGGGAAGGGGTGGGTGGGTCAGCGTGACCATATCTGGCCATAGCACAATAAATGTCTACCAAATTTAAAATATCTATAAAACTTTAATTAACTCCTACCCATTTAGAAAACCCTTCTGGGGCCGTCAAGAAATCCCAGGGTTTCACAAAACTCTGCTTAAGGAAGCCTGGTGTGGTGGTTAAAGAGCAAGTTGACTCTTGATTTGGAGAACCAGGATGGATTCCCCACTCTTACATATAGTCAGGTGTCCTTGGGCTAGTCACAGTTCTCCTAGAGCTGTTTTCACAGGGCAGTTCTCTTAGAGCTTTCTCAGCCCCACGTTTCTTGCAGGGTGTCTTGTGGAGAGAGGAAGGGAAAGGTGTTTGTAAGGCATTTTGGCACTCCTTTGTGTAGTGAAACGTGGGGTATAAAAAACCATCTCTTCTTAAATCTTAACAGTTACCTGTGAATGGACTCATGAGATTTTGTATTGCTTAGTACAGTTTGGTGTAGTGGTTAGGAGCGCGGACTTCTAATCTGGCATGCTGGGTTTGATTGTGCACTTCCCCACATGCAGCCAGCTGGGTGACCTTGGGCTCACCACGGCACTGATAAAGCTGTTCTGACTGAGCAAGAATATCAGGGCTCTCTCAGCCTCACCCACCTCACAGGGTGTCTGTTTTGGGGAGAGGAAAGGGAAGGTGACTGTAAGCTGCTTTGAGACTCCTTCATGTAGAGAAAAGTGGCATATAAGAACCAACTCTTCTTCTTCTGCTTCACAACATGCACCGTCAGTTGATTCGGTTTAAATCGAGGGAGATACGGTTGTGTCGGGAGTTTAAAAAAAAAAGGCAGACAAGCCTTAAAGGTTCAACCCTTGCTTGTTAATGAATCTTGTAGGGATGAGCAGAGATCCATTGTGTGAGGTGATCAGAGAATCACAGAGATCCATTGTGTGAGGTGATCAGAGAATCACAGAGATCCATTGTGTGAGGTGATCAGAGATTCACAGAGATCCATTGTGTGAGGTGATCAGAGATTCACAGATCCATTGTGTGAGGTGATCAGAGAATCACAGATATTCATTGTGTGAGGTGATCAAAGAATCTCAGAGATCCATTGTGTGAGGTGATCAGAGATTCACAGAGATCCATTGTGTGAGGTGATCAGAGATTCACAGAGATCCATTGTGTGAGGTGATCAGAGAATCACAGATCCATTGTGTGAGGTGATCAGAGAATCACAGAGATCCATTGTGTGAGGTGATCAGAGAATCACAGAGATCCATTGTGTGAGGTGATCAGAGAATCACTGCATCTCCACTTAGCCTACCTCGCAGGGTGGCTGTGATGATAAAACAGGAGGAAATAGTACCGTGGCCTTTAGCTTTTGGATGGGAGCAGAAGGCTGAAGGCAACTGAAACATCCATGCGTAAACTTTGGTTCTTCACGGGTATCAGTCGAAAGCCCGCGTCCTTTTCATCGCAAAAGTCACCGTGGTCCCGTCCGTTGTTACAAATGCTTTTCTAACGTGAAGCGTGACCTTTTTTCCTCTCTTTCTTGTTTCGTAAGCGATCTGACTTGCTGGTTTGGAACCAGATAAGTTTGAACGGCTGCCTTTTCTCTTCCCCTCCAGAACTTATCCGGGATGCGGGCCAACCGTCTTTTAAGCTCCCCAATAGCGATCGGGTGATTTGTGCTCTTACTTAAGATTAAAGCTAATATTTGCAGGCGTGACTGAGTGTGTTTGGTATTTTTGTCCGGGGAGGAGGGGCGGTGGGGGGAAGCAGAGGGGATAACTACCCTGTGAGTAATGCTGGCCTCCAACGGGGCCTTTTTTTTTTAATGCCGCGACTCGCTGCTTATCAAGGGAAAACAGGGCAGTCTCACAATATGGAGCTGACACGAATCAATAGGGCGCGCTTTATCTCTGAGGAAAGGGATCTTTTTTAACCTGCCGTTCGTTTTAATGGGTTATTTCATTCCGTGGGGGGCAGTGGGCTGCCTTCAAGAGAGTGCGGGGAAATGTAAAACCAAACGGGCAACGATCCAGACGAGATAATTTCTAAGATGTTTTTTTGCAAGGGTTCGTTTGGGGCAGAAGAATAGAATCCTAGGGGTGGAGGGGGCCATCCAGGCCATCTAGTCCACCCCCTGCTCAGTGCAGGATCAGCCTAGAGCATCCAGGATAAGGATCTGTCCAGCCACTCTGTGAAGGCCACCAGTGAGGTGGAGCTCCCCACCTCCTTAGGCAGCCCCTTCCACTGCTGAACTAGACTCCTAGAATCCTAGAGTGGGAAGGGGCCATGCAGGCCATCTAGTCCAGCCCCCTGCTCAGTGCAGGATCAGCCTCAAGCATCCAGGAGAAGGATCTGTCCAGCTGCTGCTTGAAGACCACCAATGAGGGGGAGCCCCCCACCTCCTTAGGAAGCCCATCCACTGCTGAACTTGACTCACAGAATCCTAGAGTGGGAAGGGGCCATGAAGGCCATCTAGTCCCACCCCCTGCTGAAGGCAGGATCAGCCTCAAGCATCCAGGAGAAGGATCTGTCCAGCCACTGCTTGGAGACTGCCAGTGAGGGGGAGCTCCCCACCTCCTTAGGCAGCCCATTCCACTGCTGAACTACTCTGACTGTGAAATCCCCCCCCCCCCGATCTATAGCTGATATCATTAGAGTCAATATCAGTAAAGCCATTGATCCTTGGGGAGAAGCTATGGTCAGTCGCCATGAATGTCCTTTGAACCAGTGGTTTTTATAACCTGCTTTGGGAAGCCGAAAGAGTCAGCTTACCATCACCTTCCCTTCCTCTGATACCGAATGGGACTACTGCTCTGACCTTGTATAAAGAGATCCTGCCGAGGTCTTTAGAGCTTAAATGGACCATTCAGCTTGCCTCAGCATGGAACCAACGCTAAGCTCAGCCATTTGCACTGGCTCTCAGACCTCCTGTAAGACTGTTTCCTTTGCTCACAGAATGGCTTGGATGAGAGGCCTCCAAGAAAGGCTCTGTGGAGGAAGACTGGACAAACCACCTCTGCCTCTCCCTTGAATAGAAAACTCCTTTTTGGGGTCACCATAAGGCTTGGCTGAGAGATCACCAAGGAAGGCTCTGCAGAGGAAGACTGGACAAACCACCTCTGCCTCTCCCTTGAATAGAAAACTCCTTGTTGGAGTCACCATAAGGCTTGACTGAGAGACCACCAAGGAAGGCTCTGCAGAGGAAGACTGGACAAACCACCTCTGCCTCTCCCTTGAATAGAAAACTCCTTTTTGGGGTCGCCATAAGGCTTGGCTCAGAGACCACCAAGGAAGGCTCTGCAGAGGAAGACTGGACAAACCACCTCTGCCTCTCCCTTGAATAGAAAACCCCTTGTTGGAGTCACCATAAGGCTTGGCTGAGAGACCACCAAGGAAGGCTCTGCAGAGGAAGACTAGAGCACTTGCCTTGAAAGCCCCTTGGCTGGGGTCACTGTAAAGTTTGGATGAGAGGCCACCAAGGAAGGCCATGGCAAACCATCTTTGCTTCTCATTTGCCTTGAAAGCCCCTTGCTGGTATTTTTTTTCTTTCTTTCTATCCAGTTCCATGTAAACCGCCCTGAACCTTGGGAGGGAGGAATATAAATATATAATAAATAAATAGTGTTAGGGAAACGCTGCAGTCCAAAGAAGGCCCTGGGTCTTTGGAAGATTCTTCATAGAGCCTTTGGTCCCCAGCTGGGTCTCCCTGATTCTTGTGACAGCTCTATATCCTGCCGTGTGTCCCCCCTCCCATAAAACCTCTTTAATGGTGTCTTCGTTTCTGAAACGGGGAGGGGGCACATCGTAAAGGGCCTCGTATTTATTGCTCCGTCTTAATCTGTGCAAGCTGTGCTTTTCTTTCTTCCTTTAAAAAAAAAATAGCGCCTGGAGCATTCCAAAAGATCGCTTTATCTTTCCAAATGTCAGAAAGCCTCGTACCATGGAATTATGTTTCCTGCAAATAACGGGCCCGACCCTCTTGCAAACGGAGGGCGAGAGCGCTTGCATATGTTCCACAGTGATTCATCATTCACCCCAGGAGTGTTAGAAGAGCTCTTGCGGGAGGCGGTGGAGGCGCTCAGAGCGTGTCACTGGCATGCGTTCGGTGTGCATCCCCTTTTTTTAATTCTCAAAGGAGGGATTTAGAATCATAGAATCGTAGAGTTGGGAGGGGCCTCCTGGGTCATCTAGTCCAACCCCCTGCACTGTGCAGGACACTCACAACCCTATCGCTCCTCCGCTGTCACCTGCCACCCCCTTGAGCCTTCCCGAGGAAGCCTGTTCCACTGAAAAACCACTCGGTCAGGAACTTATTCCGGAGGTTTAGATGGAATTTAGAATCATAGAATCGTAGATTTGGGAGGGGCCTCCTGGGTCATCTAGTCCAACCCCCTGCACTGTGCAGGACACTCACAACCCTATCGCTCCTCCGCTGTCACCTGCCACCCCCTTGAGCCTTCCCGAGGAAGCCTGTTCCACTGAAAAACCACTCGGTCAGGAACTTCTTCAAGAGGTTTAGACGGAATTTAGAATCATAGATTTGGGAGGGGCCTCCTGGGTCATCTAGTCCAACCCCCTGCACTGTGCAGGACACTCACATCCCTATTGCTCATCCACTGTCACCTGCCACCCCCTGGAACCTTCACAGAATCAGCCTCTCCATCAGATGGCTCTCCAGCCTCTGTCTAAAAATCTCCAAAGATGGAGAACCCACCACCTCCCGAGGAAGCCTGTTCCACTGAGAAACCATCCTAATTGTCGGGAACGTCTTCTGGATCTTTAGAATGATAGAATCATAGAGTTGGAAGGGAGCTGCTTAGTGCAAGGGTTGGACTAGATGATCCAGGATGCACCATCCAACTCTATAGAGTTGGAAGATGCATCCTGGGTCATCTAGTCCAACTCTATAGAGCTGGAAGATGCATCCTGGGTCATCTAGTCCAAACCTTGCCCAAAGCAGGTCCCTTCCAACTCTGTGTTTCTACTGCCCATCAGTTTCGTCGGATATTCTCGCATTCTAGTCTTTTGGTAGAGGGAGAAAAAGTTCTCTTTGTTAACACTCTCCATGCCATGTACGGTTTTATAAACCTCTCCTTGGTCATCCTCCCCCCCCCCCACAGCAGTCTCTTTTCTAAATGGAAAAGTCCCTGGCTCTTTGGCCTTTCATCCTAGGGAGGGGGCTCCAATCCCATCATCCTCTTGGTTGCCCTCCTTTCCGCTCTCCCCAGCTCTGCAATGTCCAGCCAAGCTTGCAAGCTATCTCCTATAAGCTTGTTCCTGAAATCATCGAACAGAGAATTTTCCAAAGGGCCCCGGCTCAAACCCCAAACTTTTATCGGCTTCTCCGCCCTCCAGCCTTGCGGTAGAAAGGGCCATCAGATAATCGAGAACTGCAATTTCCTGCCCCTTATTGTGCATATCTGTCGAGATTTTTTTTTGGGAGCAAATTTCATTTCCTTCCCTCTGTCGAAAATTGCCCTTTTTAAAACAAGCTCATCTTGGATAAAGGCTTTTTTATATTATTTGATTCCCCGCCTCCCCCCCGTTTATTGCTGTAAAAACAGTCAAGCCATGAACGTTGACTTTATGCCGTTGGGGTAGATTTAAAGTAAATCTGTTTGTCCCTCTGCTCCAATTATTTAATATCTGCGGTCCAGCGTGCGGGGAAAATTAAGGATTATTCGACGTACAATTTTATCACAAGGTGGCAAGGTTACGCGAGTCGGATTGAGTAAACAGGAGTCAACTCCTTTTTCTTTTTATTGCTCAAAGAATCTTGGTGGATTCTGACAGAGAGCCTGGTTTGAATTAAGATTACATTTTGGATAAGCAGCGACCGCTGGGCTTCGCCAAAAATGGTTCATTTACAGGCAGTGTTGAGGCTTGGTTTTCCAGTCGTCTTGTGCAAGGGAGCGCAAAAGATTATGACTGGAGGAATTGCTCCAAATGTAATCCCAACCCAAGTATCTCGGCCTTGGGGTTCCCTGAGATTGCAGACTGAAGTCTGATGGACTAATTTATTATTATGTTCAACAACCGGAAGGAAGAAGCCTCCTTCCTCCCCTCCCCCCCCCCGCCTGCCCTGTCACTTTGCAATTAAGATTATTCGATTAATTGTGCGTCCCAATTGGGCCCTGCTTTGGACAGGCCATGCCCGGTCTCCGCCCACCCATCCCTTCGGCGGTTATTATAACAGCAAAGTGCTGTTAAAGATAAACTGGATGACATTCAACTGTTAACTAAGCAACCGCAAGTGTGACTGTGGTTTAATGAGTGCCCAGATTGGGAGTTGGCCTGTGTTGTACTTATTTGGTGCCTTTGGGGGTAGCGAGAGGGCTTCTGGGGGGCCCTAGTCGGTGGTGTTCTTTCCTCGGCCTCAACCGAAAGCAAGGCAGAAGAGCTCTATTCTGCAGGACCTGCGGAATTGGTTTAGCTCTGCCAGGGCCCTGATCTCTTCTGGGAGCACATTCCACCAAGTGGGGCCAAGACGGAGAAAGCCCTGGCCCTGGTTGAGGCCAAATGTGCTTCTTGAGGGCCAGGGATCACCAGCTTGTTTGAGCTTGTACAGTGCAGTATCGCAGAGTTTCGATGTGCGGAGGGGCGGAGCAAAGGTTGCCATCATGTGCCATTCCTGGCCCATGTCAGTTTGGATGTTTCTCCCATCCTGGAGAGACTCTGTAGACTCTTCTCTTCATTCCCCTTCAGTATGTGTTTTGGCACTCTGTGAGATGGTTACTTTGGGAAAGTGGACTTCCTGCATGAATTTGGGTTAAGTGGGGGTGCAGGGTCCAAGGGTAAAAGGTAAAGGCATCCCCTGTGCAAGCACTGGGTCATGTCTGACCCTTGGGGTGACGCCCTCCAGCGTTTTCATGGCAGACTCAATACGGGGTGGTTTGCCAGTGCCTTCCCCAGTCATTACCGTTTACCCCCCAGCAAGCTGGGTACTCATTTGACCGACCTCGGAAGGATGAAAGGCTGAGTCCACCTTGAGCCGGCTGCTGGGATCGAACTCCCAGCCTCATGGACAGACAGCTTCAGACAGCATGTCTGCTGCCTTACCACTCTGCGCCACAAGGTCCAAGGGCATTAGCCAAACTTCCTTTTCTTCCCTTTGACAAGGCTCCTATGCTGTCCTTCAGTCTCCCCTATCAAGCTACCCATTCCTGTGGTCAGTGCTCTAGTTGCTGAATCTGAATGAATTCTTCCCTTCTAATAATGCAAATTACAGCTCATCTCCAGGTTAAAGAGATCAGTTCCCCTCGAGAAAATGGCTGCTTTGGAGTGTAGACTCCATAGCATTCTACTCCATCGAGGTCTCTCCCTGCCCCCAAATCCTGCCCACTCCCAGCTCCACCCCCCAAGTCTCCAGGTCTTTCCCAACCCTGAGCTGGCAACCCTGTTGGAGCTTTGCTCCGATTGGCTCCTGAGTTTTTATTCTTCTGCCTGCCCCAGTCAGGATCTATTACAGTTTGTGGCAAACCTTGTGGCCATCTCCACCTGATGTTCCCATTTTTTTCTGGTTGATCTGCAGAAAAAGACCATAACTCCTGGCCATTGTCCGGGGCTTCTGCCTCCCTGGATCTTCTGCCTCTCAAATTACCCAAGATTTATGCACGAGTCTTCTGTTTTGCCAAATAAATTCCCCCGTCGTTGCCCTGCGAACGTCCTTTGTCTGCCAGTTTGGAGGCTGTAGAGGAATTAGCATTGATTTCAGGGCTGTGTGAGTTATGAAGAGAGGAAGGCGTGATTCATGGTAAACAAAGCAAGAACCGGGAAGGAGAACAGAGTTATGAAACAAGCGGGAGGGGAACGTATGTGGAATCGGAGCGGTCTTGACAAAATCAAGTACCGGAGCTCAATTCCGGTTTTCGGTTGACAGTAACCTAATTTCTCCCGCTCTTGTGCTCCCCAAGGTTAATGTTAATAGTGAGACCTTGGCCTTTGTGCTCACTGAAGTAGGATTCAGAAGCGTTTCAGTAGAAAAGTTTGCTGTTAGCTTATATCAGGGGTAGTCAAACTGCGGCCCTCCAGATGTCCATGGACTACAATTCCCAGAAGCCCCTGCCAGCGAATGCTGGCAGGGGCTGCTGGGAATTGTAGTCCATGGACATCTGGAGGGCCGCAGTTTGACTACCCCTGGCTTATATCCACTGGTCTTCCTGGAAGGTTAGTTATGGTACCAAACAAGTGTTTTAAAAAAAAATCCATTGAATTAGAGATGCTATTTTGGCTGACTTGGCACATAGTGGGCAATCTTGCTCAGTGTTCAAACCTTGTTTTGACTCCTATGTTCTTGTGTAGTAGCCAGGAGCATCAGCTTCTAGTCTGGTAAAATGGGATTTGATTCCCTGTGCCTCCACATGCAGCCAGCTGGGTGACCTTGGGCTTGTCACAGTCAGGATGGAGCTGATCTCACAGAGCAGTTCTGTCAGGGCTCTCTCAGCCTCACCTCCCTCACAGGGTGCTTGCTGTGGAGAGAGGAAAGGGAAGGCGACTATAAGCCGCTTTTGAGACTCCTTTGGGTAGAGAAAAGCAACATATAAAAACCAATTCTTTTTCTTATTTTGTTTATCAGTGAATCTTTGTTTGGTTTTGGCTTCCTTGTAACTTCCTGCCAGCACATAAAAATGTTTTTTCTCTTCCCCAAACCATTGAGAGCTGCTGCTGGCTAAATCTGTTTGGGAAGGCTGCAACCAGGCTCGGCGGGGCAGGAGTCTCGCTCGAGTTGAAGCCGTCTTGTATGTTCCTGTTTCCAGCTGCAGTGAACCTCTGTTTGCTTTTGACTTTCATCTCGTGCCACGAACCCATCTATAGCTGAGAAATAGCTGATTTTGATCCTTTCTGTCTCTGCTTTTGGGACATTTTGGAAACTGAACCTGGCACCTGGCACCTTTCTTGCCCTGGAGGGATGGTCCAGATCCAATGGGATGAAATTAATTCAAAAGAAATTTTGTCTAAACATCCGGAAGAAGTTCTTGACAGTTAGAGCGGTTTCTCAGTGGAACAGGCTTACTTAGGAGGGGGTGGGTTCCCCATCTTTGGAGATGTTTAAACAGAGGCTGGGTGGCCATCTGACGGAGAGGCTGATTCTGTGAAGGTTCAAGGGGGTGGCAGGTGACAGTGGATGAGTGAGAGGGTTGTGAGTGTCCTGCATAGTGCAGGGGGTTGGTCTAGATGACCCAGGAGGTCCCTCCCAACTCTATGATTCTATGATCTGTCGCTTATGTGTTGACCCTTCTAGCTTAGCTTTTTTCAACCTTTTGACTGTGGCCAAGCCGCTGAATTGATGTTTCAGGTTTGGAGGCATCCCAGAAGTGATATGGGAGGCCATGCCTCCCTGCCACGCCTCCCGGAAGTGACATGTCAGTGGAAGTGACATCACCACCCCTGTTGAGAGGCGGGCTTGAGGAGGATTGAGGAGGGGGAAAGTTAAGAGGCAATTTAAGGCGGGAGTAGGGGTGCAGCCTCCTCATCCTCCCAGGCACATGAAACACAAGAGAATTCATGCTCAGGGCGGAGAGGAGCAAAGGAAGCAGCTAGTTCTCTAGCTCAGAGGACTGAAGGCCAAATTGTTCAGGCTGGCCTTTGGAGGTTAACCAGATATTTTTGGCTGTCTTGGCAGTGGTATGATGCAGTGGTACACATCTTAATCTCTTGTTCATATGTATTATTTGAGGGTGTTGGTTTTTCACGCTGATTACGATGTTATTTCGGTGTCACAAGTGAAATCCTTTGGACGGGCAGTCTATAAATTTAATACATAAATACCCCTGGGTCTTGGGTAGAGAAGAAGCGTTCTCAATTTGAGGTCATTTGACTAGAGATCCTTGGAGCAAACCCATGCTAACCCTGTGCTCTACCTCTGGAACTAGTACATGGTACGGTTTTCCAGGACACGCTGCGAATCAGTGGTACAGTTCGTGCTTTTGATTTTATTTTATTAACACGTAGCTTAAAGGGACTCCGGATTTTTGTTTTTTCTTAATCACCTCCTTTCCATGCGCTTATTTGAGAAGCCAGGACGCGCGGGGGAAATAAATTGGATTTGCATGTGGCTTTTCAGGCATGGAGGTCTTGCTGTGAACCTGAGAGAGAATTTCATCTGTATCCCGAGAAGAGGAGGAACCGAGAACCTGCCGGTGGCAAGTTCTAACCCCTGTAAACTCGCTTGGCTGCTAACCAAGTTCTGTGTAGTTGGGAAGATAAACAAACCTTCCTGTTTCAAAGATACCAAATTCAAATCTAACAGCTGGGCATTTCCCTCCACTTTTATCTCCTCCGTGGCCAATCCATTACTGTGTTTTTCAGCGCGAGATATCTCTTTTTCCCCCTGTTGTCCCAAATATTTTCTACGGAGAACAAACTTCACCCTGGCGCGGAGGGATATCGCAAGGACTGGATGCTAAAATAATCTTTTTTCTCCTCTCCTTTATGAAATGCTGAATCTCCACGCAGGATATATTTAAACCGTATGTGTGGGAGAGCAAACCGTTTTTAAAAGACTCTATTTTGAACAGTTTATTTAGGATCCATGCATAATACAACATTAAAAGTTTACACATTTGTGGCGATGGTCTAATTTAAGGCTTGTACATGTTGCCTTCAGATATTTGTGGCTTCAATTATGCCTTCCCTCCCTCTGTTCTCCTCAATGTGGGCCAAAAGCAACCTGTTCCGTCTACATTTTATTCTCACAATGACCCTTCGAGAGAAAGTCTGAGAAAAAGGGGCTGGCCCAGGGCCACGTTGGCCCTCTCCCAAAATGGCTGACTATGGACCTTGTGGGGTAGTAAGGGGAGGGGCCTGGGGTGGGCGTGTCCACAACTCTGCTTCCCAACCATATTCTGCACGATTGCACCACTCCTGGGTTTTCTTGAAGCCTGAAGGAAGTTTCAAGGGTTTCTCAACAGTTCAACAGCTGAGAAAGGCATCCGTGGACAGTACTACGGCATGAATTATCTCAATCAGCACAACCTTACCCTTAAGACGAAGCTCTTCCATGCAGCCTGTGGTTGAGATCAGCGGAACCTGCCATAACATCACTTCAGGGCCTTTCTCAATTCACCATCTCCCTCCCTCCTCCCCCATTATGGGGCTAGCGGTTTAATTTTGTCGTGTTTTAGACTAATGGGTCGTATTTTTAATTTTGTCCGACTTCAAGTGCAATTGCATGTCTGGGTTTTTATCTTGATCGTTACCGATGCCTGTGTTGTTGACCGCCCCGAGGCATCCTACCGCAAGGGATTAGTATAGCAGTGGCCAAATAAAGAAATAAAAACAAATTAAGATCTTTTCTTGCTCCTTCACGGCTCCCCTTCCCTATTGCAATCTCCTCCTGATTTCTGGTTCATAAATCCTGGCCGCTGTTTACTGCCAAACTTGGGTATTGTCTTCTGAGAAACGGGAGACTAATTTTTCAAGTTTGTCGTGGGGAGAGGGTGAGGCCTAGGTGCAATATCTTGTTCCCGAGTTAGTAAGTGAGGGCAGGAAGTCCGGAAGGACCTCCACTCTTGGAGACAGTGGGCAATCGCTGTTTTTTTTTTTAATAACCTAACTCGCCTTAGTCTATCTTTTCTTCAAACTCTCTTTTTCCTCCCCCCCCCCGTCCCCCCATGTGCATCAACCCTGTTATTGCCCTGTAAATAATTGAATAACTTCTTCCGGGCAACATGGGGAAAACGTGGATTTCATTTACTCACAGGCCAGGGCTTCAAGGTGGCTCGACTTGGCCCCCTTTTGCTCTCTAGGGTTGGAAGCGGAAGAGCTTGGACAGAAATGTTTTCTCAACCTGCCGGCTTGGTCTTGGAATACACACGTCTCCTGCCGTCTCTTGGTTATATAAAAATGGCTCCCCTTCAGCTCTCGGGCAGTCGAAAGCAATATATTTCCTTCTTTCCCCCACTCCTCTATTAACAGGAGAGATGGAAACACTTTTTTCTTTCCTAAAAAGAGCTGGAAAGTTTTAACTGAGATTCTCCCCGTGTATGTGGGCCCAGATCATTCCCATATTTACCTTTTAGGTAGTGTCTCTGTGTTTAAAATACCAATCGGGATGGTTTTGATTGTTCTAAGCTCTATCCCATCCTCCCAGTCAAGTCAGTAATTCTATAGGACAGCCTTTCTCAACTTTCTGAGAAACCCCTGAAAAATTGTTCAGGCTCTGAGAAACCCCAGAAGTGGCAGGTTCATGCAGAATATGGTTGGGAAGCAGAGCTGTGGACATGCCCACCCAGGGCCCCTCCCCTTCCCACCCTCTCCAGGCCCATCTTTGGCTATTTTGGGAGGGGCGTCAACATGACCATATATGGTCATATCACCTGATAAATGCTTAACAAATTTCAACGTCCCTAGGGGAGTGCGGTATATAAATGTAACTAATTAACTAAATAAGTAAAATAAAATCTATTAAACATTAATTAACTCCCATTGATTTGGGAAGCCCTTCCTGGCCTGTCAAGAAACTCTAGAGATTCACAAAACCCTGGTTGAGATAACCTGCTGTAGGGTTTCAAGGCAACAGACTAACTGGGGTGGTTTGCCATTACTGGCCTCAGGATAGCAATCCAGGACTTCTTTTGGGTCTCCCATCCATGTACTAAGCAGCTGCTTAGCTTCCAAGATCTGACGAGATCTGCCTAGCCTTGGCCATCCAGGCCAAGGCATTCTCAGCTGTGTTTGTGAGAGTCAGCTTAGAGTAGTGGTTAAGGGTGGCGGCCGCTGATCTGGAGAACTAAGTCTGAAAGGGAAGGCGATTGTAAGCCACTTTGAAACTCCTTCTGGTAGAACCAACTCCCCCTCCCCCTCTTCTTCTATTCTTAGGATTCTGGACTCGATGGACTTTTTGGTCTGATCCAGAAGGGCTCTTCTGATGTTCTTGGGATGCTGGACTAGATGGACATCTGGTCTGATCCAGCTGGGCTGTTCTGATGTTCTTGAGATGCGGGACTAGATGGACCACTGGTCTGATCCAGCAGGGCTCTTCTGATGTTCTTAGGATGCTGGACTAGATGGACCCCTGGTCTGATCCAGCAGGGTTCCTCTGATGTTCTTAGGATGCTGGACTAGATGGACCCCTGGTCTGATCCAGCAGGGCTCTTCTGATGTTCTCAGGATGCTGGACTAGATGGACCCCTGGTCTGACCCAGCAGGGCTCTTCTGATGTTCTCAGGATGCTGGACTAGATGGATGATTGGTCTGATCCAGCATGTCTCTTGTTATGTTCTTAGGATGCTGGACTAAAAGGACTTTTTGATCTGATCCGGCAGGGCTCTTCTTATGTTCTCAGGATGCTGCACTAAGGTGCACCACTGGTCTGATCCAGCAGGGCTTCCAAATCTCCAAGCATTTCCAGAATTGGTAATGGAACCATCTGCGCTTTTTGACATTGTGCTTGTGCAGGCAAGTGGATTGAGGAAGGAGAATTGGGGGAAGAAAATTGGGAAGCTGGAGCAGGAAGGAGAGCAGTGCCAAAAATTGGCCTCCTTTTCCCGCGAAACCAAAAGTCATTCTACCGGAGGAGCTGCTGTTGAGCTGATAGTGCGGGATCATGGAACCCAAATGGTTTATTTTAATGAATTCTCAGCAGAAATGGCTTCTCCGTCAAAGTGTTGCATTTCCGAGCTGCATGCTTTGTCAAAGAGTACGCACATGCACAGATTTGTGGACATACAATTGCCGATCCCTAAACGAGATTGATTTTTATTTATGGCTATACTCTGGTGTGTTAGCGGTCCCGGTTGCTCATGTTTACAGGCTTACATAAAATCTACCGCAGCTGCAGGGCAGGGGGATGAAAATTTCATGAGACGTATAAAATATACAAAATGTGGTTAATATTTAATAAAATCTGCAGCAGTCAATGAGCACAATCAATGTTTATTAATTAAGCCGTTCTGGTGTAATCGGAGCTGCGGCTTTTTCAAGCTGGGGAGCAGTTGACTTCGGCATTGGAATAAGCCACTTAGGAGGGAGGAAGAATCGTGACACATAACAGTGATTTTTATTGATTATACGGTTATTAATTGGTAATTTCGTGTTTGCTAAATAAAATAAAAGGGGTCTGGGAGGGGTGTTTTTTTGTTTGTGTGCTGAAGGGTGGACGACTAATGAAAAGCCAGATTACTCGGAAATGTAAATCGTACTTTGTAGTGGTTTCGGAAACAGAAAAATGGAAAATGCCCTGTGCCTGTTCTCCTTTTATGGCTAGTGGAACTGGGAAGTTGAATAAGGTGGGCAGCTGTGCTGGGCTGTGGTGGAACAACCATTCGCTACTGACTGAGAAGGGTCCTTCTGCTCTGAGGTCAGGAGGATATCTTGGTTGGGTGATTCCCACAATGCACTTGAGGATACAGGAACAAGCTTATTTTCTCTTCCTCTCCTTTGTGGGAATTACTGTGCCTTCAGTTTTGGGCTGCCACATTGTCAACTCTGGCAAGCACATGGGAATGATGGGTGTAATCTTTGTAGTCTCCCAAAGCTCTTGCACATTTATCGGAAGGGAGGACTCTGACACTCACCAAATGCCCTGAACTATTCTTTCACTCAGGATAGATCCTCAACCCCTGCAGCTTTCATCCATAAATGTTTGGAGTGCCTCGTTGACTAAGTGGAATTATCCTTGCTGGAGGTTTTTGGCCTTGATCCACCAAAGTAAGCTCTGCTTGACCTTCCGAGGTAATTTAAGTGATGCGTCCTTCCTGGTTATCTGTGACCGAAAGGGCCATAGCAACTGCTGGAGTTGCCCAAAGTGTAATCCACTCCACTGTACGACATCCATGTGGGTGATGAGGATGCCTGTGAAGCTTGTAAATATCATTAGGGATGACAATTTGCTCTATGATGTTTCTTGCCAACTCCCTAATCTTCTGGAATTTCTTGTCCATGATAAAAAGAAATCTGTCTAGTACCCCTGTAAGGTATTCCAAGCTTTGATATGGTGTCAGGCAGCTCTTCTGCAAGTGCACCAGGAAGCCGAAATTCTGAAGCCCTGAATATCCAGGGCAGATTGTTGACTAGAATTAGACCTTATGAGGAGGTCATTAAGTTATGGGTGGATATGGATACGCTGATGTCTCAAGGTGATGACTGGATTAATCAGGAGCTTTGAAAAGACCCTCGATGTGGTGGATAGTCCAAAGAGTAGAACCTCGTATCGGAAATGGTTGTATTCGACACAAAATCTATTTATTTATTTATTTATAATTGGATTTATATGCCGCCGTTTGCCAAAAGGTCTCACGGCGGTTCACAATAAAATATAAAATCAAAGTAAAATCACATAAAATCCCATAAATACCCCATTCTTACAATAAAAGATGGCATTCTATTCTATAACTTTCCCCACTTTCCCCGAAAATATTAGCGTTGTGATAGGAAAATATTTGCAACGGGATGTGGAGCATCCAGGAATTCTGATGCCTCTTATACATACCTTTTGAATTCAGAATGTCTTCAGATTAACCAGTCCAGGAGTTGTAACAACTTTTTCAGAAATAAATATGCTGCATTTTTCTTTGCCGTCCTTAAAAAATGGCTTTATTGAAATATATCAACCTTACCGCTCATATTTTATGAACCGTTCTTTATTTCAGCAATGTGGAATTCAATTTACCTGAAACATGATATTCCTTCTGAAATTTTAAAATCCCAACAGAGGCATAATTCAATTAAGCCCAGAAGATCTTTAAAAAAAAAAAAAAAAAACGCTCATTATTCTCTATCCATGTTTCTCCCTGCTTGGTTCCAAAACAAATGAAAAAATACAGCTGTTCTCTTTGGGTTCATCTATCACTTTGTACAGCTTATATGGCTTTTTATGTGTAATCATGTTTGCAGAGAATTTTTATAGAGTCTGTTCCCCTTTGGGCAGCAGTTGTCTCCACATATTAAAAGCTAGAGAGAAAAACAGTTGAAATGCCTCAGTCCACTCCCCCACCCACCGAATAAAGCAGAAGACTTATGGTTCTCGCTGTGCACCAAAGGACCTCACTGCTCCCTCTTGGTGACTCAGTGATGTGCACAGAGACGCTTTGACTCCCCCGTCATTTGGTCATGTTGGAATTCTGGCTCCTATGTTGTCCCTCATACAGTACGTTACAGTAGCGATCCCCAACCTGTGGGCTGCGGACCACATGTGGTCCTTCGACTAATTGGAGGTGGGCCCCGAAGGACGCCTTCTTCCCCCCCCCCCGGCCCTTTACTTCATCCCCCCCAGCTCTTTTCAACACACTTCATTGTTGTGGCGTGTCTGTATCTTATTTTGAAGGGATGTTTAAACATTACCATAGCAATCAGAGAGCGTTAGGGCAGTGGCTGAGAGTAGAGGAGTAAACTACCCCTCCACACACACTGGGCCTCAGTAAAAGGCGTTGAGTGGTCCCCGGTGAGTGGTCCCCGGCGTTGAGTGGTCCCCTGTGATAAAAAGGTTGGGGGCCACTGCGTTACAGGATTCCACTGTGATCAAAAGACAGCAGCATTAATATCATGGAAGGCCTCTTTGTGTTTGAGTTGTGTTTTCATCCGTCTGTATATTCAAGAGTGACTTGCGTGGGGTAGAACAACTGTAATCTGATGACTTAGATCAGGGGTAGTCAACCTGTGGTCCTCCAGATGTCCATGGACTACAATTCCCATGAGCCCCTGCTGGCAGGGGCTCATGGGAATTGTAGTCCATGGACATCTGGAGGACCACCTTGAGAACTGAGAAGTTGTGAGTTAAAACCTTGGCTGCAGAGTCGCTCTGCGTATGCTTATGTGTGCTGTATTTCCTTCACTGCTATGAGATTTTGACCTGACCTGGATAACCCAGACTGGTCTTGTCCCATAGAATGATAGAATTACACAGCTGGAAGGTACCTCCAGAGTCATCTAGTCCAGCCCCCTGTACAATGCAGGAAATTCACAACTACCTGCCCACCCACAGTGATCCCAATTCCATGCCCAGATGAGCCCCCCCCCAAAAAAACCCCCAGAATCCCTGGCCACTCTGGCCTGGAGGAAATTTGCCTCATGACCCCAATTTGACAGTAGACATTTCCCTGGGCATGCAAGAAAGTGACACAAGAGCCAAGCACCAACACAATCCCTTCTGTCCACCCACTCCCTATCTGCCTAAGTTCACAGGATCAGCATTTCCGTCAGGTGACTGTCCAGCCTCTGCTTAAAGGAGAAACCGCCACCTCCTGAGGAAGCCTGTTCCACTGAGGAACCACTCTGACTTCTTCTGATCAGCAGCAATGTCCTGGGGGGAAGGTCAAAGGAGACCCTTCCTTTTTTCAACACACATAGAAGGGTTGGTTGGATCCAACCCTCTATGTGTAAATACCGTAGCAATTGTGTAGGACCAGCGTCCCCAGTGTGGTGCCTGAGAGCACTTGGCACCTCAGCACCTTTCCCGGTGCCCACAAGTAGGTGGGACCAAGTGGGGCTTTTCTCCAGTGAGGCTTATGATTGGCCGCGCAAGTTTTGATTGGCTATGGAAATTTTTAAAAATGTGATTTCGGCTTCAGCTGCCCACGCAGCATGAGGATCTTCCCTGTCCGACCACAGATAAATCATAGCAGCCATTCTGTGGCTGGCTCCGCCTCCTGCGGGAGCCATTTTGCAGCAGCCATTTTGAAAATGAGCTGTCCACAGTGACCAGTGTTTGAAGTGAGGGTCTATGGCAGGCTTTCTCAATCTTGATGGCCCGGGAAGGGTTTCTTCAATGGGTGGGAATTTTTAATATATATATTTTTTAAATTGGTTAAACCAGCCTTTCTCGACTTTTTGACCATTTAGAAACGCCTGGAACATACTTCAGGCTTTAAAAAAACCCAGAAGTGGCATAATTGTGGAGAATATTGTTGGAAAGCAGAGCTGTGGACACGCCCACCTGAGGCCCCTCCCCTTCCAACCCCCTCCAGGCCCATCATTTGCCATTTTGGAGAGGGGGGGAGAGGTCAACATGATCACATATGGTCACATCACCTAATAAATGTTTAATAAATGTAAATATATATATATATTAAATTAATGAACTCTCACCCATTCAGGAAACCATTCCAGGGCTGTCACGAAACCCCAGGGCTTTATGAAATCCTGGATTAAGCAGCTATCAGTGATATAGAATCATAGAATCATAGAGTTGGAAGGGGCCATACAGGCCATCTAGTCCAACCCCCTGCTCAACGCAGGATTAGCCCTAAGCATCCTAAAGCATCCAAGAAAAGTGTGTATCCAACCTTTGCTTGAAGATTTCCAGTGAGGGGGCGCTCACCACCTCCTTAGGCAGCCTATTCCACTGCTGAACTACTCTGACTGTGAAAAACATTTTCCTGATATCTAGCCTATATCGTTGTACTTGAAGTTTAAACCCATTACTGCGTGTCCTTTCCTCTGCAGCCAGCAGAAACAGCATCCTGCCCTCCTCCAAGTGACAACCTTTCAAATACTTAAAGAGGGCTATCATGTCCCCTCTCAACCTCCTTTTCTCCAGGCTGAACATTCCCAAGTCCCTCAACCTATCTTCATAGGGCTTGGTCCCTTGGCCCCAGATCATCTTCGTCGCTCTCCTCTGTACCCTTTCAATTTTATCGATGTCCTTCTTGAAGTGAGGCCTCCAGAACTGCACACAGTACTCCAGGTGTGGTCTGACCAGTGCCGTATACAATGGGACTATGACATCTTGTGATTTTGATGTGATGCCTCTGTTGATACAGCCCAAAATGGCATTTGCCTTTTTTACCGCTGCATGACACTGCCTGCTCATGTTTAGTTTACAATCCACAAGTACCCCAAGGTCTCGTTCACACACAGTGCTACCTAGAAGCGTATCCCCCATCCAGTAGGCATGCTTTTCATTTTTCTGACCCAGATGCAGAACTTTACACTTATCTTTATTAAATTGCATCTTGTTCTCATTTGCCCATTTTTCCATTGTGTTCAGATCTCGTTGAACTCTGTCTCTATCTTCCGGAGTATTTGCCAGTCCTCCCAATTTGGTGTCATCTGCAAACTTGATGAGTAGTCCCTCCACCCCCTCATCTAGATCATTAATAAATATGTTAAAAAGTACCGGGCCGAGCACCGAACCCTGAGGTACCCCGCTACTCACCTCTCTCCAGTCTGATGAAACACCATTGACAACAACTCTTTGAGTGCGGTTCTCTAACCAATTCCCTATCCACCTAACGATCTGAAAATCCAGATTGCAGTCCTTCAACTTATCCATCAGAACATCATGGGGAACCTTGTCAAAAGCTTTACTAAAATCCAAGTAAATGACATCAACCAAATTTCCCCGATCCAGCAAACCTGTTACTTGGTCAAAAAAGGAAACTAGGTTGGTCTGGCAGGACCTGTTGGAGACAAATCCATGCTGACTTCCTTGGATCACCAAATTGTCCTCCAGATGTTTGCAGATCGCTCCCTTTAATATCTGCTCCATTATCTTCCCCACAACAGAGGTCAGACTCACTGGTCTGTAGTTTCCCGGGTCATCCTTCCTCCCTTTTTTGAAGATCGGAATAACGTTTGCTCTTTTCCAGTCCTCCGGGACATCTCCAGTCCTTAAAGAGGTTCCGAAGATGATGGACAAGGGCTGTGCAAGTTCTCTGGAAAGTTCTTTGAGTACTCTCGGGTGCATTTCATCTAGACCAGGGGATTTGAACTCATCCAGTGCAGCTAAATGCCTCTTGACAACCTCTCTATCCATGTTAACCTGCCACCCAGACACTATCCTTTGGCTATGGCCATCTCTAGAGGTGCCTAAACACTTTGACCTGTGGGGAAAAACAGATGTAAAATAGGCACTAAGCCTTTCTGCTTTCTCTGCATCCTCCGTTAGAGTTTGTCCATCCGCACCCAACAGTGGGCCTATTGCCTCCTTTACTTTACGTTTGTTCCTCACATAACTGAAAAATCTTTTCTTGTTACAGTGGGCTTCCCTGGCCAATCTTAGCTCACTCTCAGCTTTGGCCTTTCTGATGATTGATCTACAGTGCCTAGTAACCTGTAGGTACTCTTCTTTAGAGCTCTGTCCTTCCCTCCATTTCCTGAACATTTTCCTTTTCTTTCTTAGTTCCTCTTGAAGTTCTCTGTTCATCCAAATAGGCTTCTTAGAGCTCCTGCAGTGTTTTCGTATTTCTGGAATAGTCATTGATTGAGCATGCAATAGCTCTTGTTTGAGTAGCACCCACCCTTCACATGCTCCCTTCCCTTCCAGCATTCTCGTCCATGGTATGACACTCATCATGTCTCTGAGTTTATTAAAGTTTGCCCTACGAAAATCCAACATCCGCGTCTGGCTACAAGCTTGCTTGGCTCCCAATCTCAAAAGGAATTCTATGAGGACATGGTCACTTCCCCCTAGGGTCCCCACCTCCTTCACCTCATCCACCAACTCTTGCCTGTTGGTCAGTATTAAGTGCCTGTTGGTCAGATATGACCGTATATGGCCCTGTCAATCTCCCAAATGGCCAATAATGTGCCTGGAGAAGGCGGGAAGGGGAGGTGCCCTCTATTTTTGTGTACACAGCTACGTGGCTGCTAGGATCCCCACTGTGCTGAGGCAGGCTGGATCATGGCCCGGATCAGGTTCATGGTTCTGGTTTTGACCTTTAAGGCCATCTGAGGTTTGGGCGCTGCCTATCTGAGGGACTGCTTGTCTGCTTATGCCTCCCACAGGATGCTCCATTCTGCTGTTACTAATCTGTTGGTGGTCCCTGGAGCCAGAGAGATATGCCTGGCCTCAACCCGGACCAGGGCCTTTTGGGTCCTGGCCCCGACCTGGTGGAATGAGATCCTGGGAGAGCTGACGGCCCTGATGGAGCTATTAAAGTTTTGCAGGGCCTGCAAAATGGAGATCTTCCACCTGGTCTTTGGTTGAGGCTGGGTTTCTTAAGACCAATGGGCCCACCTCAGGCCATGCTGTACTATCGGTTGAACCCGTTGTTTATTGACTGTGGGGGAGGTAGGAGGGCCTTTTTAGCCATCTTGAAATTTTTGGGTTTAATGGGATTGGGATTTTTATGGGGTATTATCATGTAATCTGCCTTGAGTCCCAGGAGGATCAAGGTCCGTAAATTTAATAATAGTAATAATAGTAGTAATAGTAGTAGTAGTAGTAATAAAGATTATTTTAGGGGTTTCTCAATAAAGTGGTCATAGTAATAGAGGTTATTTTAGGGGTTTCTCAATGGTAAAAAGGTTGAGAAAGCCTGGTCTAGGAAAACACTACAAAAGAAGTTTATATCCGACATTAATACCGGCCTACATTAAAGGGTTGTGCTGATTCCATGCTAGCCCCAGGAGGAGCATTCGAACACAGACAGCCTCTTATAGCTGCTAAACTGACGGTTAAGGATTTATTTTCCAGTCGCTTTTGTTCTGTTTGTTAACACCTTTTAGAGTGCCAAAATTATTCATTGTACGATTGCAGGTTTCCTGTCAAAAAGAGCCGAAAACAATAATATTTGTTGTATTTTCATGGGCTAATTTTATGTCTTTGGGTAATTATACCAGCCTGGAGCCTTGGGGGACTGCAGACCAAATACAAATTAAAAGGAAACACGCTATTAGTCTTAACATTGGTTGCTGTTATTGGATTTAGATTAATGCGGAACCAGAAGTCAGCTCTTGTTTTACAGTTCTGTGTACGGGGCCACATGGGATTGTCACAGTGGACGCTTCCTTTTTAATGGGGTGTCCACATAGTTCCTTCCCATTGGCCATTGTCCTGGGATTCTCGTGGGGCTCCTCCATTCATGGAAAGATGTCCTCTGCTTTTCATGTCGGTGATGTAATTGGCCGCTGAACATTCTCGGAAGGGGATGGGGCTTATCCAGGGCTTTGTCCCTGGAAAAATCAAAGCCCTATGGCCAGATGTCCACGAACTGCAACCACCATGAGTCCTTGCCAGCACTATGATGGCAGAGGCTCATGGTAATTATAGTCCATGGACATCTGGAGAACCAACGTTTGGCAACCCTTGCCCTAGGGAGTACTGGGTAATGTCTGTCCACAGTGATGGACATGAGGCTGTCCTGCCCCCGAAGGGAAGAACTTGCCATTCAGCCCTTCCATCCCTGAGCCTCTTGAACGAGTTTGGTGTCGTGGTTAGGAGTGCGGACTTCTAGTCTGGCATGCTGGGTTCTACTCTGCACTCCCCCCCCATGCAGCCAGCTGGGTGACCTTGGGCTAATCACAGCACTGATAAAACTGTTCTGACCGAGCAGGAATATCAGGGCTCTCTCAGCCTCACCCACCCCACAGGGTGTCTGTTGTGGGGAGAGGAAAGGGAAGGCGATTGTAAGCCGCTTTGAGACTCCTTCGAGTAGAGAAAAGCGGCATATAAGAACAAACTCTTCTTCTTCCTTCTTCCTTCTTCCTTCTTCCTTCTTCCTTCTTCCTTCTTCCTTCTTCCTTCTTCCTTCTTCCTTCTTCCTTCTTTCTTCTTCTTTCTGAGGGGGGGCTTAAATGCTGAAATGTAGCACACAGTTCTGGGTCTGTGACGGGCTTGAGAGCTACCTACAGAAAGGAGATCATGTAATGTAGAAAATTATGGGCATTCAACGTAGCCAACATTGGAAGGGCCGCTTGTAGACGAAACATTCCATCCGTAGAAAAATATATTGGAGCACGCGGGCCTTGACAGGTGTTTACCTTAGACGAAGAGAGCGAACTTTGACTCTGTGTAGGTGTGAGACCTCTTTCCACAGAGGTCTTACCTCAAACGGAAGCATCCAGTCATCTCCTTGTTGGGTGATCTGAAGTAGCTGTTCGGGCTGCGAAACCGTTGCTGACCTTTGAGTACCCATGTTTGATGCACGCAAGCACCATCCCCCTGGGAGCTCCGATGCATCGAGCTTTACAGGGTGGCTCTGAACATTGCTTTCTCCAGAGAAAGCTGGAAATGGAAAAATTGTGGGGAGCAATTGTGTCAGGTCCAGGGAAGTCTCTTCAGAGAGATCTAAGTTGGGTTGACGGGACTTGCTCTGTTGAAATGTGAAAAGTGGAGTGTAAAAACTGAGTCTTCTTTCTTCTCCTCCTTTTTGAAGTATGTAAGGGTCTTTTGACCATATAGAATCATAGATTTGAAAGGGACCATCTAGTCCCACCCCCTGCTCAGTGCAGGATCAGCCTCAAGCATCCAGGAGAAGGATGTGTCCAGCCGCTGCTTGAAGACCGCCAGTGAGGGGGAGCTCCCCACCTCCTTAGGCAGCCCCTTCCACTGCTGAACTAGACTTCTAGAATCCTAAAGTGGGAAGGGGCCATCCAGGCCATCTAGTCCCACCCCCTGCTCAGTGCAGGATCAGCCTGAAGCATCCAGGAGAAGGATCTGTCCAGCCGCTGCTTGAAGACGGCCAGTGAGGGGGAGCTCCCCACCTCCGTAGGCAGCTCATTCCTTTGCTGAATGACTCCGACTGTAACAATTTTTTAATGATATCTAGCCAATATTGTTCTGCATGTAGTTTAAACCCAGTACTGCGTGTCCTCTCCTCTGCTGCCAGCAGGAACCTTTCCCTGCCCTCTTCTAAGTGACAACCTTTCAGATACTTAAATCAGCCGTCGCATGTCCCCTCTCCACCTCCTCTTCTCCAGGCTGAGCATTCCCAAGTCCCTCAGCCTTTCCTCACAGGGTTTGGCCCTCAGGCCCCGGATCCTCCTCGTCGCTCTCCTCTGCCCCCTCTCCATTTTGTCCACGTCCTTTTTGAAACGAAGCCTCCAGAACTGGACACAGGACTCCAGGTGGGCTCTGACCAATCCGGCATACACTGGGACAGCATCCCCTTTCTCAGCTTGGTCCTCGGACTACGTTTTGTCCCTGCATGCCTGTCTACGGCTGTGTTAACTACGGTTAAGGTTGCTCTGGACTGTTAACCCTTCAGAGGTGGTTAAGAGAATTGGATTGCTCGAATCCCCTCTCTTGTCCTGGAAGCAGGCATGGTGACCTTAAGCCAATGACATGCTTGAGCCTAGCCTCCCTCACAAAGTTGTTGTGTGAAGATAGCATGGTGGAGAGGAGGCTAACGGAAAGCCACCTGGTTAGAGGAAAATGGGGCATCCGTGAAGTCAAGAAATAATGGAATGAAATAAAACAAAACGAAACATTCTGTTCCCCTCCCAGTTAAAACCACAGTAGGGCCAGTGTGTAGCAGAATCAAGCTATAAAGCTTTTAGGGGGAATGTACCCATTCACTGAAACTCAAATACTTTGGCCACCTCACAAGAAGGAAGGACTCCCTGGAGAAGAGCCTAATGCTGGGAGCGATCGAGGGCAAAAGAAGAAGGGGACGACAGAGAATGAGGTGGCTGGATGGAGTAGTCGGTGCAAACCTAAATGGACTCCGGGGAATGGTAGAGGACAGGAAGGCCTGGAGGATCATTGTCCATGGGGTCGCGATGGGTCGGACACGACTTTGCACTTATCAACAAAAACAACAATCCATTCAGACCACCGACAGAAGACCTCATGTCAAAGACCCTGTGTTGTAGAAAGCTAGCACCTCAGGAATGAGGATTTCCGCCCCGTCTTCTCACCGACCAACAAGCTCACCGGATCACTATTCCCCCGAATCGCAGTCCATCCAAACAACATTTATTCTCATTTTCTCTGGAAGTGGCCTCTTCTCCCTAAACCAAATGGGGATCATCTCTTTATTTACGTGTGTTTCTAAGGACTGCCTCTGTGCTTCATTTATATTTTGAAAGATCCCGTCTACAGGAGGGACGTTCGGTCTTTGGAAAAGAGCATCAGTTGTGTTCCTTTACCGCCGTACAGCCGCTTTACGCAGGGCGAAGTGTTCGCTCGGCCAATCCCCAGGGATATCATTAGGACGGGCCGCGCTGCCCAACCGCCTTGCAGTACAAGATACATTTTTGTTCCGAGATTGGCTCTTTTAACCTTCTCCCAAGCCGGCCGATTCGTTCTGTTTAATGGGGGAGCTGCACACGCCGGGGAGAGAGCAAGGCATAAAGAGACACCAGCTTGTCTTAGAGATTGACAGCTGGCGTACAAAGGTTACTCCAAATAATACATAACCGTTCTCCTCTTGGCTCCTTTCAAGGTTGCAACCTTTCCCGTCTTCCCTGGTTAACCTTGTTTCTGAACGAGGCTCTTTCCGTGGAATCCTTTTTCTGTTTATGTGGCTTCAAGGCCACTTCTGCTGTTCCTGTTCTTAGGAGCTCTTCTTCAGATTCTGTTCCTGGTCTTGTTTGGGGTGTTGGACACCAATGCTTGGGAAGCCCACTCTAATGAGAAAACCTTCAGATGTCTGAGGAGCAAATGTAAGGTCAACGGGGCAAGAGGCCAGCTGTTGGGTGAAGGTGGAGAGACTTTGATGGAGGACCGAGAGAAAGCAGAAAGGCTCAGAACTTATTTTGACTCTGTTTTTCTCCAGAAGAATATGGGCACATCTAAGGATGGTAGTAGACAAGGTATCGTGTCTGGGTGGTGGGTTGACATGGACAGAGGGGTTGTTGAGAGGCACCTGGCTGCACTGCATGAGTTCAGATCCCCTGAGCTGGATGGTGTGCACCCGAGAGTACTCAAAAGAACTTTCTGGAGCACTTGAGTAACTGTTGCCCATCATCTTTCGTACTTCTTGGAGGACTGGAGAGAGGCCAGACGGCTGGAGGAGACCGAATGTTATCCCAATGTCTGAAAAAGGGAGGAAACTGCAGGCCAATGACTCTGACCTAAATTGTAGTGAAGATAATTGAGATCTTAAAGTCAGTGATCTGCAGGCGTCTGAAGGACAATTTGGTGATCTGGGGAAGTCAGCACAGATTTGTCTCCAACAGGTCCTGACAGACCAACCTGGATTCCTTCTTTGACCAAGAGAAGGAGAAGGAGAAGAAGAAGAAGTTGGTTCTTATATGCCACTTTTCTCTACCAGGAGTCTCAAAGCGGCTTACTATCGACTTCCCTTCCCTCTCCCCACCAAAGACACCCTGTGAGGGAGATGAGGCTGAGAGAGCCCTGATATTACTGAAGAAGAAGAGTTGGTTCTTATCTGTCGCTTTTCTCTACCTAGAGTCTCAAAGCAGCTTACAGTCAGCTTCCCTTTCTTCTCCTCTCCCCACAACAGACACCCTGTGAGGTGGGTGAGGCTGAGAGAGCCCTGAAATTCCTGCTCGGTTAGAACAGTTTTATCAGTGCTGTGGCGAGCCCAAGGTCACCCAGCTGGCTGCATGTGGGAGAGTGCGGAATCAAACCCGGCTCACCAGATTAGAAGTCTGCACTCCTAACCACTACACCAAACTGGCTTACTAGATCGCGAAAACTCAGTGGAGGTTGTTTGCCTGGATTTCAGTACTGCTTTTGACAGGGTTCCCCACAATGTTCTGATGAGTAAACTGGAGGACTGCAGACTAGATTTTCGGATGCTTAGGTGAATAGGGAACTGATTAGAAAACCATATCCAAAGAGTATCTGTCAATGGTATTTCTTCAGATTGGAGGGAGGTGAGCAGTGGGGTGCCCCAGGGCTCGGTTATGGGTCCGGTATTTAATCAAGGATCTGGATGAAGGGCGGGGAGGGACTTCTCATGAAACTTGCAGATGACACCAAATTGTGAGGAGTAGCGAACACCCCCAGAAGACAAGAGTTCTATGAGATCTTGGGATACTTGTGGGCTGTAAGCTAAATACGAGCCAACAGTGTGATGCAGCAGCAAAGCAGGCGAATGCAGTCTTGGGCTGTATCCACACAGACATCACATCAAAATTGCAAGATGACACAGTCACGTTCACACACAAGGATACCCAGAAGTGTGTCTCCCATCCAGTCTGCATGCTTCTCATTTTTGTGACCCAGATCATGCAGAACTCTTCACTGGCAGTCTTCAAGCAAAGGTTGGATGCACACTTTTCTTGGATGCTTTAGGATGCTTAGGGCTGATCCTGCGTTGAGCAGGGGGTTGGACTAGATGGCCTGTGTGGCCCCTTCCAACTCTATGATTCTATGACTTACTTCTGTTGAATTGCATTGTGTTCTCATTGGCTCACTCTCCCAGCGTGTTCATTCTTCAGGCTTTGAGAAACCCAAGAAGTGGTGCGATGGTGCAGAATATGGTTTGGAAGCATAGCGGTGTACAAGCCCACCCGGCGACGCTCCCTTTCCACCCTCCTAAATGACCATTATTGACCATTGTAGGGAGCACTTGACATTACCATATATGATCATATCTACCGATAACCAGAATCCTAGAGTTGGAAGGGGCCATACAGGCCATCTAGTCCAACCCCCTGCTCAACGCAGGATCAGCCCAAAGCATCCTAAAGCATCCAAGAAAAGTGTGTTATCCTTTGCTTGAAGCTCACCACCTCCTTAGGCAGCCTATTCCTAACCGTTTAACACATTTAAAAATATATATATAATATTAATTAACTCCCACCCATTTGGTTAGATCAGCCTTTCTCAACCAGGGTTTGTCAACGAACGCCAGGGTTTCATGAAAACCTGGTTGAGAAAGCCTGGTCTAAACCAATGAGAAGGTGGGACCAGCTGCCAGTGGCAGGGTATTCCTAAGCCTTTTCCCTCCCAGATTCTCTTGCAAGCAGAGTCACAATATCCAGCAGGCGTATGGCGGGATCTCGGGTACCATTTGCCCAAAAGCTCTCTAGTTCCTGAAACTGCCACCATCTCCCGCCACTATCCCACGCCCCGCCCCGCCTGTCAAATTGACCACCGCTTCCCACCCTGTTCTATTTCCGTAAGGGCACGCAGAATGAAAACAATTGGCTGGCTTCCACCTCTTTTGTTCTCCGGTTCTTTTGTCTTCCCTAACCTCAGCGACACCCCCCTCCTCCGTGCACCAGGTACATCCCTCCCCCCCTTTCCCCCCCCCTCTTGTCAATCTTTAGAAAACTGTTCTTCACATCTGATTGACGGGAAGTGAGTGGGCTGAAAATTGCACACAGCGCAGCTCCCAATCCGCCGATTCTTTTGTCTCCCTCCTCTTCAAGGTGGAGGTGGAATCGTCACTTTTTTTGTTTTGACTGATTTCAGTTCAGAGGATTGGGGCGGGGGGGGGGGGGAAGCGGGAGGACAAAAGGATTACCTGAATGCACCTTTTATGTAACGCGGTGTACTAATTAGTCGATGACGGGGGGGGGCGGCTAATTAAGGCTCGGTTTTCGGGATGCTGGATGTGCTAAGTGGATGGCTGATGATTCTGGCTTCGGAGCCTCTGTTTGGTTCCAAATGAACCTGGGGTGTTTCCCCCGTCTTCCGACAGGTTGCTCGAGGGTGGAGATTTTATTTGTTTCGGAAGCACGAAGCAGCGTGGCCGGCCTGAAAAATTAAGTTAAGCTCGTGTGATGGAGCGGCTGGGCTTTTGGTTTGGCATGTGCCAATCTCTGATGCAAATCCCTTTGGGTCTAGCCCTCTAAAGATGCCCAAAGCCAACGTGGTAGAGCTGTCAAACAGGGTCTCCCCAACAGATTGCCCACCATGGATTTTGAAGAAGTAGGCGGGATCAAGGAGAGCTTTTGCTCAGCAGCGCTTCTGATTGGCCCTTAGAGGTCTGATTGGCTGTCATTGAAGCAAACCTGTCCGGGATGCTGCAGAGTTACTCTACGGGAGACAGGTGGCCTTTGGCGGCTGCTCTGCAAGGGGTAGGCCGATAAAGGGGGTAGGCAGATAAAGAAATTGGGTTGTGCATAATTTACTGCATGACTTGCGGAGGGGGCTCCTCTCTCTCAACAGGAACCTGTGTAAAGAGTCAGGCGACCCACACCTGAGTTCGGTCACAGCTTTGGCATGTGGTGGATGCATATCTTGAAAATAGTTTAAAAAACATAAAAGGGCGGTCTGTATTCCTGCTGAGGACCAAGCTTGAGGTCTGAGGCAGGACCATAATCCTGCCGCGCAATTAGCCAACGCATGGCTAGATCCCCTCTGCCAATTCCAGTCGGTTTAAACTGAAACTGGAGTAGCACATATACAACATCTCAGTATGTACACCACAAATGCCAACATGTTCAGACCAAATGTGTTTTGATCATACCGATCTTCATTAGAGGTCAATATACAGATACACACAGTTGTATACACACAATATACAGATACACACAGAGAGCCAGTTTGGTGTAGTGGTTAGGAGTGCGGACTTCTAATCTGGCATGCCAGGTTCGATTCTGCACTCCCCCACATGCAGCCAGCTGGGTGACCTTGGGCTCGCCACGGCACTGATAAAATTGTTCTGACCGGACAGTGATATCAGGGCTCTCTCAGCCTCACCCACCTCACAGGGTGTCTCTTGTGGGGAGAGGAATGGGAAGGCGACTGTAAGCCGCTTTGAGCCTCCTTCAGGTAGGGAAAAGCGGCATATAAGAACCAACTCTTCTTCTTCTTCTTCTTCTTCTTCTTCTTCTTCTTCTTCTTCTTCTTCTTCTTCTTCTTCTTCTTCTTCTTCTTCTTCTTCTTCTTCTTCTTCTTCTTCTTGTATATAACACCTTCCTGATGTGCCCAATTGTTAAGATATTTTTTAATGGGTTTTAAACACTTTTTAGCTCTAACAATAACTTGTTTCTGTTTTTTCTGCGTTTGGTGTTATCCCTTCCCTTTGCGGTCCTCACTCGTTTTCCAGGTTGCATTTTTAATTCCCTTTATGTTATTTGTTGCCACCTGGAGGTTAGCTGCCCTATTAATGAAAGACACGGCAAAGAGCAGACGTCTGCTGGGGTTTAGTGGGAATCCAAGCTGAAGAAAGCTCTGTTCTTCAAACAAACATTGCAGGGCCCCAGACACCAAAAACCAGCAGTGGAAGGCCTTGGCTGTTTAAAAGAACACGCAGATGTTCATTCTGCAGTACCCAGGTTTTTCCATGTTCTGTTCTTTTACGGCTGTGTAATTTCTTTCTGGGTTACATCACACTCCATTTTCATCTGAGTTTAATTAGGGGAGCCTGGAAACTTGAATTCGGGACAGTGCGCTGGGTTGCAGCTTCGGTTCATTCCGCGTGCTCTCTCCCGTCTCACTGATGTTCACATGTGGAGGGCATAAAGCACTGCCAAGAAGACCATCTTGACATGAGCATGTGGAAACCGCTGTCAGAGTTTTATGTGTGAAGTTCTCCTGATGTGGAGCATTCGGATGCTCGCCTCTAGGTGAGACCTGATGGTCCCCTGGAATTCTGGCTCATCTCCAGGCTACTGGGATCGGTTACCCTGGAGAAAATGGCTGATTTGGAGGGTGGACTTTATTGGCATTTTGCCCCACTGTGTTCTCTGTCCTCCCCAGTCTCCATCCCCAAATCTCCCAAGAGTTTCCCAACCTGCCCCACAGTCCCTCACCGTCGTCCTGGGGGGGACTTGGCCACATGGTGGAGCACCACGAGGGTGGCCTGGTCCTTCAACACTGCCAACTTGGGATGGGAGGAGCTTTCCAGGAATGACGTGGCTTGTCAATGTCAACCAAAAGTGATGATGTCATGCTGGGAATGTTGAAGGGCGACACTCTGGCTTTCTGGCAAAACTCTATGGTAGAATATGCTTCTAACCATAGAGTTTTGCGCAAATCCCAGAGCATCAGTGGGAAAGGCTGCCCCAGAAGTTCTGAGGAGGAGATCATAAACTCCTTCAGATGCATCCCTAGCGAAGGCCCTAGAGTGGTTTTGAGTATCTACAACCTCTCTTGTTCGTCTGAAGGGTGCTTTGAGTCCCGTAGCGACTTAAAGCCCATCGAATTTTTCCACGATATTAGTCTGAGTGAGTCACAATTCACTCCTTTAGAAACTGTCCTTTGAAAGTCTGAAAACTCCTTCAGAAGACAAAGCAATACTCTTTGAAATCCGTACCATCAATCATCCGTGCTCTTTGAAATCCTATTTGAAATCATACAGACAGCACTCCGATTTACAACCCCGAATTTGAATAATTGTCAAGCTTCTAGCCCTGGGCAAAGCTAGTTCCCCAGAACTTAAAAACATAGCGTTGTTGTGTAGAGTGAAATTTCTTTTTCTAAAATTCACTTTTCCCCCAAATACAGACATTGAATCTTCTCCTCCTCCCCCCCCCCCCCCCGTTTTAAATGATGGAGTTCCTGTTGAAGAGAAATCAATAAGCTCTTTTATAGCTCCAGCCCTTGCAGCTGTTTAATGTTACACACCACAGGGTGTTCCTCTAGCAGGGGGGTAAGGATGCTTCAGGAAAACATGAAGGAATTATGGATCAGTGAAAGAGTATCTGCTTGGCATGCAGAAGGTCCCAGGTTCAATCCCCGGCATCTCCAGTTGAAAGGATTGGGAAGAGAGGAAAGGCAGACTTTCTGCCTGAGACCCTGGAGAGCCATGGGAAGAGGCTGTGGCTCAGTGGAAGAGCCTCTGCTTGGCATGCATAAGGTCCCAGGTTCAATCCCCGGCATCTCCAATTGGAAGGATCAGGACGGGAGGAGATGTGACAGGACCCTGGAGATCCACTGTCAATCTGAGTAGATAATACTGACTTTGACGGACCAAGGGTTTGATTCAGTCTAAGGTAGTTTCATGTGCTCATGTGTCACTTGTTTCTGAGCATATACAGAGCGCTATTCCGAAAATTTGGCAGAATATTCCTTCCTGCCCTTCCTTTCTGCAAATACTCTTTTATCAAAATAGAATAGATTAGGAAAGCCCTTTTCAACCTTTTTGACCATGGAGAAACCCTTGAAATATTTTTTCAGGTTTCGAGGAACCAGGGAAGTGGTGACGCACCCCTGGATTGGGGAGCCGGCCAGTCCATCAATCCATCATTTTCCATCTTGATCGTGGAGAAAGAGACAAGGCCTGGACAGCAACAGGCAAAGTGGTCTCCAGTGACGTCTAGTGATGTCAGCACCCATCCAAACTTCTGGGAAAGACCAAGTAATGCCCGGCGAACTCTTCTGTAACCCCAGGATTCCCTGGACCCCTATTTGGGAATCTCGGCCTTAAAAACTGATATTGCATTCCTAGAAAGAGGAAAAGAAAGAGATTGTTGAGTTCCAGGGAGAAACTGGCAAAGAAGAACTCAGAGAATTTATCTTAAAAGCCACCTTGGTGCAGTGGTTAAGAGTGGCAGCTTCTAATCTGATGAGCCGGGTTTGATTCCCTACTCCCCCCTTCCACATGTGGCTTGCGGAGTGACCTTGGGCTAGTCATAGTCCTATTAGACCCGCTATCACAGAGCAGTTTCTCACAGAGCTCTCTAAACCTCACCTGCCTCCCAAGGTGTCTGTTGTAGGGAGAGGGAGGGAAGGTGACTGCAAGCCATTTTGAGACTCCTTTTTGTTGTGACAAGTGGGGCATAAAACTCAACACTTCTTTTAGAATCATAGATTTGGAACAGGCCTCCAGGGTGGTTTTGGTGGTCTTCTCCTCCTTCTCCTTCTCCTCCTCCTTCTCCTCCTCCTCCTCCTGAGTTGCCAACGTTCTGCATAGTCTAGGAGGACATGATGCATCAGAACCTACAATGCTTTCCCCATGGCCCACCATCTTGTCCACGGATATTTAGTCCTTCCTCAGAATATTCCTACCAAGTACCAACCCAACCTGGCCCTCTTTTGCTTATGAAATCTGACGATCCCATAGCTGGAGGTACCGCAGCAGCTGTGGAGAGCTCCGTACATGCACAAGAAAGGACAGATTGGGGTCACCCTGATGTGATCCGAGCTGACACACATTCCGAGAGACTCAAAGGTCAAGTTCTAATGATCCACATGGGTAGTCTGCCTTGCATTCATGATTCTGATGTCTCATGAGCATCACCGCTCCTCAGCTACGCTTGCAAACTTATTGCTGAATGTTCTTGGAGTGTTCACTGGAGGAAAAATCCATTCCCTAGACACCCTGCCTTACAAACTTTTGGGGGAGCCTACGTTTTTGTGTTCACGTCCCCAACGGCCCTTTCCAGTCAAAGCATCTGGAAGGTTATGGGATATGTGGTGCTTTCTTCATTGAGAGGCTGCGGAGGAGAGTGACAAGGATGGTCTGGGGCCTGGGGACCAAACCCTATGAGGAAAGGCTGAGGGATTTGGGAATGTTCAGCCTGGAGAAGAGGAGGTGGAGAGGGGACAGGATTGCTGTCTTTGAGTATTTGAAAGGTTGGCACTTGGAAGAGGGCAGGGAAAGGTTCCTGTTGGCAGCGGAGAAGAGGAATCCACAGTAATGGGTTTAAAACTATGTGTAGAATGTTACCAACTAGATATCAGGAAAAAAAATGTTCATAGTCCGAGTCATTCAGCAGTGGAATAGGCTGCCTAAGGGGGTGGGGAGCACCCCCTCATTGGTGGTCTTCAAACAGCAGCTGGACAGATCTTTCTCCTGGATGCTTCAGGCTGATCCTGCACTGAGCAGGGGGTGGGACTAGATGGCTTGGATGGCCCCTTCCCACTGTAGGATTCTAGGAGTCTAGTTCAGCAGTGGAATGGGCTGCCTGAGGAGGTGGGGAGCTCCCCCTCACTGGTGGTCTTCAAGCAGCGGCTGGACAAATCCTTATCCTGGATGCTTTAGGCTGGGTTGGCCTATATGGCCCTTCCAACTTCAGGATTCTATGTTTTGACTGGATTATTTCCAGCTGATTTACTGATGATAACTTTGGGACAAGACTAAATATATTTTTTTTTCTTTCCACTTCTAACAGTATTCTTTGTGTAGAAAAATATTATGAATTTTGTGGGGGTGGTGGAGCAATACCAATGTAATTGGCCTTTGACTGTCCATACCAGGGATCCCCCAACGTGATTGTGACCATGGATCATATTCATTCATTCATTCATTCATTCTCCACTTGTCCATGTACTACAATTACCATGACCCCTGCCAGCATTACTGGGACTTATGGTCATTGTAGTACATGGACATCTGGAGTTTGATCACATTTTTTCTCTAGGAAAAAAAAACTCAGAAATTTCATTGTGGGGGAATTGCAATTGTTTCCTAGGAAGGAAGGAAGGAAGGAAGGAAGGAAGGGAGGGAGGGAGGGAGGGAGGGAAGGGAGGGTGGGAGGGAGGGAGGGAAGGAAGGATTGAAGGAAGGAGGGAGGGAGGGAGGGAGGGGGTAGATAGGAAGGAAGATCTTTATCAAACTGGAACTTTTAAAACTAAAATAATAGAATTTATCATTTATAACTTGAGTAGCTTGTAAAATTGTACGATTTGACATACTTATGGAAGGCACAAACAACTTAAAGGCCAGTCCTTAGCAGATTTCCACCCTTCTGAGTCTGTCGGCTTCAGTTCTGCTTCAAGCAGAGTTTAAGTCTTCTGTGAGTTTCCTTCAGGCAAAATAGCAAATCGTTCCAACCTAAAAGACAGAGCCAATGTTATTAAACTCCTGTTACTTTAGCACGTTTCTTAGCCTGTTGTCATGTGAGAGGTGGGTGAAATTAAAAGCTGGGAATGAAAATAAAAACGCAAACACAATAATTTCGGAGTAAAAGTTGGGATGCCAGTCCCAGTGGGACCTGGGGATCCTCCCGGTTTGACAGATCCTTTCTGGGTGACAGAGAACAGTTCCCTTGTGGAAAATGGCCACTTTGAAGGATGGACTCTGTGGCGTTCCCTCCCCACCTCGAACTCCCCTCTCCCTGGTAGGACTGCTTGCCTCCAGGTCATGTCTGGAGATCTACAGATGATAGAGATCAATAGATGTGGAGAATATGGCTGCTCTGGCCAGTGGACTCTATGGTAATGAACTCAGCTGCCCTTCCTAACCATTACCCTCTCAAGCTCCGCCCTCCCAATCTCCATGTATTTCCCAGTCTGGAAAACTGTATATAAATTACATATTACAGTAATATAGCCTTAGGATTGGTTACCTTTTTCTCTGTTGGGCTGCTTGAAGGCCACCAGTGAGGGGGAGCTCCCCACTTCCTTAGGCAGCTCACTCCTATGCTGAACTAGACTCCTAGAATCCTAGAGTGGGAAGGGGCCATCCAGGCCATCTAGTCCCCCCCCCCCTTGCTCAATGCAGGATCAGCCTCAAGCATCCTAGATCAGTATCTGTCCAGCCACTGCTTGAAGACCGCCAGAGAGGGGGAGCTCCCCACCTCCTTAGGCAGCCCATTCCACGGCTGAACTAGACTCCTAGAATCCTAGAGTGGGAAGGGGCCATCCAGGCCATCTAGTCCCCCCCCCTTGCTCAATGCAGGATCAGCCTCAAGCATCCTGGATCAGTATCTGTCCAGCCACTGCTTGAAGACCGCCAGAGAGGGGGAGCTCCCCACCTCCTTAGGCAGCCCATTCCACGGCTGAACTAGACTCCTAGAATCCTAGAGTGGGAAGGGGCCATCCAGGCCATCTAGTCCCCCCCCCTTGCTCAATGCAGGATCAGCCTCAAGCATCCTGGATCAGTATCTGTCCAGCCACTGCTTGAAGACCGCCAGAGAGGGGGAGCTCCCCACCTCCTTAGGCAGCCCATTCCACGGCTGAACTAGACTCCTAGAATCCTAGAGTGGGAAGGGGCCATCCAGGCCATCTAGTCCCCCCCCCTTGCTCAATGCAGGATCAGCCTCAAGCATCCTGGATCAGTATCTGTCCAGCCACTGCTTGAAGACCGCCAGAGAGGGGGAGCTCCCCACCTCCTTAGGCAGCCCATTCCACTGCTGAACTAGACTCCTAAAATCCTAGAGTGGGAAGGGGCCATCCAGGCCATCTAGTCCTACTCCCTCAAGGCTCAAGGCAGGATCACCACCTAAGGAGGTGGTGAGCTCCCCCTCACTGGCAGTCTTCAAGCAAAGGTTGGATACACACTTTTCTTGGATGCTTTAGGATGCTTTGGGCTGATCCTGCGTTGAGCAGGGGGTTGGACTAGATGGCCTGTATGGCCCCTTCCAACTCTATGACTCTATGATCAGCCTCAAGCATCTGGGATAAGGACCCTATTCCCAAGAGTCCACCTCCAGATTCTCCACAAATTTCCCAATCCAGTGTCAGCAGCCAGTACAAGGAAATAAGAAATCATCGCCTGAAAACTCCACTCATGTAGAGCTGCCAAGCTTCTGAAGAGGCCTGTAGGAGGGGTGTGCAAGGGAAGCGAAATCCAGATGGTTTCAGATTCGGTCTGAATCACCCATAGATTTTTTCGGATTCGGTCACCAGTCTTGAAACCAGTGGCGCCGTTGAAGCCTACTGGATTTTTTTCCCTTTGTGTCTTTTCCTATGGTGTGAATCTACGAACAGAGCAGAGAATCTGTTATTTTTTTCCCTTCTCATCATAGGAAATAATGGAAATCAGATGGGTGACACTTCTTTAGGCGCCTTTAGAATTGCACCGCCTGGCCTATTATTTTTGCAACGTGGGGGTTCTTTTGAAGAGAGACTCCTCAATTGGGTCGTGGACTCCAGCGTGCCTTGGCGATCGCTGCAGCTGCGGTGCTGGCTGATTCGGGCTTCAGTGATCGCCAAAGCGGCCAAAGTGCACTGGAGCGCACAACTCTGCTCTTGAAGCCATGCTGTGAGTTTGGTGCCTCTTCCTCAAACTCCAATCCCCAAGGGCCCAGACAGAAAAAAGGGGGCGACTATTTCCCCTTTTTTCTCCTCTTCCAAATTTTAACGGATCCTTGTTCGAATTGCTGAATCACACCGAATCATGATTCGGCGATTCCAATACGGTAGGTTTCGTCCATTTCAGCTTATAGGACAATGGCAATTCTGACCAAATTTGGCCGATTCGCAGCTGGTCCCAATTGAATTGTGCATCCCTCGCCTGGTGATCTCCCAAATTTACAATTGCTCTCCAGACGGTGGTTTTGCAAGGCCCATTCTATGGCATCACCCCCAGGTTGAACTACTTTCCCAGCTCCACCTCCAAACCTGCAAGAATTTACTAAAATGGATTTCTAAAGATATGCACTTGTGGTCTTGGACTTTTTAAGGACTGGAAGAATTGGGGGAGACAAAACCATGACTTGCGCTGGGCGGGCCACAGTGGGAGGGCTTCTAAAGTTCTAGCCCTGCTTGTGGTCTTCCTGATGGCACCTGGGTTTTGGCCATTGTGTGACACAGAGTGTTGGACTGAAGGGGCCATTGGCCTGATCCAACATGGCTTCTCTTATGCTCTCATGGCCCTACTGGTGGACCTCCTGATGTCACCTGGGTTTTGGCCACTGTGTGATGCAGTGTATTAGACTGGAGGGGCCATTGGCCTGATCCAACATGGCTTCTTTTATGTTCTTATAATTGGAATACCATGTCTGGGGTAGTGACTCTGTGTTCTTGGGAGGGCATCTGGCCTTATTGGTGGACTTCCTGATGACACCTGGGCTTTGACCACTGTGTGACACACATTGTTGAACAAGATGGGCTACTGGCCTGATCTAGTAGGGCTCCTCATATGGAAGAGAGGAAAAACACACAGCTAGATCCATTATTTGATGTGTCCTGGCCATGAGCAGACAGATCAAATTTGGAGAAGTTCCCCAGCAGCAAGATGTCTTTAGCCTCCATCCTCTCTTTCCACCATGCTGCAGTTTTCCCACTGGAACCAAAATGCTCCATTATCACAAAAAAAGTTGCAGGGTCCTTGCTGAGCACAGGTGATTGACGGTTTCCCGAATTTATTTTTTATTTCATCTGACGACCCATTCTTAGAAAAAATTGGCGCTTGAAAAATAAGCCTAGGTCCGTTCTTCTTTGATAGTGGGAGTGGGGGAACCTTTTTGATGATACAGCAGTATGTATGTATATTTATATCGCTCAAATTGACGGGAGAAAGATTTTGAAGGGCTTCCCCATTTCTTTCTGCTTTTTATCATGGGAGGGGGGAAGGAAGAAGCCCACCATATCTAAAGTCTTTGAAACAGAGAACTCACACAGTACAATACGTCAGAAGGAACTCAAATCTCCAGCTCACGACGACGGAATTCTGCCAGGCATTTTAATGATAAGCCGGGTTAGCCAGGTTATAATTGTCTTTAATTTGCACTTCTAAAAAACCGCAACGTTTACCTGCCTCAAGAGACTCTCAGAAGAAGTGTGAATTTCTTCTGCCTTTTAGGGGGGGAAAAAACATCAAGGAAATTGCTTTGTCTCTGATATTTACAACAGTGCCCTACTGGCTAAACAAGTGCATGAACAGCAGCAGGGATTTCATTTCCTGCTTCCCCTCTGCCTGTCTTTTGTCTTTTCGCCATGGCTTAAAAGGATCGCTGAAAGTTCTTCTGGATGCAAGCTCAAATGCCGTTCCAAGGGTAACTTGGGCAGAACTTCGTGCCACGGATGGTGTGAAGGATAAAAACAAAATGGCGTCCCAATCTGAATTCCTCCTGGATGCGCCATGTGACACGTTTGGTGGATGTGGAAGCCACGTCTGGCTTATTTGGGAGAGGGGAAGTGGCTTGGTGATAGAACGTCTGCTTGGCCTGGCCAAGGCTTCTCTCATGTTCTTATGGCTCCATTAGTGGGCCTCCTGATGGTTACCTGGGTTTTGGCCACTTGTGACACAAAGTGTTGGACTGCATGGGCCATTGACCTGATCCAACGTGGCTTCTCTCATGTTCTTATGTCCCTGCTGGTGGACCTTCTGATGGCACCTGGATTTGGCACTGTGCGACAAAGGCTATTGGATTGGTTGATCCATTGGCCTGATCCAACATGGCTTCTCTTATGTTCTTATGACCTCACTGGTGGGCCTCCTGATGGCACCTAGGTTTTGTCCACTGTGGGATAAGGAATCTTGGACTGGGTGGGCCACTGGCTTGATCCAACAGGGATTCTCTTATGCTCTTATGGCCCTGCTGGTTATCTCCTGATGGGAGCTGGGTTTTGGCCACCATGTGACACAGAATGTTGAACTGAATGGGTTATTGACCTGATGCAGCATGGCCTCCCTTATGTTCTTATTGATGGAATGCTCTGTCTGGGGCAGTGATGCTCTGTATTCTTGGAGCTTGGGGGAAACAGAGGAAGTAGGATGGTGCTCTATGGTGCGCTTTGGCCACTTCAGCGAGCACCGACGCCCGAGGAGGCCAGCACTGTGGCACGGAGGAAAGGGGTGTTGGTGGCGCGCCAGATGGAATTCTGGAATTCTGGCTCTGTTGGTGGACTTCCCGATGGCAGCTGGGTTTGGGCTAATATGTGACTCAGAGTGTTGGACTGGAGGGGCCATTGGCCAGACCCAACATAGATTCTCTTATATTGTTATGCGCTACTGAGCTCGAAGCTGGTTGTTTAAAATCCCCGTGTCTTATTGGTGTCTGGGGCAGAGTTCTGCATAACTCATAACTTCGCTGCCATAACTTTAATCGGACCACCCCGTTGCTACCACCTCTGCTCGCCCACGAAACTTTTCGCGAGAAGCTGCGACGGAAGACCGAACAAAAACAAACAGGCCATTGTTCCTTTCGCTGCAACGCTCAATTTGATAACAATAAAGCCATTTATCTGCAAAGCACAAGACACTGTTTTGTATCTTTTAAAAAACAACATGGGTGAAAATAGATAAGCCTCCCGGTTCATTATAAACCTTACTTTGGCCTTAAAATGCCTTTTTTTTTTTTAAAATGACAAAACCTTCCATTTGATTCAAGTTCCTTTACAGATTTATAAAGTGGCAAAGGTTAATGACGGAAATTTCGTGGAGTGTTCCAGGGACGGTGGATGGTGGAGCCGACAGACAAAATGAAAATGGTTCTGGGAGAAACTAGAGTCAAACTAATTATTGGCAACGTTATAGGGATGTATAATTACATTCACCTTAAAAAAACACACACACACACACGCACAGAACGCGGAAAGGAGGGAGGTGGAGAAACGGTGAGCTTTATTACAAATGTGCTTTTTAAAGAACGAGCCGAGAAATAAAAGCGGTAATTGTTCTTAATTACAGCTAACTGTAATTGCATACAATTGCAATATGGCACATATCAGCACCGGATTAAGAAATGCTAGCGCATAATGTATGCCGGTAGGGGTTTTTTTTGGGGGGGGGGGAGGGAGAGGAGGTACAATTCTATGAATATTATCTATAATTTAGGTCGTTAGCATTTACCAAAAAATCTCTTCGATTTCGGTCTCTATTGTTCTTCTACAAAAGTAATTTTCATTGGGAATGCACTTGTGAAAAAGATACATTAAAAAAAAAATCTGATGCCATCCGCTCTTAAGGAACGTTTGAGGGACTGTCTAATTTATCAAGGCATTCAAAGTGGACTATTGATTGCAATTTTCCAAATGATCATTTGTTTCCGAAGTTAGCCTCCCGTGAACCTCCCGGTTGAGCATCTGCATGGCAAATCCTATCATAATCTCTGTTACCTATTTTTTGCATTTCTTGCCAGATTCTCTCGCATGTCAGCGGTGAGCACGAGAAGGACCAATTACCCTAGAGACAGGCCCCTATGTGGCATAGTGCAACATTTCAAAGGGTCTCCCTCAAAAGCAAGGGGAGGAGGGTCCACGGGAAGGGGAGGACCCCCTGGTGCATGAGTGGGACTGCGCATGCAGTCTTGGGCTGTAGCAACAGAGGCATCACATCAAAATCACAAAATGTCATAGTCCAGCTGTATGACACACAGATCAGACCCCACCTGGAGACCTGGGTGCAGTTCTGGAGACGTCATTTCAAAAAGGAGGTGGACAAAATGGAGAGGGGGCGGAGGAGAGTGACGGGGACAATCTGGGGCCTGGGGACCAAGCCCTCTGAAGAAAGGCTGAGGGACTTGGGAATGTTCAGCCTGGAGAAGAGGCCACCAAGAGGCGACAGGATTGTTGTCTTTTAAATATTTGAAAGGTTGTCACTAGGGTTGGGCGCTTTCGTGCCCAAAGCAGCTGGTCTCTCCCAGTGCAGCCAGCGCCGCGCCACGGGGGGGGGGGCAACTGGATGCATGGGCGTCAGCGTCAGCCCGTGGGCGCACACACTGAAGCACCCAACCCTACTTCTCACTTAGAGGAGGGAAAGAAAAGGTTCCTGTTGGCAGCAGAAGACAGGACATGTAGTAATGGGTTTAAACTACATGTAGATTGATATTGACTAGATATCAGGGGGGAAAATTCACAGTCCGTGTGATGGGGCAGTGGAAGGAGCTGCTTAAGGAAGTGGGGAGCTCCCCCTCACTGGGGGTCTTCAAGCAGCAGCTGAACAGATCCTTCTCCGGGATGCTTGAGGCTGATCCTGCTTTGAGCAGGGGGTGGGACTAGATGGCCTTTGTGGCCCCTTCCCACTCTAGGGTTCTAGGAGTCTAGTTCAGCAGTGGAATGGGCTGCCTAAGGAGGTGGGGAGCTCTCCCTCACTGGTGGTCTTCAAGCAGCGGCTGGACAAATCCTTCTCCTGGATGCTTGAGGCTGATTCTACATTGAGCAGGGGTGGGACTAGATGGCCTTTGTGGCCCCTTCCCACTCTAGGATTCTAGGAGTCTAGTTCAGCAGTGGAAGGGGCTGCCTAAGGAGGTGGGGAGCTCTCCCTCACTGGCCATCTTCAAGCAGCGGCTGGACAGATCCTTCTCCTGGACGGTAGAGGCTGATGGGGTGGGACTAGATTTCCTGGATGGCCCCTTCCCGCTCTAGGATTCTATGATTCCCACTCTGTTATTGAAGCTTGCTGGATAAACTGGGGCCCATTGTCTTTTTCTATGTCAGCCTACCCTGCCTCACAGGGTTGTTGTGAGTTAAAATCAGGAAAAGAGAACCTTATATACAACTCAAGCTCTGTCACTTTGGAGGTAGAACAGCACAATGCTAGGATGGATCAGGCCACTGGTCCATCTAGTCCAAAAATTGTCACTTGGAGGTGGGCAGGGAGTGATTCCTTTTGGCAGCTGTGAACAGGACCCACATTAATGCCTTTAAACTACGTGGAGAATGATAGTGACTGGATATTGGTGGGGGGATTTCAAAGTCTGAGTAGTTCAGCAATGGAATCATCTCCCTAAGGAGGTGGAAAGCTCTCCTTCAAGGGCAGTTTTCAAGCAGCGGCTGGACAGATCCTTCTCCTGGATGCTTGAGGCTGATCCTGCATTGAGCAGGGGGAGGGACTAGATGGCCTTGATGGCCCCTTCCCATTCTAGGGTTTTAGGAGGCTAGTTCAGCAGTGGAATGGGCTGCCTAAGGAGGTGGGGAGTTCCCCTCACTGGGGGTCTTCAAACAGATCCTTCTCCTGGATGGTTGAGGCTGATCCTGCACTGAGCAGGGGGAGGGACTAGATGGCCTTGATGGCCCATTCCCACTCTAGGGTTCTAGGAGTCTAGTTCAGCAGTGGACTGGGCTGCTTAAGGAGTTGGTGAACTCCACCTTACAGGTGATCTTTAAGCAGCGGCTGGACAGATCCTTCTCCTGGATGCTTGAGGCTGATCCTGCACTGAGCAGGTGGTGGGACCAGATGGCCTCGATGGCCCCTTCCCACTGTAGAATTCTGTGATTGTATCCTAAACATATTGCCCATCAACTTTACGGGATGCCCCCAATACAGGGAGTGGGAGAAATTGTTATAGAAGGAGAGTATTCTGGGAGAAGAGAATTTTCAGCTCTACCTGTTCCCGTTCCCACTCATCTTCTGTTCTGGGAATACTTTTTGGATTCCAGATACTGTAATCTGGCATCCAACAGCTGCCATGATACAAAACAATCTGCCACACAACATGAGACTTGCCTTTTCTCCAGATTGCGTTTACAGTCCCGGACATATTTAGTCCTTTAGGTATCGCAGGTGGAAGGTCTATTCTGTCGCCTGGATCGAAGTGAAGAGTCAAAATGCCTGTGATAGCTGGAAATGAAAAAGGTGTTATATTTATTACAGGGTGGGAGGTGCTTTGAAATGTAACGCCAGCTCAGTGGCCTGAACGGCGTTGTTTTTTGAACAAAGGTAGAGTTGTGAAAAGGTGCCGAAGAGTTGGCGGATAAACACTGGATTAAGAAAAGAACCTTCCGAGAAGTATGTCTTAAAGCAGGGGTAGTCAAACTGCGGCCCTCCAGATGTCCATGGACTACAATTCCCAGGAGCCCCCTGCCAGCGAATGCTGGCAGGGGGCTCCTGGGAATTGTAGTCCATGGACATCTGGAGGGCCGCAGTTTGACTACCCCTGTCTTAAAGACTTGAAGATTGATTAAATGTCGGGCTCGGAATGGGGAAGCCCGAGACTCCCGTGCCTTCCACCGTGGGATGATCCCAAGGCTAACAGGGAATCAAACTCTTCTGTTCCTTAAGAGTCCAGTCGATTCCCCGGTTCCGATTTTTCTTTTCTGATTATCTTGTAGAGTAGGGTTGCCAAGGCAGGTTGTCGGCATGATCTTGTGGGTGGGGTGACAGCATGGCGGCAGGGTGTGCATTGGAATATCAGTTGTGCATGCAGTATCACATGTTCATTGGAATATCACTTCCAGGAAAAACCTGGACATGGTTTCCGGCAGCTCTAACGGTAAAGGTAAAGGTATCCCCTGTTCAAGGACCAAGTCATGTCTGACCCTTGGGGTGACGCCCTCCAGCGTTTTCATGGCAGACTCAATACGGGGTGGTTTGCCAGTGCCTTCCCCAGTCATTGCCGTTTACCCCCCAGCAAGCTGGGTACTCATTTTACCGACCTGGGAAGGATGGAAGGCTGAGTCAACCTTGATCCGGCTGCTGGGATCGAACTCCCAGCCTCATGGGCAGAGCTTTCGGACTGCATATCTGCTGCCTTACCACTCTGCGCCGCAAGAAGCTCTTTTCCGGCAGCTCTAGAAACTGCCAAAAACTCTGTGGTCAGACGATAAATGTTTCTTCCCATTTCTCGAGCAACCCTACATCCCGTCTTGGTTTCCCCAGGAAATGATGTAGTAGCTCTACCCCACTCTGTGCTGCTCTACCCTTGCCTGTCTGATCTTGTCTTCCCTTCTGTAGCCTACCCTATTGTCCTCTCCCCTTCCCTTTCCTCTCCCCACAACAATCACCCTGTGAGGTAGGGGAAGCTGAAAGAGCCTTGATGTCACTGCTCTGTGAGAACAGGGCTATCAGGACTGTGACTAGCTCAAGGTTTATCCAGCTAGCTGCATGTGGAGGAGGAGCGGGGAATCAAACCTGGCTCGCTCCTAAGTACGACACCAAGCTAACTCTCCAGCAAGGAAACAAAATAAAGGAAGAACAGAAAAAGTTTTCTTTCTCATTTTCTTTCTCTTTTTTTCCTATTCAGATCACTAATTTATGGTCCTTTGACGAGTAATCTCTTCCTTTTTTCAAAATTGAGTGATGATAAGAACGGATGTCGAGGGAAAATGTCATAATTAACATTACAGTGTACATTTAATTCCTTGTTTTCTATTTGAAAACATAAAGTAATGTTGAATTCGATGGTTTCGGGGGGGGAGGGGGAATATTCTGGTGTGGCCAGGTTTGATTCCCCACTCCTTTACATGCAGCCAGCTTTGTTGACCTTAGGCCAGTCACAATTCTCTTAGAGCTGTTCTTGCAGGGCAGTTCTGTCAGAGCCCTCTCAGCCCCACCTAGCTCACCGAATATCTGCTGTGGGGAGAGGAAGAAAAGGCGATTGTCAGCCGCTGTGAGATCTCTTTGGGTCGTGAAAAGCAGGGTACAAAAATCCAACTCTTCCTTTTATTGAAACTCCTTGAGCATCAGAGCAGCGGGAATCGAAATGAAAAAAATTCCAAGAGCGTTCAGCTCTATTGTTGCATGTATTTGACCTTGACCGGAACGCTGGGAACGGGGCTGCTAATTGGCAAAAATTCCTTTTGCAAGAAATGAAAGAAGAATTATCTCCACGGTGGAGAAGTTCTGCACGAGAGCTTTTAAAGGGAAACAGTGTCAATCTCGGGTCCAAGACTTGGTTGATAACCCTTCTGGTCGGTTAGGAATCAGAGAATGATAGAGTTGGAAGGGACCTCCTGGGTCATCTAGTCCAACCCCCTGCACTATGCAGGACACTCACATCCCTATTGCTCATCCACTGTCACCTGCCACCCCCTTGAACCTCCGCAGAATCAGCCTCTCCGTCAGATGGCTCTCCAGCCTCTGTTTAAAAATCTCCAAAGATGGAGAACCCACCACCTCCCGAGGAAGCCTGTTCCACTGAGAAACCGCTCTGACTGTCAGGAACTTCTTCTGGATGTTGAGATGAAATTTCTTTTGAATTAATTCCATCCCATTCGTTCTGGTCTGTCCCTCTGGGGCAAGAGAGAACAATTCCACTCCATCCTCTATGGCAGCCTTTTAAATACTTGAAGATGGTTATCAGATCCCCTCTCAGTCATCTCCTCTCCAGGCTGAACAGACCAAGTTCCCCCAACCTTTCTTCATACGTCTTGGTCTCCAAACCCCTCACCATCTTTGTTGCCCTCCTCTGGACATGCTCCAGTTTGTCTACATCCCTCTGCAACTGGGGTGCCCAAAACTGAACACAGGACTCCAAGTGAGGCCAAATCAGAGCAGAGTAAAGCGGTACCATCACCTGCCGTGATCTGGACACGATACTCCGTTTGGTACAACCCAAGATCCCATTTGCCTTTTTAACCACTGAGTCACACTACTGACTCATATGTGGGTGTCCTGCAGCTCTTTTGCTGTGGAATGCAATGTGGTTGATGTTATTCATGATGCCAGCCCCCCAGTGGGGTCAGAGATTTCCTGGAATTACAACTGACCTCCAGACTGCAGAGATTAGTTCCCTGGGAGAAAATGGCTGTTTTGGAAGGTAGCCTGTAGGGTGCTATACCCCACTGGTCTCTATAGGATGCTATACCCCACGGGTCTCTAATTTAGGACCCATGTCCAGCTGCTGCTGAGATAGGTGCATTGGTTGCCAGTCTGCTTCCGGATCAAGCTCAAAGTATTGTTTTTGACCCTTAAGGCTATACGCGGCGTGGGCCCTACCTACCTGTTGGACCGCTTATCTCCTTATGCCCCCCGCCGGGCTCTTTGCTCAGTGGGTATGAATCTGCTGATGATCCCGGGGCCCCGGGAAGTACACCTGGCCTCGACCTGGGGCAGGGCCTTTTCGACCCTGGCCCCTACCTGGTGGAACGAGCTCCCAGAAGAGCTAAGGGCCCTGCTGGAGTTGTCAGCTTTCTTCGGGGCCTGCAAGACAGGGCTCTTTCGCCAGGTGTATGGCTGAGGCCAGGGTAGGGTCTTGGTGCTACCAATGGGGGATCCCTTGGTGTTTGCTAGATAAGGGGTAGTCAACCTGGCAGGGGCTCATGGGAATTGTAGTCCATGGACATCTGGAGAGCCATCATTTAGTTACCGCTGCTCTAGATGATCTTAGAGGGTTCCCCCAAGTATGTTTGTGAGAATTCCAGAGAATTCCTGCAGGATGAAAAAAGTTGAGACCTTTGCCATAGAGTTTCCTGTGATTCCTAGAGCTCCCTATAACATTTCTCTCTCTTTTTTTTTACTGGAAGTGACCTGGCACTATAGCCCTACCAACAACACTCCTGTGGGCGGCCCTCGAGTGCTTGGCAACCCTATGTTTTGTGAACACCATAAGACATGAAGTCCACGTATTCCCAGCCATCTCTAGCATTCCTATTGGTGACTTCCCTAATTACCCAAGAGCCCTTGGGCTCCAAATTTAAGCCTGAAACTCTCTGGGAGATTTGCTCCTTCCTCCATTCAATTGTACAAAGCTACCGTCAAGCCTGCGGAATCCTTTAATGCAGGGTTAGTCAACCTGTGGTCCTCCAGATGTGCATGGGGGCTCATGGGAATTGTAGTCCATGCACATCTGGAGGGCCACAGGTTGACTAACCCTGCTTTAATGGGTCTCTCCTCCTCTCTGCCTTTTCCCTCCTTCTTCCCCATTTTCTGTCTCTCAACATTGCCGGGTAAATGACTCTTAATATGTCATTTCCCTCAACTCCGTGACACTCCTCCAGGGCTGGTTGCATTTGCTGTTCCCGATGCCCAAAGAATCAAGCCGCTAATGAGCACGGAGGCTTGTTTAATAGCTGATTCAGGTAGTTAGTAGCCCGTGTTATTAAATGGTAGCAGAATTATAGGGCATAAACGGTGGGATGATGAATAGACCTACCTGTTCCGCAGCGCATTCTAACCGTTCTTTAATGGGGCAGGCCGCCTTTAAGGATTTATTATTCTGTGGGGGGAGAGGGTGGGAGGGAAGGAGAGGGAAGTTGAGTTGTGATGTGCCCGGCTTGAAGACAAACCGCCCTGCCAGAAGAACGAACGCAAATTCGGCTTCCTTGAAAGAACAGAAAAAGATCCCTGCTGGGTCAGACCTGAGGTCCATCTAGCCCAGCATCCTGAGAACATCAGAAGAGCCCTGCTGGATCTGACTAGGGGTCCATCTAGTCCAGCATCCTAAGAAGAGAAAAGGCCTGCTGGATCAGACCAGTGGTCCTTCGAGCCCAGCATCCTAAGAACATAAGAAGAGCCCTGCTGGATCAGATCAGTGGTCCATCTAGTCCAGCATCCTAAGAACACCAGAAGAGCCCTGCTGGATCAGTCCAGTGGTCCATCTATTCCAGCATCCTAAGAACATCAGAAGAGCCCTGCTGGATCAGAACAGGGGTCCATCTAGTCCAGCATTCTAAGAACATCAGAAGAGCCCTGCTGGATCAGACCAGGGGTCCATCTAGGCTAAGAACATCAGAAGAGCCCTGCTGGATCAGACCAGGGGTCCATCTATTCCAGCATCCTAAGGACATAAGAAGAGCCCTGCTGTATCAGACCAGGGGTCCATCTAGTCCAGCTTCCTGAGAACATAAGAAGATACCTTGTGGATCAGAATAGTGGTCCCTCTAGTCCAGCATCTTGTCTCACAGACTGGCCAACCAGATTTCCTGGAGGGTCAACCACAGTCCTCCCCATGATATTCCCTCCTGGATGTAAATATGGAGGTTCTCTTTAGTTACCCCTGCTAGTAGCCAGTGATAGACCTATCAACCCTTGACTCTGCTAAGAGGATATAATAAAAGAAAGTGGAACCTTGAACTTCATGGACGAAGGTGTAGAATAAAAATGTACAAGACAACTGAAATGATGACACCACGCCAGTAAGTTTGGGATCGCTGCGAAATACACAGTTCCTGGGAACAAGATTTGTATTAACAAAGCACACCTGCGGAGCTGTCCCCATTTTCTGTCCTTTTGTAAATACGGATTTGCAGTGCATACCATTTTTTGAAAACATTCAATTACTGGGTCTGAGCTGGCAAAGGAAGCAGAATTCCAAATTGTAATCCAGCGCCTCCATCACCCAATCAGAGATTGATTGAGCAATATTCGCAGATTCCTTTTTAAGTGTGTGTCCTTTTCATTGCTGCCACGGTTTTGGCGGCCCTCGGTTTGTACCCTGAAAACCATTTAGGAGAGACAGTTGACTTGAACGGTGATGAATGGAGGAGGGGTTGTACAGCAGCCTCGGCTGGGAGCAAACATATTTCAGGCTTCATTCAAATCTGAATTTGGAGGGCTGCCGCTCTGCCAGAAATCAGAAGCGTCCGGCTTTCTGTGAAGCAGCGACTTGTGGAGCTTGGCCTGGGGAGAGTGGCTACAATATGACCTGCGGAGGGTGGGCTGAGGGCTACATGGCCATACCAGGTGGGAAGTGGTCACAGATGCAGTTTCCAATGTAAAACAGTGACAGAAATATCCAGATTTCTTGGGTTTCGTTGTTGTTATTAGGTGGGAAGTCGTGTCTGACTCATCGCGACCCCATGGACAATGGTCCCCCAGGCCTTCCTGTCCTCTACCATTCCCCGGAGTCCATTTAAGTTTGTACCAACTGCTTCAGTGACTCCATCCAGCCACCTCGTTCTCTGTCGTCCCCTTCTTCTTTTGCCCTCGATCGCTCCCAGCATTAGGCTCTTCTCCAGGGAGTCCTTCCTTCTCATGAGGTGGCCAAAGTATTTGAGGTTCATCTTCAGGATCTGGCCTTCTAAAGAGCAGTCGGGGCTGATCTCCTCTAGGACTGACCGGTTTGTTTGCCTTGCAGTCCAAGGGACTCGCAGGAGTCTTCTCCAGCAGCAGAGTTCAAAAGCCTCAGTTCTTTGACGCTTGGCCTTCCTTATGGTCCAACTTTCACAGCCATACATTGCAACTGGGAAGACCATAGGCACACTTTAGTTGGCAGGGCGATGTCTCTGCTTTTTAGGATGCTGTCTAGATTTGCCATAGCTTTCCTCCCCAGGAGCAAGCGTCTTTTAATTTCTTTGCTGCAGTCCCCATCTGCAGTGATCTTGGAGCCCAGGAAAATAAAATCTGTCACTACCTCCATTTCTTCCCCATCATTTGTGTGTGTGTGTGTGTGTGTGTGTGTGTGTGTGTGTGTGTGTGCACACCAAATGATGCATTCCTCTTATTCCAGGAAAAGATTACCTGGATGTCAAGGGTGAAAACCTGTGGAATTATGGCTCTGGCAAGCCCTCCACTTACAACTAGGGTAGCCAGCCAACAGGTGGGGCTTGTAGATCTCCCAGAATTATGGCTGATCTCCAGAGTTCAGTTCTCCTGGAGGAAATGGCTGTTTTGGAGGGTGGACATTGTGGCCTTATAGTCCCCTGAAGTCCTTCCTATCCCCGAATTCTACCCACACCAAGGCCCATCCCTCAAATCTTCAGAAATTTCCCTACCCAGAGCTGGAAGGGACCTCTAGGATTATTTAGGCATAGAATCACGGAATCATAGAGTTGGAAGGGCCCATAGAGGCCATCTAGTCCAACCCCCTGCTCAATGCAGGATCAGCCCAACGCATTCTAAAGCATCCAAGAAAAGTGTGTATCCAACCTTTGCTTGAAGAGTGCCAGTGGGGGGGGGGGGGAGCTCACCACCTCCTTAGGCAGCCTATTCCACTGCTGAACTACTCTGACTGTGAAAATTTTTTCCCTGATATCTAGCCTATATCGTTGTACTTGTAGTTTAAACCCATTGCTGCGTGTCCTCTCCTCTGCAGCCAGCAGAAACAGCATCCTGCCCTCCTCCAAGTGACAACCTTTCAAATACTTAAGGAGTCCAACCCCTGCTGAATGCAGGAAATTCACAGCTGCCCGCCCACCCTCAGGGACCTCAATTCCATGTCCAGATGATGCTCCCCCACCCCTAAAAGAATGGAATTCTTGGCCAATCTGACCTGGAAGAAACTCACTTCTCGTGAAATGGCAATTGGTGTTGCCCCAGACATGCCCCAGATGTGCCACAAGAGCCAGTCCATTCTGCCCACCGTCCCCCAATCTGCCCAAATTCACAGAATCAACATCTCTGTCCGATGGCCATCTAGCTCCTGCTTAAAAACTTCCAAAGAAGGAGAAGTCGCCACCTCCCGAGGAAGCCTGTTCCACTGATGAGCTGTTCTAACAGTCAGAAACTTCTTCTCAATGTTCAGCTGAAAATGTTTTGGAACTCATTTCAATCCATTGGTTCTGGACTTAGAGCTCTCTGTTAGCCTCCCCTCCCTCACAGGGTGTCTGTTGCGGGGAGAGGAAGGGAAGGCGATTGGAAGCCACTATGCGACTCCTTCGGGTAGAGAAAAGCGGCATATAAGAATCAACTCTTCTTCTTCTTCTTCAGTAATCTCAGGGCTCTCTCAGTCTCCACTCCCTCACAGGGTGTCTGTTGGGGGGAGAGGAAAGGGAAGGCGAATGTAAGCCACTTTGAGCCTCCTTTGGGTACTGAAAAGTGCAGTATAAAAGCCAACTCTTCTTTTGCTTTTCCATTGAGGAGGAGTCAGGGGAAGACACTGGACTTCAAGAAAATAGCACTCTTTTTTCATTTATGTTATATAGATATGTGTGTTAAGGTAAGCCAGTGTTTCAGGGTAGAAGAGAAATATATGGCTAAATTACATAGTCGGTTGCCTGTAATTTGCATTGCATTTTTAGGGCTTGCGTTTATTTCGTAATTATGCCTGTTCTCAAATTGGTACCCTCGAATGCGATGAATTTCAGTCAGACCTTGACAAAAAACAAAACAAAAAACAACCCAGATTGTTGTATTCTAAACACCTGCAGACAGTGGTGGATTTTTGTGCTGGGATAATTTAATATACAAAATGTAGCTTCTCTGTCTTCACACTAGTACCTCACAGCTGACATTGTGAGCACTTTTTCTCCCTTCAAATCCTCCCAGTTCCTCAGCGACCGCCATGCCTGTTGGAGTTGCCAGGCAGGTGGTGGGAGACCCTGGGGAAGGCCCTGGCGACAGCATTATACTGGGTTTGCCTGGAAGTGATGTTTTATCTCAGAAGTTTCTGTTGGATGTGACATCAGCTCTCAGATGGAGAATAGAAGAGTGGGAAGGGGCCCTACTAGCCATCTAGTCCACCCCCTGCTCAAGGCAGGATCAGCCGCAAGCATCTAGGATAAGGATCTGCTTGAAGTTGGCCAGTGAGGGGGAGCTCCCCACCTCCTTAGGCAGCCCCTTCCACTGCTGAACTAGACTCCTAGAATCCTAGAGTGGGAAGGGGCCATCCAGGCCATCTAGTCCCACCCGCTGCTCAGTGCAGGATCAGCCTCAAACATCCAAGAGAAAGATCTGTCCAGCCGCTGCTTGAAGACCACCAGTGAGGGGGAGCTCCCCACCTCCTTAGGCAGCCCCTTCCACTGCTGAACTAGACTCCTGGAATCCTAGAGTGGGAAGGGGCCATCCAGGCCATCTAGTCCCACCCGCTGCTCAGTGCAGGATCAGCCTCAAGCATCCAGGAGAAGGATCTGTCCAGCCGCTGCTTGAAGACCACCAGTGAAGGGGAGCTTCCCACCTCCTGAGGCAGCTGAACTACTCTGTCTGTGATTTTTTTCACCTGACACCTAGCTGATATCATCCTCCATGTAGTTTAAACCCATTACTGTGGATTCTCTCCTCTGTTGTGAACAGGGACCTTTCCCTGCCCTCCTCTAAGTGACAACCTTTCAAGTCCTTAAAGATGGCAATCCTATCCCCTCTCAGCCTTTTATTTTCCAGGCTGAACATTCCCAAGCACCTCATCCTTTCCTCACAGGGCTTGGTCCCCAGGCCCCGGATCATCCTCGCCACTCTCCTCTGTACCCTTTCAATTTTCTCCACATCCTTTCTGAAGTGAGGCCTCCAGAGTCGCACACAGCCCTCCAGGTGGGGCCTGACCAATGCAGTACACAGGAGGACTATGATATCTTGTGATTTTGAAGTGATGCCTCTGTTGACACAGCCCAAGACTGCATTTGCCTTCTTTACCGCCCCATCACACTGTCTGTTCATATTTAACTTACAGTTCACAATTATCCCGATGTCGCATTCACACACACTGCTACCCAGTGTGGCACTTTTAATACTATTTTAATTTTAATTTTTTTTTCTTGCATGCTTAAATTATTATTTCTATTTAAATACAATAGCTGGTGAAACCGAAGGATGGGCAAGCATGGGGGAAGGTGGGGCATATTCAGCATACCATACCTGTTCAGCATACCTGCTGTTCAGCATACTTGCCAAGGTCTGGCGAGTATTCAAAGGACCAGGTTGCCACTTAACAACTGATAATGATAGCCATGCTGCCTGTTCCCTTTAAATCCCTCCTCAAGCTGAGGAGGAATTTAAAGGGAGTGGCCACAGGGTTATCATTATAATCTGTTAGGCCCCCTCCCTTTAAATGCTCCCCTCTATCTTTGCAGGCAACTTTGCTTGAGAAGCTGGCTAGGACATGGATGTGCAATCTCCCTGAATCTTTTTTGAATTCGGTTGAAGCCAAAAAAGTGGAGGGGCATTCATGCGTACTGGATTGCACTGAGTTGTTTTGGGCCACATCCAAAATGGTATCAATTTGTTTGTGTATGCATACGCCTACTCCGAACATGCTGAAATGCTGTCCTAGTTGGTATGTTATATCATAAGGGTTATCTGTTATATAAATGTTCTACAGTGTTTTATGTAAACTGTCCAGAGCTGTAGGGAAGGGCGGTATAAAAATCTAAATAAGTAAATAAATACATAAATAAAAATATGTAAAAATAATAAAATTGGCCTCAACCAGAGCCAGGATCTTTTAAACCCACAGCTAGGAATTATTTTGTTTTTTTTCCAGTCGTGGCATACTTCAATCAAGAAAAGAAATGTCGCTTTGAGACTCATTGGGGTAGAGAAAAGCGGCATATAAGAACGAACTCTTCTTCTTCTTCTTCTTCTTCTTCTCCTTCTCCTTCTCCTTCTCCTTCTCCTTCTCCTTCTCCTTCTCCTTCTCCTTCTCCTTCTCCTTCTCCTTCTCCTTCTCCTTCTCCTTCTCCTTCTCCTTCTCCTTCTCCTTCTCCTTCTCCTTCTCCTTCTCCTTCTCCTTCTCCTTCTCCTTCTCCTTCTCCTTCTCCTTCTCCTTCTCCTTCGCTGACCTTGCTGGATCAAGGGTCTGATTCAGTACAAGGCAGCCCCATGTATTCACATGCCTCTGTTTTTTTGTTTTTTAATGCAAGCTATGTGCAAGAGTATAGCCATAGTGTTTGGGTGACATCATCCAAAGCAAGAAAAGACAGAAATTCCTAAAAGACAGAAATGCTGTTGAGTAGCGAATGCCGTTTCCTCTTCGTAACGTAAACATTGAACCGTTTCCTGTCTTTTCCTTGAATAGCCAGTGAGGAAATAAGGGCATTTCTGACTGGGACCATTATTCACCCAAGATGTAAGATCAATATCTTTAGCCAATTGGGGTTGTTTAAATGTCCCTCAGCAGTTTGCTTCTAAGTGCACAAAAGAAGTTCCCCCTTTTTTCCTAGCTGAAATCCATGCAGATCATCATTGGGTTTAATGCCTTCTCTAAATACCATCAGAGCCTCTTATGGCGCAGAGTGGTAAGCGGCAGAAATGCTGTCTAAAGCTGTCTGCCCATGAGGCTGGGAGTTCAATACCAGCAGCCCGCTCAAGGTTGACTCAGCCTTCCATCCTTCCGAGGTTGGTAAAATGAGTGCCCAGCTTGCTGGGGGGTAAACGGTAATGACTGGGGAAGGCACTGGCAAACCACCCCATATTGAGTCTGCCATGAAAACGCTAGAGGGCGTCACCCCAAGGGTCAGACATGACCCGGTGCTTGCACAGGGGATACCTTTACCTTTTTTTTAAACACCATCACTTAATTTTGTGTGGGCACTTGGTTTCCTGCAATAAATAGTGGATTGTCGTGGTTGGGTTGATCCACAAAGGTACTTGGATAAATCGTTAGAATTTTGGCCCGGACTAGGAATGGGCATAAACTGGGAATATGCAACAGTTTTTGGTTCTTGGCATGTCCAGTGCGTGATCCACGAACCATCATGGACTTTTAGGTGTCAAAGGAACCAGTCTGGTGATGTGGTAGAATGGCCACGCAGCATACTGAAGGCACACAACTGATGGGATATCTGTAACTGGCTCTTCTCTACCTGCTTTCCAAGTTAAATGAGGATTGGATATATGAGGTCCAAGTTATGGCCTCCAGTGCCCCAGGAAAGTGCTTTCTGGGAATATGACAGATCAGGTTCAGGAGTGTATAGAACAGATCCTATGCAAGCTAGAGGACTTGCCCTCCAAGTTGTGTGCAGATTGGACTTCTAAAGAAGAGGCCTCTAGGAAAGGGCTTTTGGGGAAAACGTCAGACATACATTAAACTCACAAGGAACTGCTCCTTTGAAATTGGGTAAACATGATGATTGAGTGGAGACAGTCTGTCTTGAAATGTATCCATTCACGAACCAAAATGAACAGCTTGAAAGTCCGTGGAAAGTTTGAACCAGTTGACTTTCCATTAACTTCAGTTTGCAAACTACAAACCGGCCAACATTGCCATACAGGTGTTCACGAGCCAGTTCGTGCTGTGGTTCATTGCTGTAGGATTCAACTTTTTCATCTTGGCTTTGCACACATGCAGTTGAGTCAGACCACTGATCTATCAAGGTCCAGGATTGCCTGTTCAGTCAAGAAGCACATCTTCAAGGTCCAAGGGAAAGGTCTTTCACGTCACCTAATCCTTTTAACTGGATTTTAAATGCTGGGGCATGTGCCATCATCTGCATGCAAACCATGTGCTCTACCACTGAGCCATGGACCCTGCCCTCTGGTATGACACCATATCTGGCTGGGCTGTGAGGCTCCATAACTCATTCCCAAATGGGGATTTGGATTTGCCATGCTTCTCTGCAAAGTGAATTTTAGAATCCCTGGTTCCTCACCTTTCCATCTCTCCCTCTTTTGCCCTTTTGAAGAAAGGGTGTTTTGACTTCTGAGCTACATTGTCGTGTCCAAAACCATTACCCCCCTGCCATGTTCAAGCGAGACTTTCATCCACCAAAATGATGACATTTTGATTTGAGTACAATTAGGCATACAAACGATTCAGTTCTGCTGAAGTATGAGTCAGAGGTTCACCATTTTATTCACAGCAGATTGTTGGGTTTTTTTTTTAATGAAATTTCAATCTGGAGAGTAGGAGTTAAGATCCAAAGATACAAATTAGTTTTACAGAGGGAAAAAAATATGAAAAATTTATAAAAATGACATCATGGGGCCTATCTAGTCCAGCATGCGTTCTCCAAAGTTGGCCCACCACATATCTGTGGAAAGCTTATAGACTAGGGGTCCCTAGCATGGTGCCCCCACTCACATGCCAAGTGTTTTCAGAAAGTGGGTGGGGACAGGTGTGTCTATTGCCCAGCTCAGCTTATGAAGATTAATTTATTTATATCTATACTAGCTTCAAAGCCCGTTCCTAAGATCGGGCCTTGAAAGGGTCTCCTCCCCTGGCCCCTGGCCAGGCAGCTTAAGATGGCTTTGGGCCGCAGCTGGCAGATGGATCAAGAAGGGCAGGCGGGGGTTGGCCAGCTCGTTAGCAGGCTGGAAGGCCCTCGTTAGCAGGGCCAGGCTAGTAGGCCAAGAGGTCCTTGTTAGTCGGCCCTACTTAGCAGGCCAAGAGGCCCACATTAGCAGGCCCTCCACCACAACCCTTTGCCCAGGGCCCTCTCCCCTTACCTGATGCTGGCTCCAGGCACTCAGGCATGTCTGAGAGCAAAGAGGCTAGAGTCCAGGAACGGCGGGCGGGAGCAGCAAGGCAGGGCCAGTCAGGGTGCACCCTCCCCTGTGGCTCAGGGCGGTTACAGAGAACATGGAACAAGTACAGCAGAACATAATAACAAGATTAAATAAACAACAATGGTAAGAGTAGCATCGGTAAATAGTGATTCTCTTCCTCCAAATGTAAAATATATAGATATATATATATATAGAAGCGATCGGGGTCACACAGAGAGATTCTAACAGGACCCAAATATAGAAGAGGAGGAGGAGGGGGGAGGAGGAGGAGGAGGAGGCTTATTTTTTAATTTATTATATTTATATACCGCCCTCCCCGGGGGCTCAGGGCGGTTTACATAATAACATAAGAACAATACATGGAACCGTCTATAAAACATTTGAATAACCATGCAATAATAACTGATAATTGTAAACATGTAACATTATAATTGTATAACCAATAAACAATACAACATTGCAACATACAAACAGGTCCAGAGTGTATAGGTGGTGTTCTGAGGGGGGGCGGGGAGCGAAAGTCCAGTCTAGAGGTGACCGTCGCATGGATTGCCTTCCCATTCCTCTCCCCACGACAGACGCCCTGTGGGGTGGGTGAGGCTGAGAGAGCCCTGATATTCCTGCTCGGTCAGAACAGTTTTATCAGTGCTGTGGGGAGCCCAAGGTCACCCAGCTGGCTGCATGTGGGGGAGCGCAGAATCGAACCCGGCATGCCAGATTAGAAGTCCGCACTCTTAACCACTACACCAAACAGGACACAATGTTATTTTGACTCAGTTGATGCCCTGCCTTTATGTTAAAACTGGCTGCTTTTCATGCCGTTCTTGTCCCCGTTGCCAGAGTGATTAGGACCAAGCTTTTAAACATACTAACAAAGTTTCCCTTCTCTCTCTCTCTCTCTTTCTCTTTTTGATTTGCAGAGAGACTGCCACAGAGCTATCTGGAACTCTACCAAGGTAAGCAAGCTGTTCCACTAAACCAAATCCGTGTTGGCGTTGGATCGCTTCTGGAAGGAAGCACAGCCTTTCAAAAAAAAAACAAAAAAAACTGAAGTGTCCAAGACAGCCTGTCAGTTGTTTGAGGGGGGAAAGGAACATTTGTATGAGAAGCAATCCTTACGATAGACAGGATTCAGAGAAAGGGCAAGCCACGGTATTAGACAAAAGCAGCTGAGAAAGGAATCTTGGGACCCTAGAATATCGTGGAAATGTATTTTAAAAATGGCATGATTTTGAACGGGCAACCCATTGGCTAAGGACAAACATCCCTGTGGTGGACCTTCTGGCAGATTAGGCCTTTGAAAACGCTGTTCATGACGTCGGTTTTGCTTTGGGTGTTTTCTTGATTTGTGTCTGAAGGACTGGAATGGGTCTCTAGCTCAGCCTTCTCAACTGTATTTTGGCCATGGCCCTTTTAGTTCTCTTGTTCAAGACCCCTGCATTAGGGTGGCTGTTTGTGCAATAGGCTAAGAAAGGCCTAAGCTAAGAGTGGATTGACTATACTTAATGTTCCTCGCCTTATGTATGCACGAGAGAGATTTCTAGAACACTCAACCAAGAGTTCTTTTTTCCTTGAATGTATCAATTAAAGCAGGACAGGAAGGCCTGGAGGATCACTGTCCATGGGGTCGCGATGGGTCGGACACGACTTCGCACATAACAACAATCAATTAAAGCATGCACAAAAGATCATATGACATGATTCCCCCCCCATTCCCTTAACAAAGGTCGAACATTTTCGCAATTAACAACATCTTATGTGACCAAAAGGGTATTTCATCAGTTCAGTTACTTGGATCCCCCATAAACCCTTTGCCCCCCCCCCATAAACTCTTCTTACATTTTTCAATCTGTGTCCCTCTTCACATGTACTGGGGCCCCTCAGAGGACCATGTGACCCCATTGAGAATGGTTGCTCTAGATTCTAGAGGATTTCTTGACATGCTTAGAGACCCAGCTTCATTTTCAGACTTGGAGATGCTTGGATGTGTCTTCCCTTCCATCTTCTCCTTTTGCGTGTGCTGCAAGTTCCTTCTGTAGCACTTCAAAGATTCAAGATTCAATTATCTTGGTTTGACTAAAGAGGTACAGAGGGAGAATCACACCACCGTATGTTTGAAGAACATCCGTATCAGTTAATATCTGCGTGTTGGACTGGTAATGGAAGTCGTTCCAAGGTTGGCCATTGACATGGAAGAATGATGGAAGCCAACCAGAGGCACTCGTTTATTTGTTGGGATCAGGCCCCTGATCCTTTTCATTTTGGGATACCGTTTAAGAGGGGTTGCCATGCTGGGTCTGTGTAAAAGATCTTGGGGTCGCAGTAGTTAGCTCAATGGAAATATCAACCCAGTGTGCTACAGTGGTGCAAAAGACCAATCTCTGTCTTTGGGATTATTATGAAAGGAATTGAGGATAAAATAACCAATATTCCAAAATTGTGGGTGGCGTCCCGTATGTTCCCAGGTTTGAGTAGACACCAGCAAGATTTTGTTAGTATGACTTTTGAAGAAGTCAAAGCCTCCTTCATCAGATCCATTAGATGATATCTGCCAAAGGGAGCAGCATTGATAATGAGACAGGAAACCTAGATCTTGATTCAGTCCAGGGGGGATGCACTGTGTCTGAAATAACCCCACTTTCCAACATATAGGACAGATGGGCTCACGATCGAGCTGTATCTGAAGTGAGCTCATATGAAACAGCATACGCTATCACCGATGTGGTTAGTATTAAAGTTTGCTACTAGATTCTTGCTCTTTCCTCCTGGTACAGCTCGCACGGCTACCCATCTCGATCCAGCTCTTGTTCATGTATTTTGAGTAGGGAGCAGTGTCAGTGTAGCGTTTAACCCTCAGTGAATTCGTTGCAGCTGAAGGTTGATACTATATGATATTAGTGCAGTTCAACCCAGTCAGTCAGTAAGTGAATTTTTGCTTTGTAATGGACTTTCTCGGGTAACCCCCCAGGACTTTCTCGGGTAACCCTCCCTCCCCCCCTTTGGCAAAGACAACCGCAGAGTCAAACATATCAGTTGTGCAAAGTCTTGCTTCCGCTTTGTTTCTCATTCTGCCGCTGCCTGTTCATTATTATTCCACTGGGCTATTTTTTAATGAGCTTTCGGATGGGGGTGGGGAGGGGGTGTCGGGTGAATATTGTATTGCAGTTTGATGTTTATTCATAATGAAAATGTGTAACATGAAAGCAGCGATATCCTCATTGCAATTATACTACAGCTTGTTAACAAACATTTTAACAAGAATATTTATTAACCGTGGCATTTCTTTTCTCTTTTTTTGTATATTCCAAAGGAAGAGGAAAAGCTAGCATTAAAAAACAAACAAACAAACAAAAACCAAGAGTTGGGTCTCTTACTGGTTTTGCTAAATATTTGGCTATTTGGCTGTATTTTGTTGGGGGACGGTTCTTTATTTCTGGACAGCTGCTTGGAGGGCGGCGTTGAGTTGTGAATATTAATTGTCAGCTTGTGTGTCTGGCCCCTTGTTTAGGTGGTGTCTTCTTGATAGCTTCGTCTATGCAGGAGAATAACTGGAAACGAGGCTCCAGAAGTCATTTTGCTTATCCGTTAGTTAATGGCTAGTCCGTGACCCTTTGAGGTTTGTGGTTTTCAAGTTTCCGAATGGCCAAGGTACGCTGACGTTTCCACCTAGCTAGGGGGAAACGTTCCAAAGAGGTCCGAGGGTAGCAGGGTGGCCTGCAGGAGAACAGCTTGAGTTGAGGAGCACCTTAGAGTAGCGATCCCCAACCTGTGGGTTGCGGACCACATGTGGTCCGTCGACTAATTGGAGGTGGGCCCCGAACGATGCCTCCCCCCCCCCTGGCCCTTTACTTCATCCCCCCCCCAGCCCTTTACAACACACTTCGGGTGTCCTTGTCTCCCATCACCCCCAGATGGGACTATCTGGTTGCAGTGAAACAAGCTCAGGGTTCCCATTGATTTGTCATTGTCATGAGTTAAAACTTCCATGAAAATAAAATGTTCCTTATGTTCATTGTTGTGGCGTGTCTGTATCTTATTTTGAAGTGAATGCTGGCAGGGGCTCATGGGAATTGTAGACCATGGACATCTGGAGGGCCACAGTTTGACTACCCCTGTTTTAAGGCTTAGGTTTCTAATTTTAATAAATATTAATATTCAGTTTTACGCTTTGCCCTATAGAGGCTTGAGCACATTTTCCTTATTTTGACCCTTTTTTGGGGGGTGGCATACCCCAGAGGACATCCAATTGTAGACGGGAAAGCTTGGTGCAGAAAAGACAAAACAACCTAGCAAAAGTATTTGAAACACACTTTGCGCAAGGGAGAAATTGAGCTGAGGCAGAGATAGTGCCAGCTGAAAAGGTGGGGGGGGGACATGAAATCACCCTTAGAAAACAGGCACATCATTTTAGAATCATTTCGCATGTAGGTTCATCTTGCGTCATGTTGGAAAAAAGATGCTGAGATCTCTTTATGAGGGAGGGGGGGCCCTATACTTAATTAGACTGGCTAATCTCACTTGGGCCAGCAATTAACAGGCAGTCGATATAGTGGAAATATACAGTCTTCCTTGCATTGGAAAGCAATTAGAAGTAGCCCCCCCTACATTCCCCCCCCAAAGCTTTGAAGTTTAAAAAAGAGACTCTTTAAGAGCCTGCCGGGTGCATGTGGGTTCTCTTTCACCCAGTTAATAACCTTAATCTCGGGGCTAAATCCTCGTCTCCGTCAGAAATTAAAATCTAACGACATGTTACTTGACAAAAAATTAGATTTATACGAGCAATATGTGGCCGGCGGTGATGGGAATCAATAACCGAGCTCAGATTAGTGCCGGCATCTACAGACGGGCACATTCTGGCAGTCGGAGGGTAAGAGCTCTTTTAGGACGAGATCTGTCGTTCGTGAAAGAAAAAGAAATCCAGGCCAAAGGATGTCCTTCCTGTGCCAGTCGATAGCCACGTAAATAACGACCCATGGAGCCTTCTGATTTAACATATCCGAGTCCCTTAAAAGAACAACAACAATACCACGGTATTAATATGGATGCTTTAGGATGCTTTGGGCTGATCCTGCGTTGAGCAGGGGGTTGGACTAGATGGCCTGTATGACCCCTCCCAACTCTTTGATTCTAGGATTCGATGATTCTATGAATATCCCTCTCTCTTTAGTTCATTTGCTGTTTCTCTTTCCGTCAAACACTGCTGTGAGAATCATCAGATATCACAGACTTTCTCTCTTTTGCTGCCTTCTGTAACTTCTACAGCAGCCTTTTACAATCTTTTGACTCTCTGAAATATTTCTCAGGCTTCGAGGAGCTGCCCAACTGAGTTGGAAGGGATGTCAGCTGGCCTTCCTTTGTGCCACATCCAAGGTGAACTGAGGAGGGGAAAGACATGGGGGGGGGGGTGAGGCAGGAGTAGGCATCCGGCTCTATCCCCTTTTCCAGACCACATATATAAGCAAAGACTGGCTCTTGGGTTAGTACACCACATCATGAAGCTGTTTACCAGATATAAGACTCTCAGAAATAACAAGTTACGTTTATAGGGTCATAGAGTCATAGAATCATAGAGTTGGAAGGGGCCATACAGGCCATCTAGTCCAACCCCCTTTTCAACGCAGGATCAGCCCAAAGCATCCTAAAGCATCCAAGAAAAGTGTGTATCCAACCTTTGCTTGAAGACTGCAAGTCATCAATCATTTGGGTTCACCTCTGGGTAAAGGAACATAGTAAAGGAAATAAAAATGTCAAGGTTGAAGATTAATGGACAGCGGCATTCCCAGATGTGGAAGTTGAGCGCAATTAAGTGACAGTTTCTATTTGAATTAATTTTTAATTCTTTTTTGTTTATAATTCCATACATATCCAGCCTTTCTTACCAAGGGAAACCTAAAGCCGCTTACACAATTCCCGCCTCCTCTATTTTATCTTTGCAAGAACTCTGTGAGGGAGGTTAGGCTGAGAGCATGTGACCGGCATAAGGTCATGGAATCCTAGAATCATAGAGTTCGAAGGGACCTCCTGGGTCATCTAGCCCAACCCCTTGCACTTTGCTGGACAAAGGTCACTCGATTTGTTTCCAGGGCAAAGTGGGATTTGAACCTGGCCCTCCAAGATCCTAGTCTAACCACTACACTACACTGTCCACGATTGATTTCTACGATTTGCTGTTTTAATTGTTCTTGTTGACTGGATTCAAAATTTCAAATTCAGACAGGGTTCGTATTCAATCTGATTCAGTGTGACAGGGAAGGAAGGAGGCCAAACTTCAAAATTCTTTGTTTCCTGATCGCCTTCCAAAGGCCTGGATTGCGTCTTGTCTTTCCTTCCTACCCATGCCAAACAATCTTGCACAAAACAGCGTATCGAAGAGGAAAAGCTTCACGTGGCGAATCTTTCTAACGGCGCAACGATGTTCGTCTCTTTGACCTATTTAGAAGGCCTCGGATTCTTTTTGCTGTAGATGACACAATTAAATTTTAAATGGAACACGATAAAGAAATTACACTGCTTGATCTCTGGAGATTTGGATATACCCTATTAGGGCCTTCGCGAGAGAGCGCAGCAAAGGCATTGTAGTTTAAATTTTCATATAGGTCTGGCCTAATTTCCCTCCCCCCTCTCCTTCTTCGTCATGCTTTTTTAAGAGCTGCAGCTCTCTAAATCTGGCTGCCAAAGCTTTAACTCAGTTTTAGATACAAGGGTACAGTTGCCAAAATATAAATCATAGTACAAAATACATTTTAAAATAATAATGCCCCCCAGCTGGTAGTCCCCGGCCCGAGGGAAGTCCGCCTGGCTGGAACAAGAGCCAGGGCCTTTTCAGTACGGGCCCCTGCCTAGTGGAACATTTCCCCAGAAGATCTCAGGGCCCTGAGGGAGGTGGTTCAGTTCCGCAGGGCCTGTAAGACGGAGCTCTTCCGCCAGGTGTTTGGTTGGGGCCAGGACAGCGACTTAGCGTCATCTGGGTCCCCTCCTCTAAACCGAAATACCCCTCTGCTGCCAGAGAGAACACTGATTCAGTTGCTGATTGTTATGAATTACGTTGAGGTGTATTTTATAGCACTGGGTTATGTTAAAGCTTTTATTATACATTCTGAGTGAAGACGCATACATCTGCTTGTAAGGAAAAGCCAAAGTAGGTTGGCTTTACAAATGAAAACCAAAACTGCAAAGTAGTCTTGAATGGCCCAGACTAGCAGAGTTAGCGTAGCAAGTACTTAAATGGGAGACCACCAAGGAAGATTAGGATTGCTATGAAGAAGAAGGCGATCACATAATATCATAATAATATTGGAAGAGCCCTATTAGATTGGACCAGGGGTCCATCTAGTCCAGCATCCTAATAACATGAGAGCCCTTCTGGATCAGACCAATGGTCCAGCTAGTACAGCAACCTGAGAACATCAGAAGAGCCCTGCTGGATCAGAGCAGTGGTCCATCTAGTCCAGAATCCTTAGGACATAAGAAGAGCCCTTCTGGATCAGAGAAGTGCCCCATCTAGACCAATGGTCCAGCTAGTCCAGCAACCTGAGAACATAAAAAGAACCCTGCTGGATGAGACCAGTGGTCCATCTAGTCCAGCATCCTAATAACATGTGGATACCCATTTGTTTATTTTTGAAGTTTCTATATTGCCCCTCAAAATGGTTCATCTCAGGGTGGTGTACAACAAAGGCTTGGTGCAAATCCTTACCCAGTGTTCCTTCTCTTAATATTTGTGAAACAGCCTGGGGGGTGGAACGTTCCGGGGTGTCCGAGTTAGAATAGGGCCAATCAGGGTGCTGGCCCAACCCTGATTGGCCCTGCACCTACAGCTCCCGCCCTCCTTCCCTGGACGCCAGCCATGTTCCTCTCAGACGCTGCAGGAGCCAGCGCCTGAGAGAGAGACACAGAGAGCCCTGCCAAACCGCAAACCAGCCCTTATTACCTGCTATGGCTCCTGCTGCAAGTGAGAGAGACAGAGAGAGATCTGCGCCTGCCAGTGTCCCCTGGGTCCAAGCGCCCATTGCATTCCTGGTTGCAATGGGCTTTCTTGCTAGTAAGTAAAACAAAAACCAAGATACATAAATAATCAGTACAAGCACAGTGATCTAACTCTTAACATACTTTTTACCTTTATCTTCATCCAGACATGGTAGAATAAAGGGAACTCTGTGGTATTGCCCACGTAGATCTTTTCTAGATTTCTCTTTCCGCGTTTGAAGACCGCTGCAGCCCCCTCCAATTCTCCCTTTCGCTGCCTGAAGTGAGGCCCTCTGGCCACAGCAGGACGGAGAGTGTATTTCCGTAACTATTTAAATCCACCTTCTAGCCAGCCCCGTTCTAAAGCCGCATGTATGAGACTTAAGCCGTGAGTGAGTCTTGTCTGTTAGGGTTTTCCAGATGTTTAACATTCTAACTGTAGCCGGAGCTTCAAAAGTCTCCTGGCAAAGAGCCTCTAATTTTAGTAAGCCGTATAATTACCCTATCAAATTACCTGGCACTCAAATTGGCATCCATTTTTACCACCTGCCGGTGACTATTAAAACGCTTTACAAACGCTAATGAATTTAGCCTTTTGCCATCTACGTACAGTTAGTCCGATTTGGTGCACAGCTTATAGCTGGAGACTGCAAAGTTACTATCTTGTAATGTGTGTGTGTGTGTGTTGTTCAGGGGATGTTGTTCAGTGGCAGAGCCTCTGCTTGGCATGCAGAAGTTCCCAGGTTCAATCCCCGGCATCTCCAGTTTAAACTTCTGGTAACCTGACCTCAGGTTGGAACAACTGTGAACTTCTGAAGTCTTCCTTTGGAGGAGGATCTGATACCAGAACCTGGCAGGCCAGGACATCTGGGCTAGAAATGAGCATGGGACTAAACCACCATATTGGCATGCACTATCTGCAAGAACAGACATCAACCTGCCAACAAAAGTGCGTCTAGTCAAGGCTATGGTCTTCCCAGTTGCCATGTATGGCTGTGAACATTGGACCATAAGGAAGGCTGAGCGTCAAAGAATTGAGGCTTCTGAACTCTGGTGCTGGAGAAGACTCTTGCGAGTCCCTTGGACTGCAAGGCGAACAAACCGGTCAGTCCTAGAGGAGATCAGCCCTGACTGCTCTTTAGAAGGCCAGATCCTGAAGATGAAACTCAAATACTTTGGCCACCTCATGAGAAGGAAGGACTCCCTGGAGAAGAGCCTAATGCTGGGAGCGATGGAGGGCAAAAGAAGAAGGGGATGACAGAGAATGAGGTGGCTGGATGGAGTCACTGAAGCAGTCGGTGCAAACTTAAATGGACTCTGGGGAATGGTAGGGGACAGGAGGGCCTGGAGTTTCATTGTCCATGGGGTCGTGATGGGTCGGACATGACTTCGCACCTAACAACAACAAAAGCTGCAAGAACATATCCCCCTCCCCAATTAATGAACCCCTACATTACCTTGTTTTTCCTGAAGTCTCTTCTCCTGAAGAGAGCCAGTTTGGTGTAGCGGTTAGGAGTGCAGACTTCTAATCTGGTGAGCCGGGTTTGATTCCCTGCTCCCCCACATGCAACCAGCACTGATAAAGCTGTTCTGACTGACCAGGAATATCAGGGCTCTCTCAGCCACACCCACCTCACAGGGTGTCTGTTGTGGGGAGAGGAAAGGGAAGGAGACTGGAAGCCACTTTGAGACTCCTTCTGGTAGAGAAAAATGGCATATAAGAACCAGTTCTTCTTCTTCTTCTTCTTCTTCTTCTTCTTCTTCTTCTTCTTCTCCTTCATCTCCTCCTTCTCCTCCTTCTCCTTTTTCTCTGTGCTTGGCCCTGCCCGAGTCCTAGAATTTTTGGACTCCAAGGTTCTTTCGGCCACCTCATCAATCAACATTGAATGTCTTTCATTTCAGGGGCTCTTGTCAGCGTAGAGAGAAGTTTCCCAGCGAGAGAGTTTTATTGAGCAAAAAAAAAAAAGAAAGAAAGAAAATGAATTATTATTCCTGCCATGGAACAATCGAATCCCCAGAAGTCCCGTTCGGATATCACGGACTGCGGACGATACGACTTGACGGGGGGAAACAGCAGGGGGTTGATCTGTACGTGTGTGTTCTCGGCCAACCTGGCTAGCAGTGGCTTAGACCAGGGGTAGTCAACCCGTGGTCCTCCAGATGCCCATGGACTACAATTCCCATGAGCCCCTGCCAGCGTTTGCTGGCAGGGGCTCATGGGAATTGTAGTCCATGGACATCTGGAGGACCACGGGTTGACTACCCCTGGCTTAGACCGTCCCCTGTACTTCGGTCTTTTACACCGCTTCCCCTCCCCCACCCACCCTTTCCTTTTCCTTCCTTAATATCTGAAATATTGCACCTATTCTCTGCCAAACCCAGGCAGGGCCCTCTTGGAATCTACCGAACAATCCCATTTGGAAGAAACAAACAGGCTATTTCTTCAGGGAATTTCCCCCTTCCCCCTGCTACCACGGAAGATTTTTAATATCATAATAAAAATATTATTTAACGCGCAGCCAGCTGTTAACTTCCAGGCATGTTCCCCCTCGCTATCCCTTCTGCTTGGGATTCCCTCGCCGGAACAGCTGGGTGTCAAACCTTAAGAGCCACTTTTTCAGTGAAGCCCTTGACGTAACTCTTTGGTTTCCCCTCTCAACTGCAGCCTGATTGCATGTTGCTTCATTTGTCCATGTCCATCAGGGTGTGATCCTGACCTCTCCGTCTGTCCCCTTTTTCATGTCTCTCCCGCTGAGAGCCAGCATGGCTTCTTGGTTAAGAGTGACGGCTTCTAATCTTGCATGCCGGGTTTGATTCCCTGCTCATCCACATCCAGTCAGCTGGGTGACCTTGGGCTCAACACCGTCCTATTAGAGTTGTTCTCACAGAGCAGTTCTGTCAGAGCTCTCTCAGCCCTACCGATCTCACAAGGTATCTGTTGTGGGGAGAAGAAGGGAAAGCAGTTGTAAGCTGTTTTGAGACTCCTTTAGGTAGTGAAAACCGACATAGAATAACCAACTCTTCTTCTTCTTCAGTAATATCAGGGCTCTCTCAGCCTCACCTCCCTCATAGGGTGCCTGTTGTGGGGAGAGGAAAGGGAAGGCGACTGTAAGTCGCTTTGGGTAGAGAAAAGCAGCATATAAGAACCAACTCTTCTTCTTCTTCAGTAATATCAGGGCTCTCTCAGGCCTATTATGCACGGCCGCTGAAACGGTGGCATGAAGAACGCGGAGGAAGAAGAAGCGAAGTAAACCACTTATGCACGGGATGGAACGCAATGACGACAAAACCCAGGGTATCCGATTATGCACGTGGCTACTCCGGAGTCACTTCTGGTTGCGCCCTGGTCCCGGGAAGCTCCACTTTCTTCCACATCTCGCTAACGTGGCTTTTTCGGTGGCATATGTTGACTCTGCGTCCGGTTGCCGCCTGCAGCGTGCATAATTGGTGATTTTAGCCGCCGCCATTCCAACCCGAATGCGGACCTTCCACTCTGTGCGTAATGGGCCTATGCCTCACCTCCTTCACAGGGTGTCTGTTGTGGGGAGAGAAAAGGGAAGGCAAATGTAAGCCGCTTTGAGACTCCTTCGGGTAGTGATTTCCTTATGCCCCCGCCACCGTGATTGAAGGAGTGCATATAAAGGATGTATTGAAGTTTGGGTCTGGCTAGAATCTCCGTGTGTGATCCTGATCTCTTCTATATCTATCTATATATTTTAGATTTGGAGGAAGAGAACATTTCTTTATGATAGTCTCAGCCTCGCAGCCGATCAATTCGTAATTGAGGTTGCGCTGAAGAATGGGCGCCCTCAGAAAAATGAAAAATGAGACGGTGTGCGAGCGCATGTTTCCATCGAGCAGTGATTGAAAAATTGGAAAGAGAGCAGACTTGGGGAATGGGCTGCCGCCAAGCGCCTCTGATGTGCAGGAGAATGGTCAGCTTCCCAAACAGAAGACGAAGAACGAAAGAGGCTGCTCTGGGCCACCCTTTGATTTTGGACTGGGTCTTCTTCATGGCCTGGGATGGTCTCCTAATCCCATGTGGCCCCTTGGATCTGGCTAAGGGCAGTGCTTCGTAGACTTTGTAGTGCTTCGTAATCAGCCTGGAGAAAAGGAGGTTGAGAGGGGACATGATAGCCCTCTTTAAGTATCTGAGAGGTTGTCACTTGGAGGAGTTGTCTCCTGGAGTACTGTGTGCAGTTCTGGAGGCCTCACTTCAAGAGGGAGGTAGATAAAATTGAAAGGGTCCAGAGGAGAGCGACGAGGATGATCTGGGGCCAAGGGACCAAGCCCTTTGAAGATAGGTTGAGGGACTTGGGAATGTTCAGCCTGGAGAAAAGGAGGTTGAGAGGGGACATGAGAGCCCTCTTTAAGTATCTGAAAGGGTGTCATTTGGAGGAGGGCAGGATGCTGTTTCCGTTGGCTGCAGAGGAGAGGACACGCAGTAATGGGTTTAAACTTCAAGTACAACGATATAGGCTAGATATCAGGAAAAATATTTTCACAGTCAAGAGTAGTTCAGCAGTGGAATCGGCTGCCTAAGGAGGTGGTGAGCTCCCCCTCACTGGCAGTCTTCAAGCAAAGGTTGGATACACACTTTTCTTGGATGCTTTAGGATGCTTAGGGCTGATCCTGCGTTGAGCAGGGGGTTGGACTAGATGGCCTGTATGGCCCCTTCCAACTCTACGATTCTGTGATTCTGTGATTCTGACTTCTTGATTCATTGGGCCGTATCAGAAACATTGCCACAGGGACAAAAACACCCCACATCATCTAAATTTGACTCCGTTCTCCAGTCTGGCTCACACATGCAGGGAGTGCGGTAGAAAATTGCAGTGCCAACAGAGAGCTGGAAGGGGCTACAAAGGTCGTGTTGTTCAGCCACCTGGACAATGCAGAAGAAGACGAGTTGGTTTTTATTCTCTGCTTTTCAGTGCCCGAAGGAATCTCAGAGTGGCCTTCCTTTCCTCTCCCCGCAACAGACACCATGTGAGGGAGGCTGAGAGAATCATGGAATAACAGAGTTGGAAGGGACCTCCTGAGTCATCTAGTCCAACCCCCTGTACAATGCAGGACACTCGCAACCCTCTCGCTCATCCACTGTCACCTGCCACCCCCTTGAACCTTCACAGAATCAGCCTCTCCGTCAGATGGCTATCCGGCCTTTGTTTAAAAATTCTCACAGAGACTACTCTGTGAGAGCAGAACTATCAGGACTGGGACTAGCCCACGGTCCCCCAGCTGGCTGCAAGTGGAGGAGGAAGGGGGCATCAAACCGGGCTTGCCAGATTAGAAGCTGCTGCTCTTAGCCAGGACCTCAAACCGTCTCTCTCAAAGCAACCTCCCCACCTAAAGTGGAAGGTAGGAAACCTCCAGCATCTCTGGGTCAATCTGGGATGGAAGAAAATCTCTTTGTGACCCCGGAGTGACAACTGGCATTAATCTGCCCATGTAAGAAACAGCCATGTTAGAGCCACAACTGACTCGTCTTTTCCCGCCCTCCCCTCTCACAGTCTGCCTCAGAAGGGAATAAACATTTCTCTGGCTGTGCAAGAAAGGCCCACAATCCCTCCTGCCCACAACCCAATCATAATCTGCCAAAGTTAACAGAATCAGCATTTCTGTAAGATGACTATTCAGGGGTAGTCAAACTGTGGCCCTCCAGATGTCCATGGACTACAATTCCCATTGCTGGCAGGGGCTTATGGGAATTGTAGTCTATGGACATCTGGAGGGCTGCAGTTTGACTACCCTGATCTAGCCTCTGCTTAAAAACTTCCAAAGGCGGAGAATCCACCACCTCCCAATGTAGCCTGTTCCACTGAGGATTTGTTCTTACTGTCACGAAGCTTTTCCTAATGGTTGGTCCAAAAACCTCTTCATTTCATAACAGTCCATTGATTTAGCTGGAGATGCCGGGGATTGAACCTAGGACTTTCTGCGTGCTAAGCAGAAGCTCTGCCCCTGAGCTAAACCAGTTCTGCAGGGCCTGCAGAGGGGAGCTCTTCCGCCAGGCATTTGGTTGAGACCAGGTGACCAGCAACATCCACAGGGCCCCTGCTCCCTCCCTCCCTCCCAGAAATCTACCCATGCGTTCTGCTCTGGACCTGTTTGTACTCTGTTACCTATGTTATAGTTTAATGTTGTTGTTGTTGTTATTATTATTATTATTATTATGAAGAGTTGGTTCTTATATGCCGCTTTTCTCTACCTGGAGGAGGCTCAAAGCGGCTTACAGTCACCTTCCCTTTCCTCTTCTCACAACTGATCCCCTGTGGGGTGGGTGAGGCTGAGAGAGCCCTGATATTCCTGCTCCGTCAGAACAGTTTTATCCGTGCTGTGGTGAGCCCAAGGTCACCCAGCTGGCTGCATGTGGGGGAGCGCAGAATCGAACTCGGCATGCCAGGTTAGAAGTTCACACTCCTAACCACTACACCATGAAAAACTAAGTTCTATCTACTGTTTTCTGGGTTTTATGTAAACCACCTGAGCCTCAGGGGAGGGCAGTAACCAACCAACCAACCAACCAACCAACCAACCAACCAACCAAACAAACAAACAAACAAACAAACAAACAAACAAACAAACAGTCTTCCCTCCACCATGTTTTTTTTTTAAACTGCAAATTGAAAATCTGCAAAGTATCTGCAGGAGTTGTGTTTGTGTTTGTGTGTGTGTGTATGAAGCATACCCTTTGCTTGGCTAGTTTTGTCCTTCCATGGTGTTTTTTATCCAGTGGAATAGTCAGAATTGGATCCTACCACTTGCCATCTCAAACGGGGCACTACATAATAGCATGTGTCAGGTCGCTGGCATCTCCCCCACCTCATTCTCCCGTGTTCCGTGAAGCAGACCTGATCTGGGGCTTGGAACGGCCCGGCCTCTAGCTAAGCTCGATAATTAAGTTGGCATCCGCTAGGCATCAGGGGTGTGGCACACAGCCGTGCTCTTGGATGGGATGCAATTGTGCACTTGGCGGGAGATGAGGCAGGGATGAAGATAAGATCCCCTCCAAGGTCAGTGGACTTTTGTGCTTTAGTTTTCTGGGCTGTGCATGAGGCAGCAAGGGGTGGAAAGCAGATGTGGGGATTGTTTCCTCCCACCCTTCATGATGAAGAAGAAGAGTTGCTTTTAAACACCACTTTTGACTGCCCGAAGGAGTCTCAAAGCAGCTTACAGTCACCTTCCCTTTCCTCTCCCCACAACAGACACCCTATGAAGGAAGTGGGGCTGAGAGAGCCCTGAGATTACTGAAGAAGAAGAAGAATATTTGGTTCTTCTATGCCACTTTTCTCTACCCAAAGGAGGCTCAAATTGGCTTACATAGGCCTTCCCTTTCCTCTCCCCACAACAGGCACCCTGTGAGGGAGGGGAAGCTGAGAGAACCCTGATATTACTGAAGAAGAAGAAGAAGAGTTGGTTTTTATATGCCAATTTTTTCTACCCGAAGGAGTCTCAAAGTGGCTTCCATTTGCCTTCTCTTCCTCTCCCCACAACAGACACCCTGTGAGGTGGATGAGGCTGAGAAAGCCCTGATATTCCTGCTTGGTCAGAACAGCTCTACCAGGGCTGTGACTAGCCCAAGGTGCATGTGGAGGAGCAGGAAATCAAAGCCGGCTTGCCAGATTAGAAGCCGCTGCTCTTAAACACTACAAAATTCTGGCTGAAAAGCAGAGGGCAAACAGTTGGCCACACCTTGGTTCAAATGTGCTGAGACCGCTGATAAAATTGTGAAGAAGAAAAAGAGTTGGTTGTTTAATGCCCCAATTTACATTACCCAAAGTGGCTGACAGACACCTTTCCCTTCCTCTCCCTGCAACATACCCATTGTGAGGTACATGGCGCTGAGAGAGCTCAGATAGAACTGCTTTACAAGAACAGCTCTTGAGAGAACTTTGAGCAGTCCAGCTTTACATGATTGGCTGCACTTGGAGGAATTTACTTATTTTTTTTAATGTTTCGATTTCTATCCTGCCACTTTCACTGAGGGACTTGTGGCGATTTACGGAGGGCCGTATATAAATATAATAAATAAATAAATAAAATAAATAAATAAAACCCTCATACAAACCCCCACAAAAGTCTAAAAAATCCCCGGATCTCCAGGTTAGAGTCTGCAGCTCTTACCCACGACACCACTATGGCAGAAGGGCCACGGCGGCCCGATGCCCGTCCCCAAATTTGTAAAACAAGTCGGTTTGGTTTCATTATGAATTAGCGCAGGGGTAGTCAAACTGCGGCCCTCCAGATGTCCATGGACTACAATTCCCAGGAGCCCCTGCCAGCATTCGCCAGCGAATGCTGGCAAGGGCTCCTGGGAATTGTAGTCCATGGACATCTGGAGGGCCGCAGTTTGACTACCCCTGAATTAGCTGTTGAAGTCCACTGCTGTCCTTAACACATCCCATATTCCGCAATAACGATGGAGTGTCGTCAAAACCCGAGCCGACGCTCTCGTTACAGGAAAACAATTTGTTGGGGATATTGTTACATGTGTTCTACGTTTGGCCTTCGAGAAATGACATTTTATTAATTCGTCGCACATTTGGCAAGCTCGCTGGGTGTTTGGCGGCAGATGTTTCCCAGTGTGGGGCCTGTGGTGAGGACGGCAGGTATCGACCATGGTTGTCAGAGCGGATCGGTCTAGGGGTGCATCTTTGCTTCCGCCTGTCCCGCTGCCAACTGTGGCAAGCTCCATCCGTTCTCAGATGGCGTGGAGGGATCCCTGCTGCCATCGGCCCCTGTGGTATAAACCCTCTTTAGTTAAAGGCTTATTTGTTCGGAAGATCGTGAATTGGAACATCCATCCGCAAATGCCGTTCGATTCATGCGATTGTAAGAGGGAGATATTCGTCCGGGCTCACGGCTGAAGCTTGCCTGGAAAAAAAGAGCATTCCCCCGCCACAATCTAGATCAGGGGTAGTCCAACTGCGGCCCTCCAGATGGCCATGGACTACAATTCCCATGAGCCCCTTGGCAGGGGCTCATGGGAATTGTAGTCCATGGACATCTGGAGGGCCGCAGTTTTGACTACCCCTGATCTAGATAGCTCTCACTGTCTACCCCTGTTTTTAACTGTTTTAATGATTTTAAAATATACATTTTTTTTTTGGTATTTATTACATTCTGCAAACCGCCCTGCAATGGTGGGCTCGATAGGGGCGATATATATAAATGTGACGAATAAATCAACAAATAAACAAACAAACAAATACATTGCCAAACAGTTGGCAAGCCAACCTTTACAGTTCATATTTTGTTGTTGTTAGGCGCGAAGTCGTGTCCGACCCATCGCGACCCCATGGACAATGATCCTCCAGGCCTTCCTGTCCTCTACCATTCCCCGGAGTCCATTTAAGTTTGCACCGACTGCTTCAGTGACTCCATCCAGCCACCTCATTCTCTGTCGTCCCCTTCTTCTTTTGCCCTCGATCGCTCCCAGCATTAGGCTCTTCTCCAGGGAGTCCTTCCTTCTCATGAGGTGGCCAAAGTACTTGAGTTTCCTCTTCAGGATCTGGCCTTCTACGGAGCAGTCAGGGCTGATCTCCTCTAGGACTGACCGGTTTGTTCGCCTTGCAGTCCAAGGGACTCGCAAGAGTCTTCTCCAGCACCAGAGTTCAAAATTTCATAGTGTTAAGTTTATTTTCAGACTGTGATGCCACGTTTCCCCGGGAGCCAAGACAGCTTGCAACATTCTGTAGCACATAAAAGGGAACTTGTGATCAAGGACGGCTCACCGGTTGACTTGCATGCTCTGCCATCTGAGGGATCTGGGGTGTGGGGGAAAGACAGGGTATAGGGGAAGAACCGGGGAACCTCTGGGGAGCTCTCACCAACTCCTCGGGCTTCAGGGAGCCCTGATTGGGAATCCCTGATCTAGAGTGACTTCCTGGAGGGGAGAGTCCATGTTTCAATTTATTAATAGTGCAAATTGTTGTCTTTTGAGTGTTTAGAGCGTTCTGAGTTATGTCGTTACAATGAAAGTAATAATGTAGTTGTAAAATACATCCGTCATGAAAGGTAAAATGTTTGAAGCGAGGACTATTATATTTTGCCAAGAACGTCTTGAGGATTGTAATGAAGCGGATCTCGGGGAGAAATATTTTCTCATCTGCGCCCGGCAGTGCGGAATAATTTTTGAGACTTGTGATTTGTTATGCAATCTCTCCTTTCCTTTTGCGTCCCTTTTTAAAATTATTATCTTGGGTTGTTTTCTTTTAGTAAACATGTTATGGATAAAAGAAGAGGGGTCTCAATTTGGCAGCTGGATAAAGATGCGTATAAAGTAGATTCAAAATGTTGGTTCAGGCCCTCTTCTTGTTAAAATGTCTAGACAGAGCACGTTCCTGTTTACATGGAATCCCTTAGATATGAAAATATGAGGCGTTTTTACAAGGCCATGGAAATGTTAGTGAAATTTGCCTTTCTCAGGCTTGCCAAACAGAATGTGGCAAACGACGGGGCGGTTGGGTGAGAACATGATAAGGAGACACTATTGTGAGCGTGATGACATCACTTCTGCAAAAACCGGGGCGTTACCATGGTAGCTCTAGGAATCAGCATGAACTCTATGGTAAAACCGTAGAGTTTCCAGCAGTTCCTAGAACGACCGCAGTCACTTCTGGGGTTTCCCCAGAAATGGTGTCATAATGCTCAAAGTATTGGGGATCTTAATTTTTTCTTGTCCCCAGACAACAGAAGCTAGAGTTTCCCCTGCCCCAAACAGGGATTCGGCAGCCATAACACTCTTCCCCATAACTCTAATTCTCATGAAGAGCCGACGAACTCATAAGACCCCATCTGGCCTGTATTTGTTGATTGATTGATGGAACTTCATTTCTACCCCTCTTTTCTCTTCTACTACTTTGGGCAATAAGGGTGGGCACATATGTTTTAAGTTGTCTTCCTTCCCCTCAAAAAGGCCCACCAAACTCCTTGCCCTCAGAAAGCCAACCTGCGAGAGAAACTGGTTGGACTTGATAGCTGACAAATATTTGACCTCAAAACTTGGGTTTGGAGCAGTTTCAGGTCAACCACAGGTTGAAACCTTAAGAGACTAATGTGCCCGAGACATATCTTTTGAGACATATATTCTAGGGTTGAGCGCTCTGGTGCACTTCGGCCACTTCGGAGAGCATGCGGGCGGCTACGCCATCCCTCCCCTCCATGCGGCGGTGCTGGCTGCATTGGGCATTGGTGCTCGCTCAAATGGCCAAAGCACACCAGAGCACTCAACCCTAAATTCTATTCCTTCTTGTTTGTGGTCACTTACTGAATTACACAAGAGCCTCTTGTGGCGCAGAGTGGTAAGGCAGCCGTCTGAAAGCTCTGCCCATGAGGCTGGGAGTTCGATCCCAGCAGCCGGCTCAAGGTTGACTCCATCCTTCCGAGGTCGGTAAAATGAGGACCCAGCTTGCTCGCTGGGGGGTAAACGGTAATGACCGGGGAAGGGAATGGCAAACCACCCCGTATTGAGTCTGCCATGAAAACGCTGGAGGGCGTCACCCCAAGGGTCAGACATGACCAGGTGCTTGCACAGGGGATACCTTTACCTTTACCTTACTGAATTACACCTCCCTCTGCAGGGCACTCTGTGTCTCCATGAGGTAACCTTCTCCTTGCAGTGCCTTTTCTAGAGCTTCTCCATCTAGCAACCATCCAGTGTCGGGTACCTGTCGAGGCCCCAGTAAGCAGACTCATCGTCGAAAAAGAATCTCGGCTCTGAAAAAAGGCAAACGAACAGAAAGCAAGGCTTTCCCTTGCTAAACGTAATGGGCAAGCACCCTAGCACACCTTTCTGTCTCCCGTACAACCCCTGCCTCCAATTTGAGGCCTGCATGCTCATTAACATGCCAGGTGAAAGAACAATCTCCTCCATCCTGCGTACCTATGCAAAAAGCCAGCGGTGGCCCTCAGAAACTGCAGGCATTCCTAAAAGGTTACATTGGCGCGCAAGGTCAAAGCGATGAAACATTCTCGGGAGTCCATAACTACCAATACACAATTAAGCAAAGCAAAAAAAAAATAATAATAAACCCACCAACAGGTTCAGTTAAACAGGTCATTAGGAGACCTACTGGACATAGCCAGATCACTTTTCAAATGGCTTCCAGGCTCAAAAGTCATTTGCCTCGACCAGGGCCAGGGCCTTTTCGGTCCTGGCCCCTTCCTGGTGGAATGAGCTCCCGGGGGAACTGCGGACCCGGCGGGAGATTCCGGCTTTCCGCCGGGCCTGCAAAATGGAGCTCCTCCACCAGGTCTATGGTTGAGGCCAGGACGAAGAGAAGATCTATGCCCCCCCCCCAAGGAGGAGCATTCCACCACGTTCCATCTGTGGTGGTCAACCATTCCCCAGTCCCCAGCGGGGGGTAAATGAGGGGTTGGCTGCTGCCATGCTTGGTAGGTTGTATTTATTTAAATTATTGGTCAAGAGTGGCAGGCAATACATCCCAAACAATAGCAATAGCAATAGCAATAGCAATAGCAATAGCAATAGCAATAGCAATAGCAATAGCAATAGCAATAGCAATACCAATAGCAATAGCAATAGCAATAGCAATAGCAATAATATTGTGGAGGCGGCAGGGCAAATATTCGTGAAAGCCAAGCCGAGAGCCCTCTGGGGTCATTCCGAAAATATCCAGATCCCAAAAACATATTTGAAATCTCTTCCGTTCATTTCTCCACCGTGGTTTCCCCCCCCCCTGCATTGCAGCCCCCCTCCCCTTTTCTTTATTAATTTTAACTTCGGGAGTTCTCTCCGAGACCCTAGTAAATGGCTCGGGGGACTCCTTTGCTATTATTGTCAAAAATGTAACATTGTTTTCTCTTGAAAGGAAGAAAGTGTTAATACGCTACCTGGGGACAAGGTACGGGATGTCAATATGTTTTTACAGCACATCTGCATGCTTCCCTTGGGGAGTTTTCATTATGAAATCCTATCTCCGCTTATCAAGTTTCCATAATCAGGGGATGTGTATACTGAATACCTCGGGAAAGAATTGAACGCCGTCATCGGAAAAGGCTGTTAAATAGCGGTGTGCAGGGGGGGGGGGAGGAGGGGAGATTGTGGCTAGCTTTATCAAAGATTCTTCTGCCTCGGTGGGAACTCCTGAATATGCTTTGGCGCATTTCTCATGGGTCAAATTTGGAATCAGCCCGGAATGCAGGGGGAGACACAGATGTGGGCTTAGAGAGCCACAATGGGTGGGGAAGGGCCAATTCTGTGCTAGGGATTATTTGTAAGCGGGCTGAAATTGAAATGATCATAGAATCATAGAGTTGGAAGGGGCCATACAGGCCATCTAGTCCAACCCCCTGCTCAACGCAGGATCAGCCCTAAGCATCCTAAAGCATCCAAGAAAAGTGTGTATCCAACCTTTGCTTGAAGACGGCCAGTGAGGGGGAAGATTGCCAGTGAAGGTCCCAGGTTCAATCCTTGGCATATCCAGGCAAAAGGACCAGATATTAAGTGATGGGAAAGACCTCTGCCTGAGATGCCGGAGAGCTGTGAGAAGGAGCTGTGGCTCAGTGGTAGAGCATCTGCTTGGCATACAGAAGGTCCCAGGTTCAATCCCCGGCATCTCCAGGCAAAAGGACAAGGTGGTGACTGATGGGAAAGACCTCTGCCTGAGACCTGGGAGAGCTCCTAAAGTGTGACTAGACAATAATGACCTTGATGGACCAGGGATCAGATTCAGTAGAAGGTAGCCTCATGCAAAGTTCCAATCATGAGAAGGGGTGTGTAGCTCAGTGGTTGAACACCTGCCTGTCATGCAGAAGGTCGCAGGTTCAATCCTCGGCATCTCCAGTTAAACGGATCAGGCAGGAGGTGATGTGAGAGGCCTTGGGCTGAGACACAGGAGAGAAAAGTTGGGTTTTATACCCTGCTATCATGAAAATACATTCTTATTGGTGTAGCGGTTAGGTGTGTGGTTTTCTAATCTGGTGAGCTGGGTTTGATTCCCTGCTGTTTCATATGTAGCCAGCTGGGTGACTTTGGGCTCACCACAGCACTGATAGAGCTGTTCTGACCGAGCAGTAATATCAGGGCTCTCTCAGCCCCTCCTACCTCACAGGGTGTCTGTTGTGGGGAGAGGAAAGGGAAGGGGATTGTAAACCACTTTGAGACTCCTTCTGGCAGAGAAATGTGGCATAAAAGAACTAGCTCTTCTTCTTCTTCTTCTTTAGTAATATCAGGGCTCTCTCAGCCCCTCTTACCTCACAGGGTGTCTGTTGTGGGGAGAGGAAAGGGAAGGCGACTGTAAGCCGCTTTGAGACTCCTTCTGGTAGAGAAAAGTGGGGTATAAAAACCAACTCTTTTTCAAGAACAACATTGCTTAGCTTGTAAGATCTAACGCAAAGACGTAGCATCCCCTCCCTCTGCTTAGTGATCCTGGACTTCTTAGGTAGGCTTCCATCTAAGGTCTTTCCAAGCAGCAGCTGGATAAAAACTTGGTCAGGGATACTTCAGACGGATCCTGCATGTATCCAGGGGCCGGACTAGATGGCCTGTCGGGATTCTTCTCATTCATTCATTCATTCATTCATTCATTCATTCATTCATTCATTCATTCATTCATTCATTCATTCATTCATTCATTCTGTCAATCCGTCAATCCGTCAATCCGTCAATCAGTCATATGGCATGTGTGTTGTACAGTCAAGAGATCCTAGGACTGCCGGGCAGCCAGGCTGGAGATGTTTGAAGGCGGTCTGCCTTTACCTGCCTCTACATCACGACCCTCATGTTCCTTGGAGGTCTCCCATCCAAACAATAGCCAGGATTCGGCCCTGCTTGGCCTCTGATTTCTCAAGGGATTTGGCTTTCTCAGGCTACGCTTCCATGGTTCTACAACTCTTCTGAGTCAGCGATGCCTGCACAGTACTGCAAATACTTCATTATCCGAGGCAACGCTAGCCCCACGCCCTGCTTGCAGGCGACTTAATACTCCTTTCCCTTTAAAAATATCCCGGGGGGGGGGGGGAATGTCCGCTTCGGTATAATGGCATTAGAAACCGTGGATTGCAGGCAGATAGTAAATATATTTGACAGCTGTGAAGGCATGGGGGGGTCAAGCCCTTTAATCTCTTGTTTCCTGGTTCTCTGAAGATAACATTTACCAAAGTCCTTAAGTAATAAATCTTCCCAGGAAGCCCAAGGAGAAGGGGAGGAAAGTGTGTCTCGTTTACAGATATAGGCTTCAAATTATTTCGAAAACACCATTTCTTTTTTTCCGGCAAGCAAGCCGCAGCCGACTTAAGGCGACCTCCGTGGGGCTTTCAGTGTAAGAGGCTTCCCGGCATGCATAGCAACACGGGTAGTTCAAGGTGGTCTCCCATCCAAATATGCTTAGCTTCCAAGATTGGACGAGAGCATGGTGATCTGGAACCAGGTCGTTCATTTAAACGTGAGGATTATTTCAAAGAGCAGAAAGAGGATTACCCTTTCCCCCTGTGGCATGCTGATATTGTTTTATTTTTTAAAGAAAAAGAAGAGTTGGTTCTTATATGCTGCTTTTCTCTACCCAAAGGAGTCTCAAAGCGGCTTACAGTCGCCTTCTCTTTCCTCTCCCCATAACAGACACCCTGTGAGGGAGGGGAGGCTGAAAGAGCCCCGATATTACTGAAGAAGAAGAAGAGTTGGTTCTTATATGCCGCTTTTCTCTACCCAAAGGAGTCTCAAAGCGGCTTACAGTTGCCTTCCCTTTCCTCTCCCCACAACAGACACCCTGTGAGGAGGGGAGGCTGAGAGAGCCCTGATATTCCTGAAGAAGAAGAAGAGTTGGTTCTTCTATGCTGCTTTTCTCTACCCAAAGGAGTCTCAAAGCGGCTTACAGTTGCCTTCCCTTTCCTCTCCCCACAACAGACACCCTGTGAGGGAGGGGAGGCTGAGAGAGCCCTGATATTCCTGAAGAAGAAGAAGAGTTGGTTCTTCTATGCTGCTTTTCTCTACCCAAAGGAGTCTCAAAGCGGCTTACAGTTGCCTTCCCTTTCCTCTCCCCACAACAGACACCCTGTGAGGAGGGGAGGCTGAGAGCCCTGATATTACTGCTCGACCAGAACAGCTCTATCAGTGCAGTGAGGAGTCCGTGCATTCTGCCACCTCTAGCCTCTGCTCCTTCTTTTATTGCTTATGTCATCCAGATTGGGTTCAGACCAGTGGTCCAGCATCCTGGTGCTCCACAGGCAATGCCCCTCTGGTTTCTTAGTCAGGTGTCTTTTCATAGAATCATAGAATCATAGAGTTGGAAGGGGCCACACAGGCCATCTAGTCCAACCCCCTGCTCAACGCAGGATCAGCCCAAAGCATCCTAAAGCATCCAAGAAAAGTGTGTATCCAACCTTTGCTTGAAGACTTCCAGTGAGGGGTAGCTCACCACCTCCTTAGGCAGCCTATTCCACTGCTGAACTACTCTGACTGTGAAAATTTTTTTCCTGATATCTAGCCTATATCGTTTTCATTCTTCTGTCCTTTGGACTCTTTGCCAGGAGTTGCTAAGGGCAGAACTGGGGACCTTCACGTTATGCAGTGTGGATTCTAGTTGATGTTCTCTGCTTAAATATTAACAAGTAAGGTTTCTTTTTTGTAAATGAAATATGGACTTCCTGAACTGAACTATTTCCCCCTCTTTTCCTCCCTCTTTTTGAAGTGTTGCAAGGGATACATTTAACAGCCGTTCTCCTCACTTCAACATAGTTCAGAGAGGAAGAAAACCCATTACTTGTAAAGGAAGATGGAGATCAAAGGGAAAAATAGATAATCTGAGCTCAGTTTAGGGAAACCTCTGTGAAGATCAAAAGAAACATGGGGCAGTGGTGATTGAGGATAGCCTTGCCGGGTTAAAATTTCCTGTGTCTTGTACTTGAGGCCATCACCAGCATCCAGGTGTCCACAGCTTAGCAAATACCCACTTCTGACAAGGAGAAAGCTATCTTGTTCTCTAAGGAGACATGCAAGTGACATGTTCGGAGGAGGTAACCCTCTGAATATCAGTACCTTCTTCTTGTGTTCTCAGGATGCTGGACTAGATGGACCACTGGTCTGATCTAGCAGAGGTCTTGTTATGTTCTTAGGATGCTGGACTAGATGGACTCCTGGTCTGATCCAGCAGGGCTCTTCTGATGTTTTTAGGAGGCTGGACTAGATGGACCCCTGGTCTGACCCAACAGGGCTCTTCTGATGTTCTTCGGAAGCTGGACTAGATGGACCCCTGGTCTGATCCAGCAGGGCTCTTCTGATGTTCTCAGGATGCTGGACTAGATGGACCCCTGGTCTGATCCAGCAGGGCTTTTCTGATGTTCTCAGGATGCTGGACTAGATAAGCCACTGGTCTGATCTAACAAGGCTCTTCTTATGTCTTTAGGACGCTGGACTAGATGGACCACTGGTGGAGAGTGGGAAGATCAACACTGCAAACTCTAGAACCCCCCCTCCTGCAGTGTATAAATTGAGGGATATTAGATATTGTGCATGTTTTAATGTAATTTATTGTTTTTAATGATGTTGTAATCCACCCTGAGCTGTATTGGTAGGAAGGGTTAGAAAAAAATATCTATCAGTCTCTTTGTCTTTCTATCCATCTGTCTATCCATTATAAACCTGCCTGCCTGCCACCCACCCACCCACCCATCCCTCCCTCCCGCCATCCACCCATCCACCCACCCATCCATCCGCCCGCCCGCCTGCCCATCCATCCATCCACCCATCCACCCATCCCTCCATCCATCCATCCATCCATCCACCCATCTACCCATCCATCCATCCACCCATCCACCCATCCATCCATCCCTCCATCCCTCCATCCATCCATCCATCCTTCTGTCTATCCACCCATCCATCATATACCTGCCTGTCTGCCTACGTATCTGCCTACCATCCATCTATCCACCCACCCACTTATGCATCCATCTATCAACAGGTAGAAAAGTAGGGTATCAAAATTTACTCTTCTTCTGTAGCCAGAGGTCGAACACCCGTGGGTTGTTTATGGGGAAGACTTTCCTCCCCTGTGTCTGATATTGGCCATCATGGGGAGTACGGCGCTAAATCACTTTGAATCACTCTATTCCAGCCCTCCAGACAGAGATACTAACTGTTCTCTTTATTTCCTGTCATGTTGGCTATATCTTTTCCCGCAAAACACACACACACACACACACACGTGTGCGCACACACACACATTGTTTGTGTTTCCTGTTTAGGATTAGTTGTCATGTTTCTTCCCCCAGAATTCAACCAGCTGCCAACAAACCTTTTAATATGGATGTCTGTCTAGATTGGGAAATCAAGTGCTAATGTGATTATTCTGTGCTAACATCAGCATTTCCCCCTGGAAGGAGGCAAGGTCTGTGCATGAATCTTATAAGGAAGCTTCATAATTTCTTTAGGGCCATTGGGTATTGTTTGAGGGCTTAACCCAGGTGCTTCATCGCCCAAAGCTGGAAGCCGACCCTAATGTGGACTCTCTATGCGCCAGACCTTTCACCGCACCGAAGAGAGTAAGAGGTTTGTAGGATGAAATCCTGTGATGGCAGAGAGAAAAAGCCCCGTGGAAGGCTCGGTCTGATGCTAGCATAGTCTACTTTTGCCTCTGTTTGCTTTAGATTAGAAGAAGAGTTGGTTTTTATTTCCCACTTTTCTCTACTTGAAGGAGTCTCAAAGTGGCTTCCAAACCCCGTTCCCTTCCTCTCCCCACAACAGATACCCTATGAGGTGGGCGGTGCTGAGAGAGCTCTGACAGGACTGCCCTGTGAGAACAGCTCTGGCAGGAAACTGACTAGCCCCAGAACACCCAGCCAGCTGCATGTGGAGGGGGAGCGGGGAATCAAATCCAGCTCACCAGATGAGAAACCGCTGCTCTTGACCACTGCACCAAGCTGGCTCTTTTATGTAATCCCATTTCTTTGCTTATAGTGGCAGACCAGGTGCCCTGTTGATATGTGTCCCCCCGTTGGGACACAGAAAGTGGTGGACCAGCTCTGCTGCCGAAATGGGGACCCAAGAAGGGGTGGAACAGGCATCATTGGTGCGGAATGGACCTTAGATTCTGTTGAGAGATGTGATGGAGAGCATCAGGCCCCAAGTGCTGAAGTAACAAGAAGTGTAGAGTTAAGACTTCACTGAAGCAGAGAGCTGGAGTGACAGGCTGCTCCAGGCATTTTGATTGGCCAAGAACATCTGTTGATATTAGAGATGTATACCAAAGGGAGATTATTCTGCATGTAGACAAGTCCTATCTGTGCCTTAACTGAGCAATAACTTCGCTGAGAAGATTTTTAGTCAGTTCCACATGAATGCTTTAGGCTGATTTTGCATTGAGCAGGGGGTTGGACTAAGTGGCCTATATGGCCCCTTCCAATTGTATGATTCTACACAGTTTGAAGTACTGGAACTGATATTTGCAGTGTTTGGGGTAGCACTGAGACTCCCAATTCAGGACAAAAGAAGGGGAGAGAATGGTTAGGGAGACAAGAAGGATCCCTGCCCAGTCAAAAAGGGAAAATTAGTTAAGGATTTCCCTGGACTGGTGTAGAAAGGAGCTCAATTAAGTCTTCTCAGGAGTTAATGGGAAACTCGTGTTTCTAGGAAGGGAAAGTGGAGTATATGCCTTCTGGAAAACCAAGTATAGTTCAGAGGCCTCAAAAGATCAAAGGAAACACAGAAACAAAATCCTCTCAGTGAGAACTCAAAAAATGAAGAAAGACACTTCAATATGTCTCTAAAGCTCGTAATTTAGAACGACAAATGTATAATAACTGATTTTACAACAAAGCTTTATCTCCCCATTCCATCTAACCCTCCCCTGTATGTGAAATGTAATCTCTTGTTTTGGCTGGATTTTATTAAAGGGTTTTAGAAAAGCGGGCTCTTACAACTCCCCATAAAAATCCAGGGCTGAGTTAAACCTCTGGATGGGACAACCTGTTTTCCTAATTACCCCAAAGAAACCACACTACAATGGCAGCTCAGTTAGGGAGGGCCCAACAGTTTAGCTTTGGAGGGAAACTTTTCCCTCAGAGTGGAAAGTGTGAAGGGAGTTCATCATCATAGAAAACACCAGCGTTAGATGGCCCTTTATTCTCCATGAATGGACTTCTTGGAGATACATGGTTGGACACTTGAGAGAGAGACTATGTTAACTAGATCAGCGGTCCTCAACCTTAAAAAGACCGCCTCTGGGGGTGGGGAAGAGCTGGCGGCCCAGTTGTCACGCATGCACGTTTTCACCACCAGGGGGTTCTAACGTGCATGCGCGGCAGTTCTGCACATGCGCGTTTTCGCCACCAGGGCGGCCTGGTGAGTTTCTCGCTGTGGGGGGGGGGGAGGGAGGTGTAGCTGGCAGTGGCCCGTTACTGAGGCCTTCCCGGCCCGGTACCGGGCTGCATACCGGGGGTTGACGACCCCCGAACTAGATGGACTCTCAACCTGATTCTACAGGGCTTGTAATAAGAACTTCTTTCTCTTAAACGTACATATGTGTCAGAGACAGAAAACAGAAGTTCCTCTGGAGCCACTGTTTTAGTAACAGCCCTGAATGGCGATTTTAAATTTCGATTTTTTTTACCGTGTTTTACCTGGTGCGTTTGGGTTTGTAAGCCACTTTGAGCTCCGTCAGGAAGAAAGGTGGCTCGTAAATGTTTTCAATAAATAAATTTCCAGCTGTCAGCAGAACCTGAATCAAAAGCGCTGGCTCGAAAGAACCTTTAAAAGCTACGCGGGCTTATTTCCCGACACGACTGAAACACATTCTTTACTCCTTATTTTTCTCCTAGACCGCTTGTCCTGATTCCAAATGGGTCCGGAGGGGATGCCCCTTTTGTTTAAATACAGCTGCCACCTTTTTCCTCTTTTAAAAACAGCAACCGCCTCCAACAAAACCCAAACTCCACGGGCCCGTTAAACCGATGAAGTTAAAAACGACAACTTTAAGTGTGAAACCTCAGGACAAATGGTTACCCCGTTGACGAAAGCAGACCGAGTTACTTACAACGGAGGCTAATCCATTTCAACCTGCCAAGACTATATTTCACGTTTGATTAAAAACATGGCGCTTGGGTACAGACAGGGGGGGAAATGCTCACGCCAAACCAGGACGGGCCTGCGTCTGGCTCTCACTAGTGGCTTTTTCGAGATTGGTAGCTTGGAGGAAACATTAATTTCCCCCTCCCTCTCCTTCCCTTCCGATATTAAATCAGCCGCTAGGAAAACACCGTCGTGCAGGACTCGTCGGCAAGAAATGGTCCCTGCTGAGATGCCGTAGAAGATGACTTACATCATGGTGAAGTCTACTCTGTTGGATAGGGTCTCCAGTGGCTCTTACCCAATATCAAGGCAAACACAGAACACATTGCCCTGCCCATGAAAACAGTTTGAGCTTTCACCGATGCCTTTACTCCTCAAAGAGGGATTCACTTGTGGAACTCCCTGCCACAGGAGGAAGGGGTGGGTCCAGCTGGTGCTGAGAGGTGATTGGACAAATTCATGGAGGAGAACTCTGTTGATGGCTATTAGCCACGTGTTATCACCTGAAGCTACCTTCCACTGAATGAGAACACTGGTCTACCAATATCAGATTTCCTTGGCCACCGGTAGGTGAAAAAGGGGTAGGATTGCCAGGTTCAAGTAGGAAAACCCCTGGAGTCGTCCCTGAAACCAGGCCTCAACCAAAAACCTGGCAGAAGAGTTCTGTCCTGCAGGCCCTGAGGAACTGTGATAACTCCTTCCAGGCCCTCGGCTCTTCTGGGAGCACATTTCACCAGGTCGGGGCCAGGACCGAGAAAGCCCTGGCCAGGGTCGAGGCCAGGTGTGCTTCTCCGGGGCCAGAGACCACAATCAGATTCACACCTGCAGGCTGGGAAGAAGGGCAGGAGCTGAGGAGGCAGCCTGGATGCGGCAGCCCACACAATAACCAACCCCCCCTTTGATTTTTACACCCGCGGCCTACTTACTGAGCCCCCCAGGCCGAGGTGGCCAGGTCCCTAGCTTGTGGCCAAATCCATTAAGGCAAGGGGGGTGGAAGGCCACAGAACCCCCTATCTAGCTCCCCTGGACAACCAGAGAGCCACGGACCCCAGATTGAGAATCCCAGATTTAGTGAAATCCGGGCTTTACAGGTGTGTTGGAATACTGCAATGGAGGAGATCTAATTTCAAGCCTCCAGGGGACAGGGGCGGGGGGCTAATGCAGGGAAATCAGAAGCTGGAGGGGGGGGGGAGTGTCGTCCCCCACTGTGTGAGCCCATCGGAGCCCAAGGAAGGAAGAGGCTCACTTTTCTAATGGGGACAGTACACTTTTAGCAAGGCGTCCCCGGAGGAACAAGGATCTATATCAGAACACGTTTTTTAGAACTTGAGATGTTACAGATGTTCCATTTTTTTAAAATGGCATAAAGCTGGGTCACTGCAGAATGGTGTGCTTTTTATAGCCTAGCGTTGGTACAGCGGCCCAAGCGCCTTTGTGCCCTGGCCTCAGATCAAGGAGTTAAATGTTGTTGTTTTTTCTTGGTCTCCCCTTCTTGTGAGGCACTGTCTGTTCTCGAGCGAGGCTCTCAGGACACCTGAGCTGCTTCCAAAGCTTATCAGGGATATTTCGGTGAGAATAGAAGCTTATGGCAGTAGGGATGCCAGCTCTGGTTTGGAAATACCTGGAGATTTTGGGGGTGGAGCCCAAGGAGGGCACGATTTGGGGAGGGGGACAGACTTTCAGCTTGGAGGAATGATGGTTGAAAGGTGTCATGATGGAACCTTACAAAATTACGGAGAAGGCATAGACAGGAATACTCCTCTACCTTTCTCATGGACACACAATGAAGCAGATGAATCATAGAATCATAGAGTTGGAAGGGACCTCCTGGGTCATCTAGTCCAACCCCCTGCAATGTGCAGGACACTCACAGCCCTATCGCTCATCCACTGTCACCTTCCACCCCCCTGAACCTTCACAGGATCAGCCTCTCCGTCAGATGGCTATCCAGCATCTGTTTAAAAATCTCCAAAGATGGAGAACCCACCACCTCCCGAGGAAGCCTGTTCCACTGAGGAACCGCTCTAACTGTCAGGAACTTCTTCCGGATGTTGAGATGGAATTTCTTTTGAATTAATTTCATCCCATTTGTTCTGGTCCATCCCTCCGGGACAAGAGAGAACAACTCTGCTCCATCCTCTACATGGCAGCCTTTTAAATACTTGAAGATGGTGATCAGATCCCCTCTCAGTCGTCTCCTCTCCAGGCTAAACAGACCAAGCTCCCCCGACCTTTCCTTGCCCTGGCTCAGCATCGTGGAACCATTTGTCTCGACCTGCTTACTTTGGCCCCTTGGGACCCGCCAGTGTCTCCTCTGTGTCTCTTCTGCCTGCCATCTGGTTGCAGCAGTGATGGGGGCCATCATCCCCCAAGGCAAATCCTGGGGAATGGGACAGTTAACCCCCCCCCCATTGTATTAACTTACTGTTGGAAAGCTGGAGAAGACACAAGTGACAGCTGCTACTAAGCCTTGTAGCTGTAACTACCCCAGAGCCCAGCTCCATCAGAGCCCAGTGTGGCCTGCTGTGACTGGCCATTCCCAGTTCTCTCAGAGCTCTCCGCCCCTCCTACCTCGCAGGATGTCAGTTGTGGCGAGAGGAAGGGTGGGCGATTGTAGGCTGCACTGAGACACATGAGGCCTGCTGGGTGATCTTGGGCCAGTGACAGTTCTTTCAGAGCTCTCTCATCCCCACCTGAGTGTCAGCTGGTTTAAGACCGTTTCAGGTGGTGAAAAGTGTGGTATAAAATCCAAGTTTTCTTCTTCTGTTGCTTCGTAAGGGAATCGTTGACAACCAAAAGCAATGACAGAGAGCCTTTGGCCCTCCCAACCCTGCATCTTTTGCAAAGATAAAATGGGCCACTTTTATCCCCCTGGGGAATCTTTCCCAACTGCAGCCCTGTTCTCACGGTCAGTTGGGCGGCTGGAGGCTTCACCGCCTTCATTCGATTCCACATCATAAACCTGTTCCCCGTTCTTCTGAAGCAGAGCTGCCCGGGGACAAATCCAACTGCTCCGTTCTTTTAAAACAGTTGGACGCCCTCCAAAGTGGGCCGGATCGATTTGCCCTCACCCGGGACAATGACCCGCTCTCTCCCAATGCAGCCTCTCCGCCGTTCCCCCTTGCCCGTACGCGCCGAGTTCCATCTGACGGCTTGAAAAATCACCCTCGCGGTAGCTGTTTGATCACAGAAAATCTTTACTAATTAGCTTTATGTTAATAACAAGAAACTGATGGTACCTGGAGGCGATAGCGACTCGGTTAACTCTTCCGTCTATCAGGAACGCTGTCTTTCATCGGGCGCTCGGTCGGGGGAGATGCAAACCAGCAGGGATATGTTCCCGGGCTCCTCTTTATGATGAAGCTGTCAGGACAAGCTAGCCATGTTCAGAATTTTTCTTGCCTCTGCTTCTAATAGGCCGTTCCCCCCATCCCTGCCCCGCCCAAACCCTCTGCTGGAAATTAGATGCGCCAAGTGTAGAAATGAGGATTTTGCAAGCCCTATTTGGGAAGCAACCGGAATTAGACTCAACGAGTTAGACCAGGGGTAGTCAAAGTGCGTCCCTCCAGATGTCCATGGACTACAATCTTGTGGGGAGGGGCTGTGGCTCGGCTTGGCATGCAGAAGGTCCCACGGCCAGTCCTCGGGATCTCCAGTAAAAAGCACCAGGGCGTAGGTGATGGGAAAGACCTCCATCTCAGACCCTGGGGAGCCGTGGGAAGGGGCTGTGGCTCAGTGGGAGAGCACCTACTTGGTATGCAGACCCAAGTTCAATCCCCGGCATCTCCAGTTAAAAAGGACCAGGGAGTAGGTGGTGGGAAAGTCCTCCATCTGAGACCCTGAAGAGTCATGGGACAACTCCAACTCTATGATTCTATGAGGCTGTGAAATCAAAATGAATATTCAGAGGCAGGGCTGCCATTGGCTGACAGAACGCTGGGACGGACAGGTCGCCGGTCCAATCTGGACGGACTTTCCCAAGCATTCTCTCTCAAAGTCCCCCTCTCTCCATCTCTTGCTCTCATTTGAAGAAAAGAAAAGGAATTGGTGTCTCTTGATGCAGCAGGAGTGATCTGCCGGTGATTGGTGGTTCCTATTAGTCACGGGTAACGATTCAGCCTCCTGATGTCTGGAGCTTGGATCAAAATGAGATATTGATGACTTTTGGTCTCCAAGCCCGAATTGCAATTAGCAGTCGTGGTGGGGTGAGGGTTATTTTTTTTTTTAAACACGGGGCCATCACTAAGCGGCAGAAGAAGCAGAAGAAGGGCCAGCTCAGGAAAATAATGACTATTGACATTCTCGTGAGATGCTAAGGAACTTTACGAATGGAAGCCTCCAATTTCTAATGGGACTTCTCGTGTGTGTGTTCTGGTTTTTGCGGGGGGGGGGGACAGGATAAAGTCAAGGTCCGCAAGAAGTTTCATAATGTAAACCAGGAAACGCTTTCTCCCATGCTGTGATTATGGTCCAAATCAGGGGTAGTCAAACTGCGGCCCTCCAGATGTCCATGGACTACAATTCCCAGCATTCGCTGGCAGGGGGCTCCTGGGAATTGTAGTCCATGGACTTCTGGTGGGCCGCAGTTTGACTACCCCTGGTCCAAATGTTCCGCTGTTGATTTGGTCTTTCCAAATTCAAAGGAACTCCTTAAAAAAAAGAAATTCAGTCGAGCCACAGAGTGCTGTTTGTTTATCTCCATCGTGCTGGGCTGTCTCAAAGGTAGGACTCCCAGAGAAATTAGCAGGAGCACAAACAGAAGCCCGGAGAAACCTGATACCTGTTCAGTTTACGGAAAAACAACAACAAGGAGGGTTGTACGAAGGCAAGATGTGTTCCTCTTTTAGGTTGGCATATAGTCAGTGGCTTCAGCACTGATTATGCGTAGTTGTTGGTTTTCTGGGTTTCATTTTGTACTATGTCTACCCCTTAGAATCATAGAATAACAGAGGTGTAAGGGACCTCCTGGGTCATCTAGTCCAACCCCCTGCACTATGCAGGACACCCACAACCCTATTGCTCATCCACTGTCACCTGCCACCCCCTAGAATCATAGGGTTGGAAGGGACCTCCTGGGTCATCTAGTCCAACCCCCTGCAATGTGCAGGACACTCACATCCCTATCGCTCATCCACTGTCACCTGCCACCCCCTTGAACCTTCACAGAATCAGCCTCTCCATCAGATGGCTATCCAGCCTCTAGAAATCTCCAAAGACGGAGAACCCACCTCCTCCCGAGGAAGCCTGTTCCACTGAGAAACTGCTCTAACTATCAGGAACTTCTTCCGGATGTTTAGACGGAATTTTTTTTGAATTAGAATCATAGAATCATAGAGTTGGAAGGGACCTCCTGAGTCATCTAGTCCAACCCCCTGCACTATGCAGGACACTCACAACCCTATCACTCATCCACTGTAACTTGCCACCCCCTTGAGCCTTCACAGAATCAGCCTCTCCGTCAGATGGCTCTCCAGCCTCTGTTTAAAAATCTCCAAAGATGGAGAACCCACCACCTCCCAAGGAAGCCTGTTCCACCGAGAAACCGCTTTCAGAAATACCCTGACAGGGAAGTCCGGTTGATAAAGCCTTTAGTCTCTGTCGTTGTTCAACTTAACTGCATAGGCAGCAGGGGTGGCACTCAGGGGAGGGCGTTTAGCACACCTGGAGGAACTCTGGAGCTCTGTCTTGCAGGCCTGGGGAACTCTCCAAGGTCCTGCAGCATCACCCCAGGAGAGCATTCTAGCAGGCAGGAGCCAGGGCAAAAAAGGCCCTGGCCCTGATTGAGGTCAATTTGACATCTTTGGATCAGGGACATTGAGTAGATTGGTGTAGTGGTTAGGAGTGCGGACTTCTAATCTGGTGAGCCAGGTTTGATTCCTCACACATCCACATGCAGCCAGCTGGGTGACCATGGGTTGGGCACAGCACTGAGAAAGCTGTTCTGAACGAGCAGTAATGTCAGGGCTCTCTCAGCCTCACCCACCTTACAGGGTGTCTGTTGTGGGGAGAGGAAAGGGAAGGCGAATGCAAGCCACTCTTCTTCTTCAGTAATCTCAGGGCTCTCTCAGCCTCCCCTCCCTCACAGGCTGTCTGTTGTGGGGAGAGGAAAGGGAAGGTGAATGTAGGGTTGTGAGTGTCCTGCATAGTGCAGGGGGTTGGACTAGATGAACCAGGAGGTCCCTTCCAACTCTGTTATTCTATGATTCTATGAAAGCTGCTTTGAGACTACTTCAGGTAGAGAAAGGCAGCATGTAAGAATCAACTCCTTTTCCTATTCCTATTCCTATTCCTATTCCTATTCCTATTCCTATTCCTATTCCTATTCCTATTCCTATTCCTATTCCTATTCCTATTCCTATTCCTATTCCTATTCCTATTCCTATTCCTATTCCTATTCCTATTCCTATTCCTCCTCTTCTAGATTTTGCTCTCTAGATCTTATGCTCTTTTGGGGGACACATAGGAAGAGATGGTCCCATATATGCAAGTTTCCCAGACCGCTGAGCGCTTTAAAGGAATCATTTCAAAGGAATCAACTTTTTTCCTGTCTGCTTTCTTTGTTGTCCAGCGTTCACACTTTGTCTGCGGAGGTAGGAGGGGCTTTAAATTTAATTATACATAAATAGTAATGGGGAACAGTGGTATGAAGGAACCAGATCGGTTGCAGCTGCTAGTGGCTGGCCCAGTTTTGTATTAATTTAATAGATTTTTGCTTCCTTCAATACAGCTTATCCATGCCGCTAGGGCACACAGCTTTAGAATTGGTTGTTTCATTTATTTATTTTATTTATTAATTGGATTTATAGCCCTCCACTCTCGAAAATCAGGTCACGGCGGGTCACATAAAAAGAAAATCCATGCAATCAAATTCAATAAAACCCCCATTAAAACCCAATTCCGATACACGAAAATCTTAACAGATGGCCAAAATCCCATGGCCCTCCTTAAAACAGGTAGGCCCTTGTGAGGGCAGCATGTTGGCCATAAGAAATCATTGAAATCCTTTAAGATCCGTGGTTCTCAACCTTCCTAATGCCACGACCCTTTAATACAATTCCTCAGTCTTCTTTCCCAGAAATGAAACCAAAACTGACCAATGGCATGAAGATCCATGGTTCATGATTGTATATAAATTGTTTTTTTTCCGGGGTTTCTCAGTTCAGTTCTGCCTCTTGTCCCACCATGCCCATCTCGCTCTTTTCTGCTGCTCCAGACAGACGAACGCTCTATCTCGATCTACCCTGCAAGGCTGTTGTATGGATGAAATGGAAGTGAAGGGATGTTGGTCACTTCATGATTGTATATAAATTGGGTTTTTCCCCCCTGGGGTTTCACACTTCAGTTCTGCCTCTTGCCCCAACATGCCCATCTCGTGGTAACAGTGGAGATGCCCCCCCCTCTGTGGCCAAGCTCCTTCCCCTGTGTAAATGGGTCCCGACCCCCAGGTTGAGAACCACGTATTTAGATCGTCCCTCGGGTGAAACTGACATTGCGGTCCCAGGCATAGTTAACCCCATTCAAAACCTATTGAAATCAGGGGGCTTAGAAGGGTATAACTCCATTTAGAAGACCTTAGAGACCATTTCAGGCGGAGCGAGAAAGCCTCAATTCGATTACATTTGGCAAAGGAGAATCTTCCTTGCTCTCCGAAGCAGCCATTGTGGAAGAAGACCTATGGCTGTCCTCCGGTAATGGGACTCCGTAGCCGGCTAATCTCCCGTTGGGTCCCAAATCCTTTTTTTAAAAGCCTGGACCGTAAAATGATCTCGCAAATTCTGACCTTGGGGGAAGGCCCGCTGTCCACCCGAGGATTCCACAAACGCTCAATAATGGCTGCCAGATATGAATCTCCTCCCGATAACAGGTATGATTCAGTTAGCGGTGAAAATGCGGCTTCCGAGGAGCCTCCGGAGGTTTCTCCGTGCCGTCCTAAACAGAGCATCCCTCCTTCTTAATCCTTGGGCGCCAGCGGGGCTAGGAGTCCCCAACTCTGTGTAGGACCTCACTTTCAATCCAGAGATCTTTAATTTTCTTTAAAAACAGCCATGGGGAGAGAGATGGATGGCATTTCGGTGTTGGGATGGGAGGATTAATTCTTTCCTTCTCGTGTACTGTTTCCCTAAGAAAAAATTGCCTCCCCCAGGCTGCTAAATTTGGGCAACCTGTTTCTCTCCCCTCCACTCCTTCCTTTATCAGGATTAATAACTGCTCAAGGGGAGCAGATTCCGTACAGGAAATGGCACAGATGGACTTTGGCTCCCCTCCCGTACTGTAAACACCCCTTAAAATGGTCTCCCTTCTGACTGTTTGAAGGAAAATAAAGGATATCGAGAGATCCAAGCAGACCTGGCTGGGATGGCCCAGGCTAGCCAGATCTCATAAGTTTATAGTATTTATTTATTTGATTTTTAGGCTGCCCAGTATCTGAACAGTCTTCAGGCAGCTAATAACATTTAAAACCCATGCGTAAAATTTGAAAATCATTTCCAGTTAAAACGAAGTCGCAAGTGAAAGCGTGCTTGGTGGCTACTTCCAAACAACCTGGCATCCAAGTAGCCCTAAATTCAGTTTACTTGGAATCCTGGAATCCTAGAGTTGGAAGGGACCTCTAGGTTCATCCAGTCCAGCCCCGTGCAGAATGCAGGAAATTCACAACTGCCTGCCCACCCACAGTGACCCCTAATTCCATGCCCAGATGATACCCCCCTCCCAAAAAATCCCCAGAATCCCTGGCCAGTCTGGCCTAGAAGCAATTCGCTCCCTGATCCCAAAGCAGTGATTGGCATTTCCCTGGGCATGCAAGGACGGGCCCCGAAAGCCAAGGACCGAAACAATCCTTTCTGTCCGCTCACAATCTGCTTAAATTTGCACGGCTAGCCAAGGTTCAGATGGAGGGGAGGGGAAAAGGAGAGGCCATTCTGATGTCAGTGAGTGCTGGCGTTGACCTCAACCGCCTGGCAGAAGACCGCCATTTTGAAGGCCCGTTGGAACTCTCGCAGTTCGGTCTGGGCCCAGATCTCTGCTGATTCTTGTCATCTGCTGTGTTTCCTACCCCTCCCAGTTTAGTGTCATCTGCAAATTCAATAAGCTGGCAGCTCCATCCACCCGGTTGGAGCCAGGGCTGAAAAGGCCTTGCCTCTGGTTGAGGCAAAACATACTTCTTTGAGGTCAGGGAACACCAACAACTTGGAGTTAGCAAAGAGGAGTTCTCTCCAGGGGACATATTTGGAGAGGTGGTCCCTCAGGTTAAGTAGGGTCAGCACTGCTTAGTATTTGGAAGGGGATTCAACAAAGAATCTCAGTCATTAGACTGCCAGAAGGAGTGTCAAAGCAATTTCAGTCACCTTCCCTTCCTCTCCCCACAACAGGCACCCACTGAGGGAGGTGAGACAAAGAGAGCCCTGTGAGAACAGGACTATCAGGGCTGTGACGAACCCAAGGGCACCCAGCTGGCTGCCTGTAGAGGAGCAGGGAATCAAACCTGTCTCACCATATTAGAAGCCATCGCTCTTAACCATTATACCAGTGGTCCCCAACCTGCGGTCCGCGGCCCGATGCCGGGCCGCAAAGGCCATGGCGCCGGGCCGTGGCTCCCTCTCCCCCCCCCCACAGTAAAAAACTTCCAAGGCCGCAAGCTTGCGGCCCGGGAAGCTTCTTACTGCGGGAGGGCGAAGAGAGGAAATCAGGGCCGCGCATGTGCGATTTCGGCCGCAAATGGCGCATTCGTGCATGCGCGATGCGTGAGTGCGGCCCGTGCATGCACAATGCGCGAGCACGGCCCACTGCCCTGCCGGTCCCCAGCCTCAGAAAGGTTGGGAACCACTGCATTATACCACGCTGGCATTATTGTTATTATATTTGATTTCTATACCGCCCTCCCAGCAGATTGGCTCATGGCAGTGTGCAACATGTAAACATAATAACATTGACTAAACCATACCCTGAAACAAAATTCAAAACGATATTAGATTGTGTGATAATGTCAGCATCAACCAGACGGGTATTTTATCAGCTGTCTTAGATTGCAGATTGCAGCCCGGAGGTGACTTGGGGGGGGGGGGTCAATAAAAAGATAAAGGTAAAGGTCTGACCCTTGGGGTGACGCCCTCCAGCGTTTTCATGGCAGACTCAATATGGGGTGGTTTGCCAGTGCGTTCCCCAGTCATTACCGTTTACCCCCCAGCAAGCTGGGTACTCATTTTACCGACCTCGGAAGGATGGAAGGCGGCTTGAGCCGGCTGCTGGGATTGAACTTCCAGCCTCATGAACAAAGCTTCAGACTGCATGTCTGCTGCCTTACCACTCTGTGCCACAAGAGGTTCTTTTAATAGAATTTCTTTAATGGTGACATTGGTGTGTGTGTGTTGGTGGTGTGGCTCAGTGGCAGGGCCTCTGTGTTGCATGCAGGAGGTCCCAGGTTCAATCCCCTCAGGAGGAGCTGTCAGTTTGGTGGCAAAACACTTGCTTTGTGTGCAGAAAGTCCCAGTTCTGAACCTCGTAGTTGCCGGTTCAACAGATCTCTTGTAGCCAGGCTGTATTCAACCCATTTCCCAATACTGATATAATCTACTGATGGCCTGTATGGCCCCTTCCAACTCTATGATTCTATGATTCTACTTCACCGCCTGAGTTTCTGCAGCCGAGATCATTCACTGTTTCTTCCAGGGTCTCGAAATAAAGCCGGGAAGTAGGTTTGCCGCTTTATGTGTTGGGAACCGGGATAAGTCTTTTGAAAACACAATTTCTTTGGGGCATGCTTTGTTTTCATTATCATAAAATATTGATTGTGGTGCCTTCAGGCTTTTAAACAAACTAAATGCTGTTTTTCCTGTTTCTTCTTTTTTTAAGAGAGAGAGAGAGAGAAAGAAGGGGAAGTTGCCTTTCTGAATTGTGGAGCATTAATTCAGACAAAATTTCCCTATTAAATATTCAACAGTGCCGTGTTTACTACAGCAAAATATCGGCAGCGATTCATGATACTTTTAGCAAGCCTCCCTCGGTCAGGATGAAATGAAATTATCTGCTAAGGAGCATCTGAAATATCTGATCGCTTTATTCAGTAAGGATTGGCTCTCAAGATACGGGGGCAATTGGGATGAATGATCATAGAATAGAATCATAGAACCATAGAGTTGGAAAGGGCCACACAGGCCATCTAGTCCAACCCCCTGCTCAATGCAGGATCAGCCCTAAGCATCCTAAAGCACCCAAGAAAAGTGTGTGTCCAACCTTTGCTTGAAGACTGCCAGTGAGGGGGAGCTCACCACCTCCTTAGGCAGCCTGTTCCACTGCTGAACTACTCTTGACTGTGAAAATTTTCTTCCTGATATCTAGCCTATATCGTTGTACTTGTAGTTTAAACCCATTACTGCGTGTCCTTTCCTCTGCAGCCAGCAGAAACAGCATCCTGCCCTCCTCCAAGTGACAACCTTTCAAATACTTAAAGAGGGCTATCATGTCCCCTCTCAACCTCCTTTTTTTCTTTTTTAATGATCTCTCAACTCCCGAGGGTTGAGAGATCATTAAAAATAGGAGCCTCTTGTGGCGTAGAGTGGTAAGGCAGCCGTCTGAAAGCTTTGCCCATGAGGCTGGGAGTTCAATCCCAGCAGCCGGCTCAAGGTTGACTCAGCCTTCCATCCTTCCGAGGTCGGTCAAATGAGGACCCAGCTTGCTTGCTGGGGGGTAAACGGTAATGACTGGGGAAGGCACTGGCAAACCACCCCGTATTGAGTCTGCCATGAAAACGCTGGAGGGCATCACCCCAAGGGTCAGACATGACTCGGTTCTTGCACAGGGGATACCTTTACAACTCCCAAGGGTTCTGTGTTTAGAAGTACCACAGCCTGCCTATCTAGAAGGTTTAACAACAAAAAATAGAGTCCAATAGCACCATAACTCAATCTTGCTTCGAGTCTGTCCACTTCCTCCCCCCAAATTATTCACAAATCCATGGCTGAGGGGGAAGAAGTAAGCAGTGCTTAAGAAAGTGGCAGGTTTTCACCCAAGATTAGTACCAAATGCATGACTTCTCTCAGTGGGTGTCCAAGAATAGTGCCGGTCAACGTTCATCCAGTGAGTGCCCTTGTGACACCAAACCAATCTTGAACTTCATCCCAAACTTATTTGCATGCTTAGCATCCAACATTGTCTCACCCGAAGGAAAAAGGCCATTTAAAGAGGCACATGGAGTAGCAGCATCCAGGTAGCGATGCCAGACTCCCGCTGGCACCAGGGGAACCCTTGCTTTGCCATTGCTCCTCCCCTTTGGGGTTTTTGGAAAGCAGGTGAGATCATGCAGAATAAGTTTGGGAAGCATAGCTGTGTCCATGGCCACCTGAGACCCCGCCCCTTCCCACTGCTTCCTTCGGCCATTTTGGGAAGGGTGGGTGGGTTGACGTCCATATATGGTCATATCACCTATCATGTAATATATTAAAAAATAATCAACTCCCATCCATTCAGGAAACCCTTCCAGGGGCAGAGAGAAACGCCGGGGTTTAAAGCTTGGGATAGAGAGAGAGAAAAAGAAAGAAGAGCTATTTTTTAATACCCATTTTTCATTTAAGGAGTTCTAAAGAAGCTTATAAACACCTTTCCCTTCCTTTCCCCACAACAGACACTCTGGGAGGTAGGTGGGGCTGAGAGAGCTTGAAGAGAACTCTGTGAGAACAGCCTTAAGAGAACTGTAACTAGCCCAAGGTCACCCAGCTGGCTTCATGTGGAGGAGCGGGGAATCTAACCTGGTTCTCCAGATTAGATTCTGCTGAATTTACCCATGCTGGTGGAAGATGGATGGATGGATGGCCCACTTGATTGTGTGTTTCTACTATTTGAGATCCCAAGGGCCTTTTACTTTTCCATGGAAATTTAGATACTGAGAGCTGTTTTTAGTCGCTGCAGTTGGAGAGTCTCAAGTTCTTCAGGTGGTGCTTGCTCATTTTTGTTTAAAACCTTTTATGTTGAAAAGCCATGACTCACTCTGCACTTTCCCCAGCAAGCTAGGAGGAAGGGACAAAGTGTGCCGATTCCCTCCCTCTGCCATCGCTTTAATGGAAGGGGGAAAAAACCAACATAATTATAATGCTGTACATTCACTTTGCTCCAAATCCATGATGCACACTTATCAGTCCAGGTCCTTACAGCAGTGTACACCAGGGGTAGTCAAACTGCGGCCCTCCAGATGTCCATGGACTACCATTCCCATGAGCCCCTGCCAGCATTTGCTGGCTCATGGGAATTGTAGCCCATGGACATCTGGAGGGCCGCAGTTTGACTACCCCTGGTGCACACAGAGGGGAAGGTTACGAAGGAAGCTTTCCTCAAGGCGTACGGAAACAGCTTTCTAAAACTGTGTCAGCTCGCAACATTTGTAAATAAGACAATAACATGGCTAAGATTCTCCCACCTCGATTTTCTCTTGCACGGCCCCCGTAGTACCAAGGTATTACGCATGATGGCAGAAGTGGTGCTAAAAAGGGGAGTGGTGCTAAAAAGACCCTGTTGTCTCCTCCAAATCTGATTGCGTAGGTCTGGTACATTTTGGCGAGTCACCTGCTTTCGATCAGACCCCAGGTGGTTGTGCTGCATCTGGATATCGTTGCCTGTTTTATTGGCCTGTGTTCCCAAGGAGGTGACTGTGGGAATCGTAGCGCTCATTGACACATCCCTGATCTCCTGTAGATGGATTGTTTAGTAAATGGGCAGGGCCATGTGCGACATCTGTCTGTCTGTCCGTCCGTCCGTCCGTCCGTCATCCATCCATCCATCCTCTGTCTGTCTGTCTGTCATCCATCCACCCACCCATCAACCCACCCACCCACCCACCTACCCACAAATAAAACCACAATAAAGCCATGACATGGATAAACCCCTCAGCCCCACCTCCCACGAGCCACCGTTTGAGGCTCGACAGCCTGACTAAGATTCTGTGCCCTAGGGTGGGAGACCAATGTTAATCCCAAAAGGCGTTTCAGATTTTTTTTTGATGATTTGGCGATTTGGAGGAGGGGCCATCTAGCCACCGAGCCTTCAGATTGGTCATTGTATGTTTGATTGACGGCACAGTTTTTTTTCAAAGCTGCTTTGGCAGCAGCTGCTATTGTACCTCAGGGTTCTTCTCTGGTTGAGGGAAGTCAAGCTGAAGAGCGATGGGGGAGGGAGGGACTGAGTCAGGTTCCTGTGGAAGCCATTTTGTGGTTGCACCCACCATGCTGGGTCAGAATGCCAAAGATGCCCCGTGGGTCCTAAAAAGTTGGGGATACTGGAACCAGGAATAACAGACCATGTAAGCTGGACTCGAGGAGGGGTCAGGTCATGGCTCAGCAGGGGAGTGTCTGCTTGGCGTGTGGGAGGGCCCAGATTGCTTTGGAGGGGGGGTCTTCCTGGCATCCCTGCCGAGGTCCCTCCCTTCCCCCAAACTCTCTTCCCAGGCTCATCCTCCAAATTGTCAGGAATTTCTCCATTGAGAGCTGGCAAGGGTGCTCTTTTTGCCGAGGAGTGTGGGTTCTGCAACTCAGCAGTCAAATTAGGTACCCCACGCTGGCCGGATTTAAACAGGACCCTGGCAAGCCGGGGAAGATGCACACAGCTGTCATCAGGTGCATCCCGCATCGATCTTTCCATCTTTCCTTCCTCCGAGCTCCATTGACCTTTTCCAGCATGTAATACAAATACCCTTCTGTCTCCAATCTAGGATTAACCGCGGCACCTTACCATACAGCAGGGGTAGTCAAACTGGGTGTCCGTGGACTACAATTCCCATGAGCCCCTGCCTGCATTTGCTTGCATGGACTCATGGGGATTGTAGTCCATGGACATCTGGAGGGCCGCAGTTTGGCTACCCCTGCCTTACAGGTATTTCAAGATTATTTCAATTAGAGGTGCGAGATGCATAGAGCAGGCTCAGGGCAGCTTGAAAATGCACCGTTGTTGTAAGACATAAGCTCACTTTTTGGAGCATCCTTCTAAATCGATTTGTTATTTATTCCTTTGAGCCACTTGATGGTATTACGGTTTCTGTTGGGTCCACAGTAGAAGCCACTTTGCAAAACGGGGGGCTACCGGATCCTCGTTTAGACTTCGGTTGGAACTGACCTCTTGAACTGTGACCTTAATTATTTTTTTGTATCAAACTTGTTGAATTGTTGCCTTGCTGTGCACCAAGTTACAGGATTTGGTTATTATGTTTGTCATTTATAAAAGACTGTTTTGTACTTTGGAAAGCATCATTTACTAGAGACTCAGAGTCACGACTGTCCAGTTCCCATTTTCTCCTGGTAGTTTCCATTTTCTGCGATCCCCCGTTTTTGTTTATTGAAAGTTTATTTAGCAGAGTTCAATATTGGCCCTGCGTTTCAAGCCAAAGCCATCTGTTGATGAGTTCTGTGTCGTTTTAAGGAATGGTCCGAATAATATCTTTCAGAGGATATGATAACGCCGCGTGACCATCAAAAACAACACTTACTTGTCCCGCAATAAGGAAAGGCTCGACAATTCAATGAATTTTGCATCGTACTCCTAACCACTTTTTAAGTGCGGGAAAACGAGTTCTGTTTTTTTCTCTCTCTCCTTCCATCCATTAATAACAATTAGAGTTTAAAATAAATGCTGGCACATATCATTAAGCTACACTTAAGTAACTTAGAATTGACAATTAACTCAGCATGGTAATACATTATCATAACATTTTCCCATGAAGAGTTGGTCCCTTTTTTTAAAAAAAGAGAGAGGGGGGGGGAGACAAAGAACCTCTTTGTAGCAAGCTTCCATTAGCGCCTATTCTTGTTCTAATTGTTTGAGCCTTTTTTTTCTAATTAGCGCACCTTGCCAGAAGCTTGTACAATGGAAACATAATTTTATGCCATTGGAAATTCTGAAGTTCCAGTGAGTGGGGACTCACTGTTGCAGGGAGAGGAGCAGGGAGAACTGGGAAGCGATGGCTGCCAAAAGCAATCAAGTTAAGGATCGGGATTCGGGGGCAACCAGCATCTGCCTTTCCATCTTTCCTTCCTCCGAGCGGATGGCTGTAATGACTAAGATGAGCTGACCAGATTGTCCCACTTTTGGAGGGACATCTGGGGGTACCTGGCAAATGGTACTTATGTTGAAATTAAAAAAATATATATTGCAATACTATTTTTGTGTTCTATGCATTCTATGAAACTTTTTGTTGTTCCATATAGACCAAATTTTTAATCAAGAACCCCCCAGGTCAATGGTATCCTGCTTTACCTGTGTTAAAATCTAGTCACCTTAGACTAAGAGTCAAAAGGGCTTTCTCAAGGACAAGTCATGTCAGGCTAACCTTATCTCTTTTTTTTTTTTTTTAGAAAGTTACTACTTTGCTAGATCATGGGAATGCTGTGGAGATTGTTTACCTTGATTTCAGCAAGGCTTTTGTTAAGGCTCCGCATAATATTCTTATTGGCAAGTTGGGAACTGGAACTGATCCACGGTCACCCAGCAGGCTTCATGGGTATCAAAGTGGCCTACAGTTGTCTTCCCTTCTTCTCCCTACAACAGAAACCTTGTGAGGGAGGTGAGACTAAGAGAGCTCTGAGGGGACTGGGGCTGGCCCAAGGTCAGCCACCTGCTCTAACCACTATACCACACTGGCTCTCAAGAGTCTGAGAGGTGGACCAGATGTTCTGTAATCGGGGCAAGGCTAACTTATATGAACTCTCACAGGAGAACATACAGGGCAGTCGAATGACTGCATAGGTGATACTGTCAGTTAAGTTTGTGTTGAAATTTGGCCTACAATTTGTACGCCTCTTGCAGTTTTTTCGGGTTCCAGCTTTCGTAAGCTGCTTTGACCCTGACCTGTGCGACCCAGACAAAATTGGGTCTCAGAAGTTAAGCAGGTTCAGCCTTTGACTCCCTCATTGAAAGAAAATTCAGCCGTTCTTTTCATAAAAGATCAGAAGCCCCTATTGGGATTTTCTGACGGAGATATAAAAAGGCTCTTTTCCTAATTTTATTAATTTTTTCCTTTTACTCTAGGACTTGTTTCACTCAATGTTTTATTAATGAAAACCTTTAATACAAATATATACATGAAGGGGAGGCTCATACAAGCAGAGGTTTTATTGTACTCCACTTTTTACTAACTGAAGAAGTCTCAAAACAACTTACAAACACCTTTCCCTTCCTCTCCCCACAACGGATGCATTGTGAGGTGGGAGGGGCTGAGAAAGCTCTGAGAGAACTGTGACTGGCCCCAGGTCACCCAGCTGGCTGCATCTGGAGGCGTGGGGAAGCAAACGTGGCTCTCCAGAGCTATCCTATGCTGAGTCAAGAAGAAGAAGAAGAAGAAGAAGAAGAAGAAGAAGAAGAAGAAGAAGAAGAAGAAGACTCCAATGTATTAGTTACAGCAGGGGTAGTCAACCTGTGGTCCTTCAGATGTTCATGGACTACAATTCCCAGGAGCATTTGCTGGCAGGGGCTCATGGGAATTGTAGTCCATGAACATCTGGAGGACCACAGGTTGACTACCCCTGAGTCACAGTGACTTTTGATATAGCAGTCATGGGGTTCCAGTTGGTTTCGTGGGTAGCAAATGGGGAAAACCAGGGCTCTTCTGTCTTTTCCTAGACTGTGATGCATGATCATCCGAACGGTTCATTGGCCGTTCAGTTAGAGACGCCATTAATCGGGTGCTTGCTCGAGCATGAACAAGAGACTTTCCACTTTTGGCCTACGACGAACACCAGTTCTTGCAGAACTAAAACACAGGCTCATTAAAAAAATTCCGATTGAGCATTCATTGGCTATTTTGGGCGGGGGAGAGAAGAATCTGGTCCTAGGTAAATGTAATGTATTGAATGTGCATAAAACAATTATGAGTCTTATTAGCAAAATTAGCTCTAGCAAATTTACCAGGAAGAAACTGTTGCTGCTTAGTTCTCTAATTACATGTCACTATTCCTTGAGCCTGGAAGACTTAATGAAAGTAATTTCATTTGTGCATTCTGCAGAGACAGAGAGGGGGGAGAGAGAGAGAGAGGAAAAAAGAGAGAGAAGGTTCTAAGATGCTGACTATCAGACCTCCTATTGTTTTACGTTGCAGGATTAGCAGATCTTTAGGGGCTGAACTGGAATTGAATATAGACTTCATAATAGAAAACATTATGTATAATCAATTGGGAGAATTGGAATATTACGGAATGTCACAGGTTCCATTTGTCTTGAAATCTCCTTTGTAGTTTTGGCCGTTAAGATCTGGGACAGAAAATTTTCAATTAATATTTAGTATTTATAGAGCAAAGTTGGACAACAGTGGCACCTTTAAGAGCAGTGTGGCGTAATGGTTAAGAGCCATGGCCTCTAATCTGGAGAACCCACATGCCCTCAGCTGGGTGACCTTGGGTCACTCACAGTTCTCTTAGAGCTCTCTCAGCCCCATCTGCCTCACAGGGTTGGTGGGAGAGGAAAGGAAGGCAATTCTAAGCCGGTTTGTGACTCCTCTGAGTAGTGAAAAACAGGGTGTAAAATTTCATTCCTTGTTACTGTTAGGTGGATTGAGAACTGGTTGACCAAAGGGTGCTTGTAAATGGTTCGTCATCTTCTTGGAGAGAAGTGACAAGCGGAGTGCCTAAGGGATCTGTCCTGGGCCCTGTGTTGTTCAACATATTCATGAATGATTTGAATGAAGGAATAGAGGGATGCTTATTAGAATAGAAGGAATGCTTATTAAATTTGCAGATGATACTAAACTGGGAGGGGTGGCAAACACAGCAGAAGACGGAATCAGAATGCAGGATGATTGTGACAGACTGGATGGAAAACTGGGCTAAAATGAATAAAATACGGACTGGGGGTTGACGACCACTGCCCTAGGCCTGCCTTGCGTCACCTGGATCTACCCCCTGCATCTCATCTCTCTTAGGCTGCCTAAGGAGGTGGTGAGGCCCCCCCACTGGCAGTCTTCAAGCAAAGGTTGGATGCACACTTTTCTTGGATGCTTTAGGATGCTTTGGGCTGATCCTGCGTTGAGCAGGGGGTTGGACTAGATGGCCTGTATGGCCCCTTCCAACTCTATGATTCTATTCTATGATTCATCGAAGCCAATCACATGATTTGCCATTAGAAGGAACAGATGTTCTTTTGCCATTAAGTCAGAGCTGTCATGATGACCCCTAGTGGTGTTTTCGAGGCAAGGCACACTCAGAGGTGGTTTACGGAGGCCTCCCTTTGCATGACAACCGCAGTATTCCCTGTTGGTCTCCCATCTAAATCCAGACCAAGGCCGATCCTTCTCAACTTCCAAGATTGGAAGACATTTCGGTCCCTCCCGTTTCCTAAGTTGTTGGGTGCAATGAATTGCCTCCAATTCATTGGTCTCAAAGTTGCCACTGGACTCAAAATTTGCCTTGCCTCCCCTAGTTTATCCATCCCATAAGCCTTGGAATAGTTACACTGAAGGAGAACGAAAGGAAACATTTCTCAATAACGAGGCAGTTCTGTGCCCAGCGCAGAAATCGGGCTGCTTTCTCCCTCTGTCTCTCGAGGTCACCGGAGAAATTTTGTATCCCTTTCTTTCCCGTATTCCTCTCCTTCCTTATCCTCTTCAGAAACTGTTGCTTGTAGCTTGCATCAAGGACACTTTCCCATCCTTGAGCCTCCCCGTGATAAATTTTGGAAACCACCGGGCTCCACGGGAGAAATTTTGGAAGGAAACGACTGGTGAAGATCGAGGGCTTTGCACCCGATCGCTTCCTTGAAATAAGACTCTTAGCTCAGTGGGCCTTAAGCTTCTTTGTCGTAGAGAATTCATTTGACTAAGAGATTATCCCATTGACTTCATTATCTCCCGTTCACAAAGAGTGCATCTTTTTCTCAATGGGATTAGCGACAGCCTGCAGAACTTTCCATAAGTTGACTCGCTTGCAAAGGAACCTGTCTGGAAGGCGTTTTCGGACTTCTCCCTTGGGAGATCCCGTTGCTGGAGTTCTCGGATTCTTTCCTGGGAAGAACTGATTGCAGCCTTCCTTCTCCATTGTGCGCATGTGGATGAAATCATTCACCATAGAGTTGGAAGGGTCCGTGAAGGTCATCTAGTCCAACCCCCGGCAGAATGCAAGAAAGGGCCACAAGAGCCAAGCATGTCCCTTCTGCCCACCCACTTACAATCTGCCTAAGTTCACAGAATGAGCATTTCTGTGAGGAGGCTCTCCAGCCTCCGCTTAAAAACATCCAAGAAAGGAGAATCCACCATCTCCCAAGGAAGCCTGTTCCACTGAGAAACCACTCTATCTGTCAAGAACTTCTTCTGGATGTTTAGGTGGAATTTCTTTTGCATTGATTTCATCCCATTGGTTCTGGCCCAACCCTCTTGGGCAACAGAAAACATCTTTGCTCCATCCTCTATGTGACAGGCATTCAAGTACTTGAAGAAGGTTCTCTCACATGACCTCTTAGTCATCTTCTCTCCAGGCTAAACAAACTAAGCTCTCTCATAGAATCATAGAGTTGGAAGAGGCCTCCTGGATGATCTAGTCCAACTCCCTGCACTATGCAGGACACTCACAACCCTATCACTCATCCACTTTAACCTGCCACCCCCTTGAACCTTCACTGAATCAGCCTCTCCGTCAGATGGCTCCAGTCTCCTTTTACAAATCTCCAACAATGGAGAACCCACCACCTCCCGAGGAAGCCTGGCCCACTGAGAAACCACTCTAACTGTCAGGAACTTCTTCTGGATGTTTAGACGGAATTTCTTTTGCATTAATTTCATCCCTTTTCTCACACACCTTGGTCTCCAAAAAAGTCCTGGAAAGTCAGCTTGTCCTTTGCCAAATATTTTAAGAAATTTTTAGATCATAGCAGTTATATTCTGTTCAGTATGTGGACTGGAGGGTATAATCTGGGCATAGAATTGGGGTCACCTAGATTGGTCAGGCATTCTTCAGGAGGTTGGATTAGGTGACCCTGGAAGTCCCTTCCAACTCTATGATTCTGTGCTCCGCTAAGGAAAAATATCGAGGGAACACTGGCCCCATGGTAAGTCCTTCCAGACATTTGGGCACTTCTAGATTTCACTGGCCACAGACAGGCCTTTCCCAGCAGTTTCCCCAGGGCACAGGGAAACTTATTCGAGGTCTTCTGCAGCATCTTCCTGAACTGCTCAGGGGTATTTTTTACGGTGCCGTGAAAGGGGAGAAAAAATTAAACCGCTGTCTAAGCAAACAGCGCACTGATTTCCTGAGCTGGAAGGAGAAGCGTGCGCTTTGTTAAACACTGGTGTTCAAACAGCGAGTGCCGAAACTCTTATCCTACCCCAAGACTTGTAATAGAATTATGAATTAAAAGACTAAACAATGCTGTATTTATTTGGGCAGCCAGCCAGCCAGAAGCTTTAGGGCTCCTATTATTCATCCTTTTGTACGCTAACACTGTCGTCTAAGAAAGGAGCTGGTTTTACACATTTGCCACGACAAGCTGAGAGAGAAACATGCTTGGCTTTGAGCAACAGTCATAGTGGGCCTGGGGATGGGCATATTTGGGTAGAAAGTGATGGGGGGAGATGCATGCAGCACGTGAAGCTGCCTTATATTGAATCGGCCTCTTGGCCAGTAAAGGGCAGTATTGCCTACTCAGATCAGCAATGTGAGTAAGTCTGAGGTCTTAGGGCAGAGGTCTTTCCCATCACCAACTATTGTGTCCTTTTACCTTGAGATGCTGGGGATTGAACCTGGGACGTTCCGCGTGCCAAGCAGAGGCTCTACCACTGAGCTGCAGCCCCTTCCCATGGCTCTCCAGAATCTCAGACCACAATCTTTCATATTACCCACAGCCTGATCCTGATGGGTAAAGCAAAGGACTGTAGACTAGATTTTCCGATGGTTAGGTAGATAGGGAACTGGTTAGGTAGCAAACACCCCAGAAGATATAGAGTTCTTCGAGATCGTACCCCTGTACTCTGCTCTGGTTTGGCCTGTGTTCAGTTTGGGGTACCCCAGTTGAAGAGGGGTGTAGACAACCTGGAGCATGTCCAGAGGAGGGCGACAAAGATGGTGAGGGGTTTGGAGACCAAGTCGTATGAGGAAAGGTTGGGGGAGCTTGGTCTGTTAAGCCTGGAGAGGAGACAACTGAGAGGGGATCTGATAACCCTCTTCAAGTATTTAAATGGCTGCCATGTAGAGGAAGGAACAGAGTTGTTCTCTCTTGCCCTGGAGGGATGGACCAGAACCAATGGGATGAAATTAATGCAAAAGAAATTCTGTCTAAACATCTGGAAGAAGTTCCTGACAGAGCGGTTTCTCAGTGGAACAGGCTTCCTCAGGAGGTGGTGGGTTCTCCATCTTTGGAGATTTTTAAACAGAGGCTGGACAGCCATCTGACGGAGAGGCTGATTCTGTGAAGGCTCATGGGGGTGGCAGGTGACACTGGATGAGCGAGAGGGTTGTGAGTGTCCTGCATAGTGCAGGGGGTAGGACTAGATGACCCAGGAGGTCCCTTCCAACTCTGTTATACTATGAGATCTGAACAGGCTAGAAAAGTGGGCAACTGAGAACAAGATGCAATTTAGTAAGAAGCAGTGCACAGTTCTACATCTGGCTCAGAAAAACAAGAAGCATGCATCCCAGATGGGAGCAATATGAATGCGATATTGGGCTACTTGTGGAAGAATCCAAAGCAGCTGCCATACACTCCCAGAATCACGCAAAGGATCCGATTTAGCAGTGACATAGGTGCTAGCCAATTGATGCTATCCAGGAAAGAGTCATCCTTCAAATTGGCCAGACCCTTTCTTTCCCCAAAATACTTCCTCTTGGAGGGCAAATATTTGTGCCGACCACGGTCCGAGGGTCCCCACCCCCCCTGTTGCCGTACAAACCCCCGTCCGCCTTCCCTTGAAGTATCCTTTCTCCGGATGGTGCCACTTCTCCATTGCCTACGGAACGGACCGGAGCAAAAGATTACAAACGATTCGAACCATATTCAGGTGCCTGAAATCGTCACCCGTGAGGCTGCTTATTGTGAACGCCGTGGACTTTTTTCTTTTTTTTTTTAAGTGTGCGCTTTTGAAGTCTGCAGCGAGTCCTCAAAAAGCCGGCGCGGGGATTGGGAGGGGCGGGAGGAATGCATGAATACATAAAACAGCAGCTTTCATCTCGGGCATGATTGACATCCTACAAAAGTGGGGAAAACTCCCTTTGTTCTCGACCACAAAGGCATTGTGTGTTTGTTTGTTCAGTGCGAATGAGTGCCCCCGTGGAGTCCAAGGGGAGATTTTTAATGAACCTGGCAGGCACCGGGGCTGTCTCCTCCGCAGGATAATTCGAACGACAGAGACATCGCGTACAATTTAAGTGAGGATGACATGAGAATTTCTGCTTGGGAGAGAATGGGTCGTGTGTGTTTGTGTCTGTGTGTGAGAGAGAGGGGGGGAGGTATATTATTATTACCCCCAGATACATATGCATGCCCCAGAACTTCCTCCTAGAAGAGAAGAAGAGCTGGTCTTTTATACCCCGCTTTTTACGACCCGAAAGACTCCTAAAGCAGCTTTACAAACATCCTTTTCCTTCTTCTCCCCACAGCAGAAACCCTGCGAGGTAGGTGGTCTGAGAGAGTTCAGAGAGAACTGTTCTGGAAGAACATTTCTAAGAGAACTGTGACTGGCCTAAAGTCACCCAGCTGGCTTCGTGTGGGGGAGTGGGGAATCAAACCCAGATTAGAAGAAGAAGAGAAGAAGAGTTGGTTCTTCTATGCTGCTTTTCTCTACCTGAAGGAGTCTCAAAGTGGCTTCCAGTCGCCTTCCCTTTCCTCTCCCCACAACAGACACCCTGTGAGGGACGGGAGGCTGAGAGACCCGTGATATTACTGAAGAAGAAGAAGAGTAGGTTTTTGTACCCTGCTTTTCTCTACCTGAAGGAGTCTCAAAGTGGTTTACATTCACCTTCCCTTTCCTCTCCCCACAACAGACACCCTGTGAGGGAAGTGAGGCTGAGAAAGCCCTGAGATTACTGAAGAAGAAGAAGAGTTAGTTCTTCTATGCTGCTCTTCTCTACCAGAAGGAGTCTCAGAGCAGTTTACATTCGCCTTCCCTTTCCTCTCCCCACAACAGACACCCTGTGAGGTGGGTGAGGCTGAGAGAGCCCTCAGATTCCGGCTAGGTCAGAACAGCTTTCTCAGTGCCATGGCGAGCCCAAGGTCACCCAGCTGGCTGCATGTGGGGGAGCGGGGAATCAAACCTGGCTCATCAGATTAGAAGTCCACACTCCTAACTACTAAACAAAGCTGGCTCTCCAGAATACGTCTGAGTATGGAGCATATATTCCTGAGTGCTTTTTAAATTATCTTTTATGAGAGCCAGTGTGGTATAGTAGTTAAAGAGCGGCACACTCTGATCTGGAGAACTGGGCCTGACTCGGAGAATGGAGCTTTTTAAAATAAGTAAATCAATAAATCTGCCGTTCCTCCCAGCAACTCAAGGCAGGATGCTTCACCGTCCCTTCCCCATTTTCTTTCACAAATTCCTTAGCAGATGACGCTTACGGAGCAGGAGAGCCTTGTGGTCACCCAGCATGCTTTGTGTAAGGACGAGGATTGGAGTTCAGGTCTCACAGTCCCGATATTCTAACTCTTTGAATCCAGACGTGTGCTTGGGGAAATTATCTCCGTCCCTTCTATTTGCTTTGGCAACATTCCCAGCTCTCTCCACAGACTGTTCAAAATTATTTTTATGCAATTAATGCATTACATCGGTGTTAGTTTTTACAGCAACATTTCTCTTGAGTTTCCATAATATCCCCCGGAGATCGGAGTGTCCGCAGTGCATTCTGAGCTGGGAGAAATTAGAACATTAGACTTGAGCCAGAGTTATCAAGACGTTCAGCAACGTCTAGCTTTGCCATCCTTCAAGGGTAGTTTTAGCACTGGAGATAAATCTTGGTCATTTACTGAAATTAATGGGGACCTTGAGATTGAGACCCTGGATCCCCCTGGCCTGTTGGAGCCTTTGGCTGATGTATATTATCACATTTAGTTATTTGATAAATTGTTTGGTCAGGCATCCTGTTATTTTTAAATTTTGGATTGGACTTGTCTAATTATGGGGAATAGAATAATTTATGTATTACATTTAGATTTATAGGATTAAGGGATCGGAGTGATGCGGAATACAGTGACCTTCATGTAGAGCCATGGGTTGATATCTGAAATAATTTGTTTCTTCGTCTGTGTTTGTATATACGCATTTCTAATTATTTATTATAAATAATAAATGATAAATTTATTACAAATAATATAATTATTTATATTTATAATTATTTATTGCTAAGGGACTCGCCACTGATGAAAAGTCTTGTTTGAAAACGGAATTTATCTGGACACCGTTTTAACCCTCCCCTCCTCAAACCACACCCTCCTCTGGCTTTATCTCAACGATATAGGCTAGATATCAGGGGAAAAAAATTTCACAGTAGTTCAGCAGTGGAATAGGCTGCCTAAGGAGGTGGTGAGCTCCCCCTCACTGGCAGTCTTCAAGCAAAGGTTGGATACACACTTTTCTTGGATGCTTTAGGATGCTCTGGGCTGATCCTGCGTTGACCAGGGGGTTGGACTAGATGGCCTGTATGGCCCCTTCCAACTCTATGATTCTATGGTTCTATGATTCTATCTCCCAACTCTCTGGCTGTTTTCCAGTCTAGGGCTGGCAACCCTATTGTGAAGTCCCTGTGAGCGGGGAACCCACTCTGGGGGTCCCATGCTGGGGCCGGGGGGATGAAGTAGATGATACAAGAGACCCGGGAGAGTCCGTGGACCGTATTGATGGTGATAGACCAAGCGTCTGATTCAGTGTAAGTCAGCTTCATGTATCCACGCAAATTTGTGCATGCATGTTCATATATCCCCTAATAAGAGCTCTCCTATGATTCCAGTTTATCACTGATTCAGGGGGGACAAACAAGGCAGTCCCCGGGATATAAGGCATAGATCAACATGGTGATAACGATGCCCGTCTTCAGCATCATTGTTTGTTCCAAACTTAGCATGGGAACACTTTTTAACGATTTTCCTGTTCATTGTCCAGTATTCTCCTGCCAGTCTTTCCTGCCTCATCGACATTCCGCTGGTGCCGGCAATCTGTCATTCCTCCGGATCCGTTGCATAAACCAGAGGGGGAAAGAGACGGAATGGATGATGACCAGCCCACCTTGCTCAGATCTTTGAAATCTCTTGACATGCGAGCATCAGGAGTGTCAATGTGGCGGCACGCGACTGGCGCACCGATCTCCCGTAAATGCGCTTAGGCTGACAGCGGTCTTATTGTTGGGCATGGTTTTGACTTTCTCTTCCCGGCCAGCCCTCAGCCCCAAAATTCCCGGCCACAATTCTGCTTCCGCCTGGCATGACTCAAAACCAGGATCTGTGGGTTTGGGGCCGATTTATTGGCTCACAGTGATTCTTCTCCTGCCACACATTAAAATATACATGCAATAATAAACCAGAGTTGTATATTTTTTTTCTCTTTTAGTTAGGAAGGCAAGCTGGTTGTTTTGGAGGGCAGCGTAGAAGTTTTTTAAATAAACAATACATATAATGCCCTGCTCATTCAAGCACTGTATAAATGGTGTAGATGAAGAAGAAAAAGATTTGGTACTTATATGCCACTTTTCTCTCCCTGGAGTCTCAGGGAAGCTTACAATCGCCTTCCCTTTCCTCTCCCCACAACAGACACTCTGCGGGGTAGGTGAGGCTGAGTGAGCCCTAATATTGCTGTTCTGTCAGAACAGCTTGATCAGGGCTGTGACTAGCCCAAGATCACCCAGTTGGCTACCTTGGGGGGGAGCTGAGAATCAAACCCGGCTCTCCAAATTAGAAGCCCCCACTCTTAACCACTCCACATGAAGCTGGCTCTCCCCAAGGGGGGTGGGAAACATACATTGGGAGCATCGAACATAGATGAATCGTCAAGACCAACAGCACAAAGTCAAGCAGCAAAAACTGTATGCAAAATATATAAAAGACAGTGGCCATAGTGAACTGGCAGCTCTGAGGGTGGTATTAGTGCTGAGGGGGGTAAATCTGTGTTTGGGGGGGTAAATCTCAAGATATATAACAATGAACACTCACAAACAAAAGGGAAAGTAAATTCAGGATTGCTGTGCAGGATCACACAGAGACACTTAAATAGTAAGTCTCACTTCAGACCGAACCATTTTCTTTTAGGTATGTGCTTGAGAGCTAACGTGTCACGGCATACTCTAATCTGGAGAACCGGGTTTGATTCCCTGCTCCTCTACAGGCAGCCAGCTGGGTAGCCTTGGGCTAGTCACAGTCCTGTTAGAACTGCTCTCACAGGTCAGTGTTGGAGCTCTCTCAGCCTCCCCTCCCTCACAAGGTGCCTGTTGTTTGGACGGGAGGGCAAGGTTTTGTAAGCGGCTTTGAGACTCCTTCGGAGGGACCGAAAAGCGGTGTATAAAAACCCAAGTCTTCTTCTCGCTGGTTGTGTTCTTCAGGAGGGCCCCTCCCCAACTTAGATGAGAAATTAATATCGGTTTAATATGAACCAGTAATGAAGTCATCGAATAGAGTCTGACGGTTGAAATTCTGTGTCCGTTTCCCATAGCTTTGCACGAATCGTTCGTCTTCACCCTCCCTCCCGCCTCCGCAGATGTTTCTTGCTTCTCCCCTGGCGAGCAGCAGTCCAGGAATATTCACAATTAGGAACTGCTGTCAGGCCTTAATAACTTTCAGAGAGCGTGACCACATTGAGTTCACTGCTTTGATTCGTAGACCGCCGTTCTCTGGCAGCGGTCTTGGGGTGGTTAACAAAGACACATACGCTTACGGTTTTTAAAAGCAATAGACAATTAAAATCTATTTTCTTGTATAAAATGCTCCAAACATCTCTTTACGACTGAGTTTAGGGTCTGATCACATGGATTGCAGTGATGTGAGGAGGTGGAGAGGAAAAATACAACATCCCCACATACAACATACAACAAGGGGGGTTCGCCTGGCTTTTTCCTGGACCAGGGCCTTTTTGGTCCTGGCCCCGACTTGTTGGAATGATCTCCCTGGAGAACTAAGGGCCCTGATGGAGCTCATGAAGTTCTGCAGGGCTTGTAAGATGGAGCTCTTCCGCCTGGTTTTTGCTTGTTCTAGATCAGGGGTAGTCAACCTGTGGTCCTCCAGATGTCCATGGACTACAATTCCCATGAGCCCCTGCCAGCAAATGCTGGCAGGGGCTCATGGGAATTGTAGTCCATGGACATCTGGAGGACCACAGGCTGACTACCCCTGATCTAGATCACCCCCTCCCTCCCGAGCAATGAGTTAAAGAGGTCATCACGTTAGTTCCTGGTAACTCCACCAGGCTGAAGCCATCACCAAAAAGACCCTGACTTTGGCCAAGGCCAGGAAGACATCTTTGGGACCATGGATCACCGGCAACTTTGTACTTGCAGAGCAAACATACTCGGAGAGGTACCTTTTTTTAGGCTTCATGCTCCCTGCAAGAGCATACCACCTGCTGTACTGGGACGTGGGCGACAAGATCGGGAAGGGTCGGGGTGGGAAAGCGATGCCCCTCCGCCTCGTTGAGGGACACAGCAGGTCTCACAAATCACATGCCCAAAGAGGCCTTTTCCGTAGTATTTATTTATTTATAGTCCTTTCTTCCTACAGGGACTCGAGGCAAATTATACATAGTGAGTCGACAAAATGGGATACTCGATAACCCGCTTTTCAGAACCAGAAGAAAGAGCTGAAGCAAAGCGTTGAGTATTGACAAGACACATTAAGGAGCGCAGCGATTATATAATAGGCCTCTTCTTACAATAGCATTGTAGGCCACAGTCTCCTTCGCTTACCCGAATTCAGTTTCTGAACCCTTTTGTGCAGTGAAGCAAGGAAAGCCCTCTGCATAGCAGTCCTGTTCCGGATTTCGATTTAAGGGTACCCAACCTTTTCGGTCATGGCCCCCACCTGGTGGAATGAGCTCCCGGAGGGGCTGCGGGAGATTTCGGCATTCTGCAAGGCCTGCAAAATGGAGCTTTTCCACCAGGTTTATGGTTGAGGCCGGCGCGGTGAGTACGATCTGATGGGCCCCCCAGCGTTAAGAGGTGCAGTGATATAGCATCTATAATCTGTGTTCCCTCTTCCCAACCCTCTGTTAGAGGTAAGTGGGGGGGGGGGGTAGGAGGTTGAATTCCACCACGTTTCTGGTTTTCTGGTATTGTAGTTTTGTCATATTGTATATTTTTTATGTCCAGAGGATTTTAATAGGGTTTTATAGAGTTTTATTTGGACTAACTGTGTTCAGTTTTGGGCACCACAGTTGAAGAGGGATGTAGACAAACTGGAGCGTGTCCAGAGGAGGGCAACAAAGATGGTGAGGGGTTTGGAGACCAAGACGTATGAGGAAAGGTTAGGGGAGCTTGGTCTGTTTAGCCCAGAGAGGAGACAAATGAGAGGGGATCTGATAACCATCTTCAAGTATTTAAAAGGTTGCCATGTACTGGATGGGGCAGAGTTGTTCTCTCTTGCCCCAGAGGGACAGACCAGAACCAATGGGATGAAATTAATTCAAAAGAAATTCCATCTAAACATCCGGAAGAAGTTCCTGACAGTTAGAGTGGTTCCTCAATGGAACAGGCTTCCTCGGGAGGTAGTGGGTTCTCCATCTTTGGAGATTTTTAAACAGAGGCTGGATAGCCATCTGACGGAGAGGCTGATTCTGTGAAGGTTCAAGGGGGTGGCAGGTGACAGTGGATGAGCGATTGGGATGTGAGTGTCCTGCATAGTGCAGGAGGTTGGACTAAATGACCCAGGAGGTGTATATGTAACCGCCTCGAGGTCGTCCTGGGAGTGGCAGGTAATAAATATAAAGAATAAATAAACGAATAAATTTGTAGGAGAGGGAAAGAATTCTAGCCTGCCTACCGTTTGATAAAGACAAGCTTAGGACTTTGCATTCTCTGGCCTTCCCATGGCTGTCAAACGCAGCAATGTGCATTGTCAGCCCCTTTAGTTTGCAGCGGCTCCTGGGGTTTGACCCCATCTCACCGAAGTACTGGAAGATTGCCTTTCTTCTTTCGCCTGGCCCGACGAAACAATGCTATCTGCTCGCCGCACACTGGCTTAGCACTCTGAGGTCCCCGAGCTCATCTAGACTCTCCAAACCGTGATGCGGAGATGGCCTCCCACAACCTCTTGACGAATCTATTGCACAAAGGAACCCAAAGTGGCGATAGGCTGATCAGGAGTCCTCTGCTCGGAGTCGTTGCCCGCAGATAGTTCTATCTCTTGCGCACACTCTCCCGTCGTCCGGTGGAGGTAATTTCCCAGCAGTCCGCATATGGCTGCCGAGGCTTAATTGTTGAGAAGCCTGTTTCCACAACGGGACCAAAGTTCAAGGGGGTCTACAGAACTTTGGCACTTTTTTCCGCAGTGAGTCTAAATCCTCTCGTCTCGTGTCCCTGGGCTTGAGTGCTGAAATCAACTTCTTCTTCTTCTTCTTCTTTTTCTTCTTCTTCTTCTTCTTCTTCTTCTTCTTCTTCTTCTTCTTCTTCTTCTTCTCGTTCTCGTTCTCGTTCCTCTTGTTCTTGTTCTTCTTGTTCGTGTTCTTCTTCTTGTTCTTCTTCTTGTTGTTCTTCTTCTTCTGCATACAGGCTCCACCCCTCCCAGGTACAGAAACCATGAGAGACCAGAAGCAAAGGAAGCGATCAGTTCTTCATCTTGTCACCGAGTGCATTAAAGAAGGAGGAGGGAGGATGTGGAGTCCCTTCAGAGCTTCCTCTAAACTCCGAGGGGTCTGTTGGTCGCTAGTTGGGAATCTCTGATCTAAATAGCGCTGTGTGCCCAAAACAACAGCAGATAGGCTATCTCAGTGTACAGGGTTTGCATGGGGTGGCCTAACTGTAGCTCTCCAGATGGCCATGGACTGCAGTGACCATAAGTCATACTGGCAGGGTCTCATGGTAACTGTAGTCCATGGACATCCCTTGAGCTACGGTTTGGCCACCTCTAAGCCTTCTCACTTCAAGAAGGATGTAGATAAAATTGAAAGGGTACAGAGGAGAGGGACCAAGCCCTATGAAGATAGGTTGAGGGACTTGGGAATGTTCAGCCTGGAGAAAAGGAGGTTGAGAGGGGACATGATAGCCCTCTTTAAGTATTTGAAAGGTTGTCATTTGGAGGAGGGCAGGAAGCTGTTCCCGTTGGCTGCAGAGAAGAGGACACGCAGTAATGGGTTTAAACTACAAGTCCAACGATATAGGCTAGATATCAGGAAAAAAATTTTCTCAGTCAGAGTAGTTCAGCAGTGGAATAGGCTGCCTAAGGAGGTGGTGAGCTCCCCCTCACTGGCAGTCTTCAAGCAAAGGTTGGATACACACTTTTCTTGGATTCTTTAGGATGCTTAGGGCTGATCCTGCGTTGAGCAGGGGGTTGGACTAGATGGCCTCTATGGCCCCTTCCAGCTCTATGATTCTATGATTCTATGATAAAACTGTGTTATTGCAGGGTTCGCGGTTTTCACGCTGCTAATCAGGATTAGGTGGCAGGACAAGCGGTGAGCCCCTGACTGCTTTGTTTCCCCTTTGTCCTCCCTGCCTGCCGTTAAGTGCCTGGTGGATTCTTACAAGGGTGCCCTGTAAGAAATATAACGATTTATATTCAACCTATTGAGCAAATAGCCGGGATATCTTTTTGACGCTGCTAGCGGAAAAATAACCAATTTTGGGTTTGCATGCAAAGCTGCTCAGGTCAATTAGCATGAAATTTAATTTGCATTAATCGCCATGCGGTCAGGGCGGAATTAGATCAAGGTGTATGGGTTTCGCATAAAAGCAGCACGTGGATAGAAGGGCTGTTTTCGGAAGGAGTGGTGGTTAAGAGGGACGGGCTCTGATCTGTAGAGGCGGATTTGATTCCCCACTCCCCCTCCAGATGAAGCCAGCTGGGTTCCTTTGGAGCAGTCCCAGTTCTCTCAGAGCTCTCTCAGACCCACCTGCCTCACAAGGAGCCTGTTGTGGGGCGAAAAAGGGAAAGCGACTGTCACCTGCTTTGGATTCCTCAGGGCAGCCTTTTTGAAACTTTGAGGCTTTAAGGGACCCCAGAAGAAGTGACATGTTCCTTCAGAGAAGTTGTTGTTGTTAGTTGCGAAGTCGCGTCCGACCCATCGCGACCCCATGGACAATGATCCTCCAGGCCTCCCTGTCCTCTACCATTCCCCGGAGTCCATTTAGGTTTAAACCGACTGCTTCAGTGACTCCATCCAACCACCTCATTCTCTGCCGTCCCCTTCTTCTTCTGCCCTCGATCGCTCCCAGCATTAGGCTCTTCTCCAGGGAGTCCTTCCTTCTCATGAGGTGGCCAAAGTATTTGAGTTTCGTCTTCAGGATCAGAGAAGTAGGCGTCAAGTAAGATGCGGGAGCCAGTCAGCCAATCGATCGATCATTTACAGATAATGGCTCAGTATATCTTCAGGACTGCCCCTTTCACTACGCCCCCCACCCCAGAGCAGTGAGGTCATCTGAGCAAAACTTTCTTAGGATCCCCCGGTCCCGGCCCAGTAGAACTCTCTCCCTTGGGAGATTGGGGTCGTGCGGGATCTTGACCAGATCCACAGAGCCTGTGAGATAGAGCTGCTCTACCAGGCCTATCATCAAGGACATCAAGATTCTTTGGGATGATCCTGCGTTGAGCAGGGGGTTGGACTAGATGGCCTCTATGGCCCCTTCCAACTCTATGATTCTGTGATTCCAAGTGTTGGCCTCATTGCAGAAAGAGAAGGAAGACCTAGCCCTCCAAAGATCTTGAATTCCCCCCCCCGCCCCGTTCAGGAGAAATTGGGATGTTTTTAACGTTATGACAGGGGTTTTATGATTTTTTAATGGGGATTTTATTGTGGGGAGATTTTTCCATTGTGGACAGCCACGAGCCATGCAGGAGTGGCGGTAGAGGTGTGGAAATATGAATAAATAAAATAAATATAAATAAATATTTGTAATATACAGATGTGTGTTTTCCATGTTTCAAAACACACACACACACACAAGTATGTTTAATGATTAGAACTGGATTTTAGGTGATTGTTCTGACCCAGGTTATTATCTGCCCTGAATTATCCAGGAAGGACAGGATACAATAATCAAGTCATCGTCTGTGTGTGTGTCTGTGTGTTTGTTTTCGTTTGTATTAACTTTCGGGCCCTGCTGGCTCATGACGATTTACAATACTGTCCTTAAAAGAAGTAAAGGTAAAGGTATCCCCCCCTGTGCAAGCACAGAGTCATGTCTGACCCTTGGGGTGACGCCCTCTAGCATTTTCATGGCAGACTCAATACGGGGTGGTTTGCCAGTGCCTTCCCCAGTCATTACCGTTTACCCCCCAGCAAGCAAGCTGGGTACTCATTTTACCGACCTTGGAATGATGGATGGCTGAGTCAACCTTGAGCCGGCTGCTGGGATTGAACTCCCAGCCTCATGGGCAAAGCTTTCAGACGGCTGCCTTACCACTCTGCGCCACAAGAGGCTCTTTAAAAGAAGTAAAACTACAATAATGATGGATTCAAATGAGTACCCATGTTGGTCTGAAGTAGCACAACAAAATCACAGTCCCGTAGCACCTTTAAGACCAACAAAGATTTATTCAAGGCGTGAGCTTCCGAGTGCAAGCAATCTTCCGCAGACTAACGATGGTGGCACAGTCGAATTCTGTAACCTCCCCCCACCACCTCCATGCCCGGTCACGGCAGCACACCACCACCCTCCGGAGTAGCAGTCCTTGCCCAGATATCCTCCATACAGGTCTTCTTCAGGAAGTGACCCAATCTTGTTTAGCCCGGCCTCAACCAAATGCCTGGCGGAAGAGCTCCATCTTACAGGCCCAGCGGAACTGTGTCCATTCTGTCGGGGCCATCAGCTCTTCCGGGAGCTCATTCAGGGGCAGGGGCAGCGCCAGGTGTATCTCCTGGGGACCGGGGACAACTAGCAGATTCAAAACCACAGAGCAAAGAGCCCTGTGGGGAGGATATGGAGACAAGTGGTCCTTCAGATATGCAGGAACCAGGCCACAGATAGATGGCCTTAAAGCAGGGGTAGTCAAACTGCGGCCCTCCAGATGTCCACGGACTACAATTCCCAGGAACCCCTGCCAGCATTCGCTGGCAGGGGCTCCTGGGAATTGTAGTCTGTGGACATCTGGAGGGCCGCAGTTTGACTCCCCACGCCTTAAAGGCAAGGACCAAAACCTTGAACCTGATCCGGAAGCTAATTGGCAACCAATGCAGCTGCCTCAGCACAGGCTGGATATGGGCCCCCCAAGAAGACTTCCAGAGGACCCTAGCAGCTGCATTCTGCACCAACTCTAATTTCCAGTAGTTAGTCTGAGGGCATCAATGCTAAGAAGCTACGCAGGGTCAGTCATGAGTAGGACTTGAATGAAAGACTACCCTCCCCACCCCACCCCCCAAAAAAGACCAGGGTTGTTATGAAGAGGTAGGCAATTGTAAATAATCTCTGCTTGCCTCTTGTCTTAACCCCGCCCCCGCCCCCGCCCCCGCCCCCGCCCCCGCCCCCGCCCCCTTCACGAGGGGTTGCCAGAAGTTGGTTGCAACTCAATGGCATTTAATGATATTCAATCCTTATGAAATAACAGATGTGCTTCTTAGAAGGACATGCGTCCCCTCGTATATATACACAATGGTGTCCATCATTTTCAGTGTAAATATTGCCAGTGGTTTAGCATCCGTGCCAGGCCTCTCATCTACGGCAATTAACTGCTGGTGTCCTCTAGCAACGGCAAAGGACCATCGAATTTACAAGCCCGTAAACATGTTTACCGGCTCGCCGGCTCACGCATCTAAAATGAACTGCAGCCAAGTTACATAAAACACCCCGCAACCAAGGTGTCCTTTATGGGTCTCTCGTGGAGGTCTCTTTCCTGGCTCTGTACTCCGTCATGAAGGCTCAGACCAGGGGTAGTCAAACTGCAGCCCTCCAGATGTCCATGGACTACAATTCCCAGGAGCCCATGCCAGTGAATGCTGGCAGGGGCTTCTGGGAATTGTAGTCCATGGACATCTGGAGGGCTGCAGTTTGACTACCCCTGGCTCAGACCAACAGAGGGCCTACTTGGCCTCAGTGAGGAGGAGGAGGAGAAGAAGAAGTAGATGATGAAGAAGAATTGGTTGTTATACTCTGCTTTTCACTGCCGGAAGGAGTCTCAAAGCAGCTGACACTCTCCGTCCCTTCCTCTCCCCTCAACTCACACCCTGTCAGGTAGGTGAGGCTGAGAGAGCTCTGAGAGAACTTCTCAGTGAGAACAGCCCTAACAGGACTGTGTCTGTGGCAAAGTCACCCAGCTGGCTGCGTGTGGAGGAGCGGAGAATCAAACCCAGCTTGCCAGATTAGAAGCCACCGCTCCGGAAAACTGGAAGGAAGGAAGGAAGGAAGGAAGGAAGGAAGGAAGGAAGGAAGGAAGGAAGGAAGGAAGGAAGGAAGGAAGGAAGGAAGGAAGGAAGGAAGGAAAGACGATGGATGGATGGATGGATGGATGGATGGATGGATGGATGGATGGATGGATGGATGGATGGATGGATGGATGGATGGATGGATGGATGGATGGATGGATAGATAGATAGATAGATAGATAGATAGATAGATAGATAGATAGATAGATAGATAGATAGATAGATAGATAGATAGATAGATAGATAGATAGATAGATAGATAGATAGAGTCAGATATTTTCCCATTTCAGTTTTGGATTCAATCTCCTGAAAAACCACTGTACAAATAATAGTCAACTGTTTAGAACCCTTGATCCTTCACAGTTTTTCTGCTTTGTCATCATTTCCCTCTCCGATGGCTGCTTCAGCGTCTTTCTTGGGTGAGTCCCGTGGGTGACCTGCCATCCAATGGGAACTCAAGCATTAGGTGGGCATATCATCATAACTTTACCTAGCTAAATCCTGGGCAGCTACGCAAACCAGTAAGGGTGGTGTTGATTAGTAATCAGTTTTTTTGCAGGGATTGCCAAGCAGATGTCGAAAAGTTGGCGAGAATTGTTCAGAGCCGCTAAAAATGCGCGCACAAAACACTGCCTTGCATTATTCGTTAGAAAGCTATTTGAGATGCATGCCCTGTCGTGAGGTTGCATGGAACAAGGAGGTTAAAATAATACAGGAAGCGGGGAAGCTTTTAGAAGAAATCCCCAGGCCCCTAAATGAAAACTTTTCCCCCTCCTATTTTCTTCATCTAAGCCCCTCAAGCCTTGAATGCAAAGGGAAGACAGGGGGAAAAAGACCTCATGCTGTGATTCTCCAGAATTGAGGGGTGGGTGGGTGGGTGGGAGCTCCCCCCTCCAACATACCTTCAAGTGTTCAAGAAGTTCTCTCCCACTCAAACCATGAAAATGCCAGGAGGAACAACTGATGGCTTGTCAAGCCATGCAAATTAGACTCTCCGAATGCACTCCAAAGAAACAGAGACACTCCCTGGATTTCTCTGGTGTGTGTGTGCCTGTGTGTATTTCCTCTCTTTTGGAGGGTCGTGGATTCATGTCCTTTTTAAAATCCTAACGAGATGCTCACGCCAGCCGGGGAAGAGGGAACGCAAACAAGACTCCCCTATAGGCAGCCGAGCGCATTAATGTAAAATATGCCTCGACAACATAACTTGTCAGAGCGGATTATTTCTGTTCAGTGAATCTGCAGGGCCGTTCTCCCCCCCCCCTCGCCCCGCCGCTCAGCATCTGGCGAGAGACAAGAGAGGAGAAAGAGTAGCCATTAGCGAGTCCCGCTCCTGTGGCATTGATGTTCGAGTGCGCTTCCGAGCCGGCTTTTGTTTCCAAAACCGGCGCGAGAAGCATGCGCTGCCCCAAATCCGCTGTTACTATGAGAAATGAAGAGCTGCTTCTAAGGTAGGTGAGATGCCTCCTTGGTTTTGGAACGGGCGCTTTCCCCTTTCGTGTCCCACGCATGCACTTGGCATCAAGTCTTCTGCTGCTGCTCTGATTTTGGTGGGTGGCTTATTTCTCCTGTTTAATAGTCTGGCTTTGTTTCAGCGCCGTTCGGGAATCTCTTAACCCCCCCAGTGGCACAGCACCAGAAATGGGCAGCACCAGGGTTGGAAACGATTAAATTAAAAAAACAAAACAAGGACTCCTCCCCAAATTTGTAAGCATGTTCATGGGAGTTCTTCTCTCGCCTCCTTCATTATTATGCAATGGGCATGTACTACGTGTGGGGTTAAAAAAAAAAAAAAGCAAACGGGAGACTCCATAATTGAACCGGGGCACTGAATGCCAGTTTAATGTGCACTTGGTTTATGTAAACAAGCCTTTCCATGCCGAAGCTATATTGGACCCCTCGACTCTTTTGGCAGGAGGGAATAATAAATATACATATTGGGGAGAACCATATATCAAGGGATTTTGGACGCTCCGAGGTGCAGCAAAGAACCAGGCATTCACAAAAGCTTTTTGGAACGAGGGGGAAGGGAGAGAGGAGAGCGAGTGCCAGAAATTGGATTCAGAGGGGCACCCTAACCTTTCTGGGGGAGGACAAATGTAGCCCTTTGTCTGGTTTTGAGCCAACGTCCTAGCAACGTCCTGCATCTTTTCGGCCAGCCGTGGGATGTTAGAACAACGGAGCTGTCAAGCCGGCTTAGGATTCGTCTGGGTTGTCGTGCGAGTTGTGCGTTTGTGTGTTTTTGTTTGAAAAAAAAACACAAAAACGTCCCGCCCTTTTCATTTCCTCTGATCTTCTTCCTCTGGACTGTGAGATGAAGTGAGCTTCTGTTATTTCTGATCTCCTAAATTAAAAAAAAATACGGCAACCACTGTTTTAAGTTGGGGAGGTGAATTCACGAAGGGTGATTTTATCATTTTGCCGGCTGGAAACAAACTTATAGATCTGCCCGCCGGACTTCCTTTTTAAAATTCAGGACAATGACCAAGTCTTGAAGGCGTGCGATACCACGGTTCGGTTTGCCCTGACTGTTTGTCTGCTGCTTGACAGATGTGTTTGCTCAATTTTGATCTTGGGCATTAAAGCAAAACAAAACATCTGCCAGTTATGTCAGAATAACTGAGCAGCGTAATGGTCCCTATGTGATTTTGCACAACGTCACTGGATAGTAAATATTTTACTTACTTCTTTACAAAGCCCTGGCTTGGTGGTATCACTCAGAGGAACTCTCAGTTTTCGGTCAAGCGTCTTGCAAAATACAGCTGGGGGGGGAAGGCATCTGATTGTCCAATCATTTCAAAAGACAAGAATTCTTGCTCCAGTTGTATGGGACTGGGTGTGCTTGGATGGCCCAAGGGGATAGTTTTGTGTATGTGAGTCATGCCAGATTATAAAAAAGAAAAGAAAAGAAAGTTAGCTGATTCATTAGCAGCTGGAAGCTTCAGGTTTTTGACAGAAGTTTCCTTGAGGCTTTGGGTTGTGTTTGATGAAGGGTGATCTGTGTTCGAATTGGGCTGGGCCATCATGTTTCTGTCCATGCACAGGTGGGCTGGGGGTGGGGAGAGACCATGACTTGGTTTTGTACTGTGTGTTACTTCTGAAACCATGTCGCTGAATCCTGTGCACAGATATTTGACAAAGAGATCCAGTGCTGTGGATTCCAGTGGATCAGAATCACAGATCAAGACCGCTATTGGGAAATGGGTAGGGATCGGTTCCTTCAGAGATACGTAAAAGTTGGGTACCACAGTTGTGTGGAGTTACCTTTGAAGGGGTGCATTTATCTGGCCATGTGGCTGAAAAAAGGAGATGATATCTTAGGGTTCTGAAGCAGGCCATGGATACTGCCCCTCTGGGTGTTAAGGGGAATTAGTTACAAGGTGTTGTACATAAGAATCAATACCTCCAACCCAATTAACAATGGCTTTTAATCAAGTCTTGCTGAAGTCACTGGGGAACTGGGTCATAAAGAAACCTCAGCGGAATGTGGCCGTGACTCCCTTTTTTGACCCATCCCAGCCATGTTGAGTGACCGCAGAAGTTGATGAATGGTCAGCCCCCTGACAACCCCCCAAACGGGTACCTTTCCCTGCCCTCCCCAGCAACTGCCTGAAGTTTCTCTTCTATCCTGAACCTCCAGAGTGGGCTCCTTTGAATATCAACTTTCCCTTTCTTTATTTGAGCATGTGTTTCCCAGCTGCTGTTTTTGTGTTCCCCCATGACTCTCTGGGGAAGGAAGGATGTGAACTGTTCGATGTAACCTTAAGTTCATGAAGGGGCGGCCTTTTTAAGCATAAGGCCCAATGAGCCGCAGTTTCCAGCCCTCAAGGATTCGGTGCGCGAATTGTCAAAAATTGAATATTCTGTAAACTTGGTGTCTTGCACGGGAATTTCTGCAGAGCGGCCACGATGTTCTCCGTGTGTGTGCATGTGTGTGCAAGTGCGTGAACGAGTGCGTGCTTACAGACATGTAGCGAGGTGTGTGTTTCATGCGCTGTGTGCGTATTGTGTGTACTGGGCAGTTAGATATTATTATCCCCTGTGGTTGGATTGTTTCCACAGACCAACATCTTTGCGCATCTCACTCTGTTAATATTATCAAGGGATCCTAGAACTTGCATTTTAGAACGTCATTATTGTTATTGTTTTGCCCGACTCGTCATGGGGGCACATTTATTTTCCTAAAGAAACGAGCATTGAGACTTTTTGGTATTAAAGGCAAGACATCAGGATGCTATCCTTAATCGACTTTCGATTTCTCTGCGCCCTGTGTCTCTTTTAATTGCAAACATTTCCTCGGTATGAAACGGCTCTGAATGCACGCTAAGCTTTAAGAGGTAATTCTTGTATTCCGCCAAAGTGTAAATTGATCAGTTGGATAATAGTCAATGGGAGCCATCAGCCGCGATTGCAAACGTGTGTTTTAAATCAAGTTTTAATCAGAGCGGTTCGTTCTTTTCGGGGGCAATCGTATGATTTTTAAACCCACGTGCATCTGTCGATCGAGCTGGTGGGGACGATCTCCAGTTGTCTGCAAAGGCCCCGTTGGTCTTCGGGATGATGTCGATCCATGTAGGCAAAAGAAGTTCAAACAAGCATAGATTTTTTTGTTTCTCCATTGAGAGGAAAGTGTTGGTTTTATTGAGCGGCATCTGAGTCTTGTACATGAAAGAGCGCGAGACAGAGAGAGTGAACAGAGCAATATTTTTTCGTCTTGCATTCCTGTTGCCCCCCACTAACCCAGGCTGGCCTAGATGGGCCTACCCTTGTCCCTGACCCGGAAACTGCAATTGGTACAGAATACAGCGACGCGGGTTTTTACCAGGTCTTCCTGGAGGGCTCATGTTCAGCCGCTGCTTAAACAACTTCATTGGTTACCAATTTGCTTCTAGATCAGGTTCAAGGTATTGGTTTTGACCTTTCAGGCTTTACTTACCTTTGGGACCGCCTGCCTCCTTATACCCGCCGCAGAGCACTCTGCTCTGTGGGTATGAATCTGCTGAAGGTCCCCGGGCCTCAGGAGGCATGCCTGGCCTTGACCAGGGCCACGGCCTTTTCGGTCCTGGCCCGTACCTTGTGGAATGAGCTCCTGGACAACCTGCAGGTACTATCAGGACTCTCTGAGTTCCACAGGGCCTGCAAAACAGTTATTCCGCCAAGAGTTTGAGGCCGGTTGGGGTATTAAATCTAGTCCTCCCCCCCCCTGCCCCCAGCTCCTACTGCAGGGATCATACATACAATACAATCATAGAGTTGGAAGGGGCCATACAGGCCATCTAGACCAACCCCCTGCTCTACGCAGGATCAACGCAGTGATAGATTGTGATGGGGGCCTGTTTCTATCTCACAGCCAGTACAAATTTCATTGATATTAAGATCAATGCCTGGGATACGGGGAGTGATTTTTAAAGACATTTAGTATTCCGCCATTTTGTCCTTGTATTTATATCTGCTGAAATTGTTTTATTGGCGTACTTTTAATTGATATTGCCTTTTCTTGTTTTTGTGAACCGCCACGAGTCATTTTATGGGAGTGGTGGTATAAAAACACAATGATAAATAAATTTTAAAAAATTAAAAATATGGCAGCAATGTCTGCCCGTTACATCACTTCCTGGGGGAACCTGGAAGTGATGGCAGCTAGCTCTAGGAATTGATGGGAATCTGGAAGTGACATAATCGTTCCTGGGATGGACTGCCCACCATGTCCCTGCCCCCCGATCCCTCCGCCGGTTGTCAGGCTTGGCCTAACATCCCTATCATGATCCTGGGACCCAAAATCAATCGGACAAGCTGGTAGTAGTAGTAGTAGTAGTAGTAGTAGTAGTAGTAGAAGAAGAAGAAGAAGAAGAAGAAGAAGAAGAAGAAGAGATGGTTCTTATATGCCGCTTTTCCCTACCCGAAGGAGGCTCAAAGCAGCTTACAGTCGCCTTCCCTTTCCTCTCCCCACAACAGACACCCTGTGGGGTGGGTGAGGCTGAGAGAGCTCTGATATCACTGCCCGGTCAGAACAGTTTTATTAGTGCCGTGGCGAGCCCAAGGTCACCCAGCTGGCTGCATGTGGGGGAGCGCAGAATCGAACCCGGCATGCCAGATTAGAAGTCCGCACTCCTAACCACTACACCAAACTGGCAATGCACCCTACAATGCACCATTTCCTTCAATAATTCTCAACCCAGTTAATGAGGAATGGCCTTATATTAGAGGGCTGTAGGAAAGGAAAGGAAAAAGGAGAATACGTCCATCTAATAATAACTATTATATAACTTTTTATAGCCTGCCCTTCCCCGTTGGCTCTGGATGGGTAACAACAGGATCCATACAATTAACTTTACGACGATGAACGGTTTTAACGTTCAAATCCAGTGATGTTCATTAAAAGACGTTAAATCTGTAATAATAATAATCCAAACCGCCTTCTTAACCTTATGGAGGGAGCTCGATTTTGTTGGGCAATTGGTAGTTTTTGGATGGGGTGTTTTCTGCCTTGTGGGTAGAGAGGTCAGCTTTCTCGGTGTTAATCTCCTGGCTTCAACCACAGACCCGGTGGAACAACCCTCTGGAATTGTTTGTGGTCCTGGAGGGCCCTGATCTCCTTGGGGAGAGCGTTCCACCAGGGAGGAACCTGGAATGAGAAAGCCACGGCTCTGGTTGAGGCCAATGTTACTTCTTTTGGGCTGGGGATTCTGAGCAGTTGTTGTTTGCTAGATCTTAGTGCTCTTTGGGGGGTACAGCTGTTGGCCTTAGAAGGGTGCAGCTCTGCTCAGGGTCCCATTGTAGGTGGTGGCCTCAGGTAAACAACCGTTTGTCAACCAGAGTCCCCGACTGCAGCCTGAGCACAGTAATAACACCATCTTACTTTGCGTCTCACTGCTTAAGAGCGGCAATCTTGACAACAGCCAAATAAGGTAGGTCGGCATCATTATGGCCCTTTTGCATTATTGTGCCTTGAACACGGAAGCGCCTATATAAATGCTAAGCATTGTTATTATCTCCTCTTTGAGCGTCTGCTCAACCGTGACACGGCTTCTGTAACAACAGGAGGCTGTGCGGAATTCAGGCGCCATTATCTTTTTGGGACGATTATGTATAAACAGTCCCCAAATTGCAACATGCCGTCTATTCCCTTATCTGTGCTCTCAAGACAGGCTTTCAGGTTTTTTTTTTCTCTCAGGGATCAGACCTTCCCTGGGAACAGACGCCGGCTGTGAAACGGTTGTGTCCTTCACACCAATGCGCTGTTAAGACCTGAAGCTCTCACTCGAGAGAATCACTTTGCATTGCGTTTGGTCTTAAAACAGCTCTGGATGGGGAAAGGGGTGGGGATTAGGGGGTGGAGCCTGGCGAAGGCGGGGCTTGGGGAGGGGCGGGGTCACAGCAGGGTATAATGCATAGAGCAGCAGTTCCCGGCCTCTCACAAGTCCACATGGATCTGGTATGGTGACCCATCCAAGATCGGCCCAAAGGTATTTGGTGCTGTTTTCTCCTGGGGAAGTGGACTCTGTAATCTGGAGAGAAGGTACAATTCCAGTAGATGTACAGGCCCCACGTACAGGCAACCCTATTTAATACGGTGTCCATAGACAGTTATATGGAAGTTCTCTCAGATAAACGCAGTAGGGCTCTCAGTGGTCATAAGAACAGAACAGAAGCCATGCTGTATGAGACCAGTGGCCGTCTAGTTCAACCGTCTGTGTTGCACCATGGCCAAAACACAGGGGTCATCAAGAAGTTCCCCCGAGGAGCCAGAATTCCAGAAGCCTTCCCACTGTTGCCTCCACAAACACCACAAATACAGAGCATCACAGCTCAAGAGATAAGAGCATAAGAGAAGCCATGTTGGATCAGGCCAGTGGCCCATCCAGTCCAACACTCTGGGTCACGCAGTGGCCAAAAACCCAGGTGCCATCAGGAGATCCATCAGCAGGACCATTATAACATAAGAGAAGTCATTTGGGATCAGGCCAATGGCCCATCCATTCCAGCACTCTGTTGCACAGTGGCCAAAAGACAGGTGCCATCCATAGGTCCACCAGCAGGGCCAGAACTCCAGAAGCTGTTGCCTCCCCAAGTATGTGGTCTCTGCTCTGAAATGGATCTGTCATATGCACAAATCCAACACTGTGTAACAGAGAAGAGATGCTTAGTTTTTAAAAGCAAAATAGAAGGAGAAGGAGAAGAAAAGCTGGTTTTTATATGCTACTTTTCTCTACCAGGAGTCTCAAAGCAATTACCTTCCCTTTCCTCTCCCCACAACAGACACCCTATGAGGGAGGGGAGGCTGAGAGAGCCCTGATATTATTATTTATTTGATTTATTCGATTACTGCAAGGTCACAGTAGCTCTATCAATACTGTGACGAGCCCAAGGTCACCCAGCTGCCTGCATGTGGAGGAGCAGGGAATCAAACCCGGCTGGCCCCATTAGAAGCAGCAGCTCCTGACCCCTACCCTAAGCGGTAGAATAGTCTTGTTCACCTGCTGGAAAAGCTATCTGTTTTCCATTCATTGAGCATTGCTCAGTGTGGGATCCATCTGCAGGTTGATCCCCAATCTGGTCGAGTAAAGATCTGTTGTGCCCTTAGAAGGCCCCCTCCCCATTCCCTCTCCGCTTCCTCTATCATCAGATTTAAACCCGTACGACGGGGAGCGAGACTCAGGGGGCCCCGAGACTCCCCTCTCCCCTGCAAAGAGAAAACGCCGGATTAATATTCATGCGCGGGTCGTCTACTTCCAAGCATAACTTGCGCTTGGCTACTTAAGAAGTCATTCAGGAGTGAATCAATAGTAATTACTGTAATCAGGAGGGCTAATTAGCTGACGATGCCGCAGATGGAAAGTTCATTGCTTTACAGCCCCAAAAACACCTAAGCTGATGATGCCTCGAGGCAGAGGGCGGGGGGCCGCTAATGGAGAGCCTTGGCTCCGCTTTGGATCGGCTGAATGGATTACCTGCTCTTGGGGGGGGGAGTTGAGGGTCTGGAGATGTGTCTCGAACCTCAGATAATGCAGGGCTTCTTGTGGCAGAGCTCGGGGTGCGTGTCCGGGAACACGGTGGATAGGAGTTAGGGGTCCTGTGGTCCGTGGAACCATGTTTTGCCCGCAGTTCTGGGTGGACAACCGCAGGTTTGTCTCCGCTGCGAACAATGAATGAAGGCCACAGTCATAGTTGCTGGAGCTTTGCAGTAAGAGGTTGGCCACTGTGTGATATAGGATGTTGGACTGGATGGACCGCTGCTCTGATCCAGCAGAGCTCTTTCAATGCTGGACTGGATGGACCCCTGGTCTGACCCAGCAGGGCTCTTCTGATGTTCTTAGGATGCTGGACTAGATGGACCCCTGGTCTGACCCAGCAGGGCTCTTCTTATGTTCTTAGGATGCTTGACTAGATGGACCCCTGGTCTGACCCAGCAGGGCTCTTCTGATGTTCTTAGGATGCTGGACTAGATGGACCCCTGGTCTGACCCAGCAGGGCTCTTCTGATGTTCTTAGGATGCTGGACTAGATGGACCCCTGGTCTGACCCAGCAGGGCTCTTCTGATGTTCTTAGGATGCCGGACTAGATGGACCACTGGTCTGATCCAGCAAGGCTCTTCTTGTGTTCTTAGGATGCTGGACTAGATGGACCCCTGGTCTGACCCAGCAGGGCTCTTCTGATGTTCTTAGGATGCTGGACTAGATGGACCCCTGGTCTGATCCAGCAGGGCTCTTCTGATGTTCTTAGGATGCTGGACTAGATGGACCACTGGTCTGACCCAGCAGGGCTCTTCTGATGTTCTTAGGATGCTGGACTAGATGGACCCCTGGTCTGACCCAGCAGGGCTCTTCTGATGTTCTTAGGATGCTGGACTAGATGGATCCCTGGTCTGATCCAGCAGGGCTCTTCTGATGTCCTTAGGATGCTGGACTAGATGGACCCCTGGTCTGACCCAGCTGGGCTCTTCTGACGTTCTTAGGATGCTGGACTAGATGGACCCCTGGTCTGATCCAGCAGGGCTCTTCTCATGTTCTTAGGATGCTGGACTAGATGGACCCCTTGGTCTGATCCAGCAGGGCTCTTCTGATGTTCTTAGGATGCTGGACTAGATGGACCCCTGGTCTGATCCAGCAGGGCTCTTCTTATAGTCTTTCAGTGCTCATGGAAGAGGACATTGCTATGTCTGTTTTCCACTGATCCTGACCCCTGAATCCCTCTTCATTCTCAGTTCGTATCACTTCCTACAAAAGAATCACCCCATGCCAGCAAGATCCGTGGCTCCAGGAGAAAACACATGCTTGTCCTATAAAAGGTCTTGGGGCTGAATCCCTGACAGCTCTAGTAAAAGAGTCTGAGGAATTAAGGTATTGAGAAAGACCTCTTTCGGTTGGAAATCAGCCTCCAGTCAAATGGGCCAGTGCTCTAACTTAATATATGTTCATCTCATACATTATCATCGATGGCATTTTTATTACTCTGTGTTCAGGGAAGCTGTGATTGTGGGAGCGTATATACAGCCAATGAGGGCTAAATGGCATCAGTAATATTGCAGCCAATGACCCTGGTTATGCATTTGACAAATCAGTGTTTATCGGAAGGCAGGACATATAGTGATTGCTTGCTTCCCCGGTTCATCCGTCTAGAAAACAGTATTACTTAGCCAGGAGCATTATTTTGTATTTCAGCGATGGGTGGGAGCATATTTAACTCTCTCTCTCTCTCTCTCTCTCTCTCTCTCTCTCTCTCTCTCTCTCTCTCTCTCTCTCTCTCTCTCTCTTCTTCTGTGTCAGAGCTGCCAACCTCTAGGTCAGACTTTCGCAACTAGGGGTTTGTGAAACCCTGGGGTTTCTTGATGACCCCGGAAAGGTTTCCTCAATGGGTGGGTGTTAATTAATTTATATATTTTTAAAAAAAAATTGTATATGGTCATGTCAACCTGCCCCCTCCTCTCCCTGTGGGTCTGGAGGGGGTGGGAAGGTGAGGGGCCCCAGGTGAGCGTACACACAGCTCTGCTTCCCAACCACATTCTGCCCGATTGTGCCACTTCTGGGGTTTCTCGAAGCCTGAAGAATGTCCCAGGGGTTTCTCAACAGTAGAAAAGTTGAGAAGTTGATTAGATCTCCAAACGACAGGGACGAACTCCCCTGGAGGACAGGGCTGCCTTGGAGGGTGGATTCTACAGTATTATACATGACTGAGGTCCCTCCCCTTCCTAAACTCCACCCTCCTCCGCCTCCACCCCCAAATCTCCATGAATTTCCCAATTTGGGGCTGGCCACCCTACTTTAAGAGCCTCTTGTGGCGCAGAGTGGTAAGGCAGCAGTCATGCAGTCTGAAAGCTCTGCCCATGAGGTTGGGAGTTCAATCCCACAGCCAGCTCAAGGTCGACTCAGCCTTCCATCCTTCCAAGGTCGGTAAAATGAGTACCCAGCTTGCTGGGGGGTAAACGGTCATGACTGGAGAAGGCACTGGCAAACCACCCCATATTGAGTCTGCCATGAAAACGCTGGAGGGCGTCACCCCAAGGGTCAGACATGACCCGGTGCTTGCACAGGCGATACCTTTACCTTTTACCCTACTTTAAGTATGTTTATATGGCAGAGTTTTATGGAAACCTTCAAAGGCCTGTTCTTGGATAAATCTCAGTCGTTGTTGAAGAGATAAAGTTAGATTTGAGGTGTGCCTCCTCTATAGCAATTTGTTCTCGCAGTTTATTTTTTTACAAAATAGTATATACCTTCCACGTACAAGATGCTAGTGAAAGAGCTAATTTAGCTTCAACTTGACATGCTAGCTTTCTATGTGCAGGGGTTTAAAGAAATACACACAAATCCAACCTTAGCATGAAGTTTCCCAGTCTAGCTGGGAAACAATGGAAACTAGGTCAGAATCCCCCCCCCCCGCCCCCAACTAAAAGCATGTGTTTATTTTGTTTTTATTTTGGGATTTCTTTACCGCTTCTTCAGAAAAAAATAATCTCCCGGGGAAGCATGAAGCAATGCCGCCATTCAAATTAGTAATAAAAATTGTTTTTTTAAAAATGTATCTAAACCAGAAGACGTTTAGCTCAAGGGAAAACATGGCCTCACGGAATATAGCAAGAAAATAAACATGAAAAAGTATAAAAGCATCAAGGAACAATGAAAATCAGCTATAAAACTATGGTAAAATGATGAATAATGAACCAAAAAGCAGTTGGGAGGGAAAAAGCAGTAAAAAAAACTCCATTATTTCTTGTTCATACCTCGTAAAATCTAGGAATGTAGTTTCTTCTGAGATCAAATTTTGTGTACAAGAAAGATCACACTTCCTTGTATGATTGCTAGGTCTGGATTGATAATTCCAGGAGATTTTGGGCTTGGAACATAGAACCATAGAATCATAGAACCATAGAGTTGGAAGGGGCCATACAGGCCATCTAGTCCAACCCCCTGCTCTATGCAGGTTCAGCCCTAAGCATCCTAAAGCATCCAAGAAAAGTGTGTATCCAGCCTTTGCTTGAAGACTGCCAGTGAGGGGGAGCTCACCACCTCCTTAGGCAGCCTATTCCACTGCTGAACTACTCTGACTGTGAAAAACCTTTCCCTGATATCTAGCCTATATCGTTGTACTTGAAGTTTAAACCCATTACTGCGTGTCCTCTCCTCTGGACAGGGTTTTTGAATGGGAGGAACCTTGGTGAGTATTATGCCTTTGACACCCCCCAGATCTAGACGAGACTTCTGCAACTCTGTGCAGGCCTTCCCTTAATCTTGATCCGGAAACTGCACCTGGTCCAGAGGCTGCGGCCAGAATCGCCACAAATACATCATGGAGATCCCGTATTCGGCCTGCACATCAACAGCTCTCACTGGCTTCCAGTCGAATTCCGGACCAGGCTTAATATTTTGGTGAGAATCATAGAGAATCATAGAATCATAGAGTTGGAAGGGACCTCCTGGGTCATCTAGTCCAACCCCCTGCACTGTGCAGGACACTCATAACCCTATTGCTCATCCATTGCTACCTGCCACCTCTTTGCCTTCACAGAATCAGAAGGGCACAAGTCTGCCCTTTTCAACATTTTTTTCCCCGTGAGAAACCCCTGAAGTGGATTTTTCAGGCTTTGAGATACCCCAGAAGGGGCAGAATGTGGTTGGGAAGCAGAGCTGCGGACACGCCCACCCAGGGCCCCTCCCCTCCAGACCCATCATTGGCCATTTTGGGATTGGGGGTGGGTGGGTTGACATGGGTGGAAGTTAATGAATTTTTAAACATACTTTATAAATTGGCTCAACCTAAATCTGGTCACATCACTCAATCACCATCCAAGGGACCAAGCCGTATGAAGATAGGTTGAGGGAATTGGGAATGTTCAGCCTGGAGAAAAGGAGGTTGAGAGAGGACATGATAGCCCTCTTTAAGTATTTGAAAGGTTGTCACTTGGAGGAGGGCAGGATGCTGTTTCGGTTGGCTGCAGAGGAGAGGACACGCAGTAATGGGTTTAAACTTCAAGTACAACGATATAGGCTAGATATCAGGAAAAAGAATTTCACAGTCAGAGTAGTTCAGCAGTGGAATAGGCTGCCTAAGGAGGTGGTGAGCTCCCCCTCACTGGCAGTCTTCAAGCAAAGGTTGGATACACACTTTTCTTGGATGCTTTAGGATGCTTAGGGCTGATCCTGCGTTGAGCAGGGGGTGGGACTAGATGGCCTGTATGGCCCCTTCCAACTCTATGATTCTATGATTCTATGACCATTTTAAAAATGTGTAAAAAATTCATTAACTCCCACCCATTTGGGGGATCCTGCCAGGGTTGTCATGAAACCGTTTCCCAAAATCCTGGTATAAGTAATATGAGTAATAAGTAATATAAGTAATAACGAAAGTGGCTCGGACAGGGGGCGGGGAGGCTACTGACCTCTCCCCCGTCTCTTGTCATTGAACCCGTGCATCATCTTCCCGTTTTCTTTGAGCGCACAGTCTGGAAAGGAAGTTAAACATTTGTGTGCGACAACGAGACTCTTCTTCTTTCCCGGCGCGTCCCTCCTACAGCAGGAGTAGTCAACTTGTGGTCCTCCAGATGTCCATGGACTACAATTCCCATGAGCCCCTGTCAGCAGGGGCTCATGGGAATTGTAGTCCATGGCATCTGGAGGACCACAGGTTGACTACCCCTGTCCTAGAGGGTCCAGCGCCCGGGTCGCTGTTTCTCTTTGGCAATCGCTTCTTCATGACCGTTTTGCCGCTTCCAACCCACTGACACGTTATGTCAGCTGTATCCAGCGTAACTGGAAATGGCAGCTGGAGAGAGAGAGAGAGAGAGAGAGAGAGAGAGAGAGAGAGAGAGAGAGAGAGAGTGCGTCGCCATGACTGGAATGACACAGATTATCGGGGCAGCGGGAGCGGCTGGCACAGCAGCCCGTTTCTTCTTGACCTGCGGAATGATTGGCTGTGGGGGGGGGGGGACAGGATGAGTCCGTGGCCTTTGTCAATCTTGGCAGCTGGCTTCCCCATATTAAAAATGCAATTTACGCTTTCAGCTGTACCGGTGTGGTAAATTTCACGATGGAGAGGCAGCTTGGTGTCGTGGTTTAGAGCGGCGGTTGGATTCCCCGCTCCTTCTCCACAGGCAGCCAGCTAGGTGACCTGGGGCTAGTCACAGTCCTGATTAAAGCTGTTCTGATCAAGCAGGAATATCAGGGCTCTGTCAGCCTCGCCTCCGTCACAGGGTGTCTGTTGTGGGGAGAGGAAAGGGAAGGCGAGTGGAAGCCTTTCTTTAGGTCAGGGGTAGTCATGGATTACAATTCCCATGAGCCCCTGCCAGCAAACTCTGGCAGGGGCTCGTGGGAATTGTAGTCCATGGACATCGGGAGGACCACAGGTAGAGAAAAGCAGCGTATAAAAACCAACTTTTCTTCTTTTTAGAGCTGTTCTCACAGAGCAGCTTTGTCAGGGCTCTCTCAGCCTCATCTACCCCACAGGCTGTCTGTTGTGAGGAGAGGAAGAGAGAGATGTTTGTAATCTGCTTTGAGACTCATTCAGGTAGTATAAAAACTACCTCTTCTTCTCCTATTTTTTCCCCTTATGATTTCCCCCTTCCTCATTGTTTCCCTGTTCTTGTCCGAGTTGAGGATGAGAGAATATTCTGTACATTGACATCTTTAAGCCTTAGCAGATTTTAATTCCGGTTATCAGCTTTCAGGCGCATGATACCTGAAGAAGGCTGTATGCACATGAATGCTGATATCCAGAACTAAACTTTGCCAACTGGACTCCAGCTTCGTGCTCCTGCTCCAGACCAACACAACTGCCCACCGGAATCTATTCTGTACATTGTTTCTTTTCCATATTTGTGTCTTTTCTCCTCCCCGGCTGTTTTTGATTTTCCACTTTTTGCCATTGCTTTGGCAGAATCCTTCCCATCATCAACGTACCTTTGTATTTCGGTACACAAGTTAACCCCCTGATATTGGGTCACGTTGATACCCACCTGTTTGGTACGAGTGTCGATTTGCAGATGCGAAAATCATGGTGGAGAAAATGGATCTGTTTTGCAGGGGGAGGGGAATTGGTTACAATGCAGTGCGAGGGGAATCGCAGGGAGAAATGAACAGAATGGGTATCGTCTGGTTAAAACAGCAAGAGATTTGGATTTTTGGAACACTCCTGCTTTTGCTGTATTCGGGTCTCACAGCACCTTACAAGGGCACTCCCCCCCCCACCACACACACACACACACACACTCTAAATCAGGGGTAGTCAAACTGCGGCCCTCCAGATGTCCGTGGACTACAATTCCCAGAAGTCCCTGCCAGCGAATGCCAGGGTTTGACTACCCCTGCTCTAAATAATGCATCGGCAAGCCACTTTGTATGAACTTTGCAACTTGCAAATAGCCACTGAAGTGGATTGGGATGGCATTAGTTAGCATGCATGAAAACAGATTTTTCAGGGCGTGACTCACTTCAGGCTTTGACTCCTTGAAAGTTTGTCCCCTGAAAGCCTCATTGGTCTCTCAGGTCATACTGGAGTCAAAACGAACGGTTCTCCTGCAGACCAACACGAGACCTACCAACAATGCAGGTGGGCTCTGACGGAACTCACCACTACTAGCTCAGGGTGACGTGAGCTGTACATTGATGCTTGCATTCGTTCTTAAGTACAAGTTGAAGTGAGGTAGACATAAGCCCAAGCTGAGGGCCCAGGTAGCATCGTGGAAGAAGAAGAGTTGGTTTGTTGTATCCTGCTTCTTACTACCTGACGGAGTCTTAAAGCGGCTCACAAATGGCTTCTTACTACCCACAGGAGTCTCAAAGCAGCGTCCCCTTCCTTTCTCCATGACAGAATTTGAATACATCGGCACCTTTAAGACCTACACAGTTTTATTCAAGGTGTGAGCTTTCGTGTGCATGCACACTTCCTCAGATAATGAAGTAGGACTCTTCAGAGTACAGATACGAGAGAGTAAATTAGCAGTATGAGTTTAGTTCAATGCTCGTCCCAGTATTCCACCGTTCTATAATGTTGTTAATTGCTATTACTAGGTTATTGTTATTGTTATCACCACATTATTATTACGAACGGAGTTGCCTGTATCGTTCCTGTTTTATGGAAACCGTCCTTAGTCTTCAGGGTGGGCGGTATAGAAATACAATCAAATAAATAAATAAATAAATAAATAAATAAATAAATAAATAAATAAATAAATAAATAAATAACAAGTAGCATCATGACCAGGGGTAGTCAAACTGCGGCCCTCCAGATGTCCATGGACTACAATTCCCAGGAGCCCCTGCCAGCAAATGCTGGCAGGGGCTCCTGGGAATTGTAGTCCATGGACATCTGGAGGGCCGCAGTTTGACTACCCCTGATCATGACGATATCCAACAAACCGAGCGCATAATGAAGATCAAGTACTGCCTTGCTGGAAATAACGAACTGATTATGTCAGTCCTTTGGGTCCAATTGCTGTTCACAAAAACATAGGGGGTATAAAAGGGTTAAGGTTAGTGATTACTGGCAGACGCTTTCCCAGCTGTGAAAAGAAGTAATTAAAAGTGACCTGTAACTATTGCCTATGACAGACACCCGGTGATGTAGGTGAGGCTGAGAGAGCTCTGTGAGAATTGTGACTGGCTCCAGGTCACCCACCCCCCAGGCTGCATGTGGAGGAATGGGGAATCCAATGCATTTCTCTAGATTAGAATCTTCCATTCTTACCCATGACCCCATGCTGGCCCTATCAGTCCGGAAGTCCAAACCTCATCTCCATCACAAATTGAGGCTTTCTCCGCCTCAGCTCCCTTTCTGAGAGCCATTGCATTCCTCTGAGGCATTCAGGGAGGGTATCGTGCACAGCTTCTTTGCTTTCAGCCACACAACAGCCCTGTAAGGTAGCCTAGACTGAGAGAATGGCAGACCCCGGATAACCGAATAAGTTCCATGGCAGAGTAGGAATTTGAACACAAGCTTCCCTGGGCTCAGGCTCTCTCTGATTCTCTGTCAGCATACCTCGCCAGGTTGTTGTGAAGATAGATTGGCAGGGCGCAAATGATTTCATGCTAAACTACATCGCAGGGTTGTTCGGTAATGGCCAAATTATACTGTAGCACTGTATATATGAAGCGCAGACCATCTGAAACCTTAGCCCCACATGTTAAGATTTGTCACAGCAGGTGATTCAAGTTCGGTGGCTTCCTCAGTCACAGGGGAGAATGTGCCGGCTGTCTTTCGTGCTCATCTTATGCTTCAGGTTTCAGCCCCTGGCCATGCCGAGCGCATGGGCCTCCATGCTGGGGGAAAGGAACAAGTTTTGCGTGGGGCCTCGGAGGGCCATTCCCACTCAGAGCTGACACCACCGAGGCAGAGAGAGACGGGTTGTCAGCCTTGGCACGAGATGGCTTCAGATGTGCACGGACGTGAAAACTATTTCCAAAGAATGCGAACAGCCTGTTCAGAGTGAAACAAAACAGAAAGGGGGAGTTCTGGCATCGGGTCCAAGCGTTACTGCAGCCAGGAGCGGAATGCAGGAAGTCCACGAGGGAAAATGATAATGCTGTTGTTTTAGGGAAGAAGAAGAGTTGGTTCTTATATGGAGCTTTTCTCTACCCGAAGGAGTCTCAAAGCGGCTTCCATTCACCTTCCCTTTCCTCTTCCCACAACAGACACCCTGTGAGGGAGGGGAGGCTGAGAGAGCCCTGATATTACTGAAGAAGAAGAAGAGTTGGTTCTTATATGCCGCATTTCTCTACTTGAAGGAGTCTCAAAGCGGCTTACATTCGCCTTCCCTTTCCTCTCCCCACAACAGAAGGAAGGAAGGAAGGAAGGAAGGAAGGAAGGAAGGAAGGAAGGAAGGAAGGAAGGAAGGATCATAGAATCATAGAGTTGGAAGGGGCCATACAGGCCACCTAGTCTAATCCCCTGCTCAACGCAGGATCAGCCCTAAGCATCTTAAAGCATCCAAGAAAAGTGTGTATCCAACCTTTGCTTGAAGACTGCCAGTGATGTTGAATATCATGTGAAGGAAGGAAGGAAGGAAGGAAGGAAGGAAGGAAGGAAGGAAGGAAGGAAGGAAGGAAGGAAGGAAAGAAAGAAAGAAAGAAAGAAAGAAAGAAAGAAAGAAAGAAAGAAAGAAAGAAAGAAAGAAAGAAAGAAAGAAAGAAAGAAAGAAAGAAAGAAAGTCAAATCTCCAAGAAGTAGAGACATTTTAGCACTTCTCAAAATGAGAAAGGAGAAAAAATGCAGGAACATGGGTCTGCTTTATTTTTAAAAGAAGAACTCAGGATTCTCCCTGTGTGTTATTCCACTCTGCATGTGAAACTGATGGGGCGTGAAATTCAGGTGATGCATGCCTTGGTATTTTTCAAGGCGCATCAGCCCATGCTTCACAGGATAGGATCACCAGCAAATTCCCCTTAAACAGAAGAGGCAAGTGCCCGCTCTGGCAGAACATCTCCGGGAATTTGAGGCTTCCGAGTTTTGACAAGAAACCCTATTGTGAGGGTGGGGGGGGGGTCTGCATAGCCCTACCTAGAAATCCCCTCTCCCAAAAGGCCGGAACCCGAGGGCATCCCATGAAGCTGATGGGCAGTAGGTTCTGGAAGGCCTGTAATGTGGGATTCACAGGCAGGAAAAAAAACAGGTCAAGTTGGGTCGCCGTGTTTGTCTGTAGCGCAGAAAATAGCAAGAGTCCAGAAGCACCGTCAAGTAACACAATCTGTGGCAGGGGAGGAGCTTTTGTGAGACCATGGCTCACTTCTTTGGATACCAAAGGATGTGTTGAGGGCCTCAGGAACAGACGACTTTCTAAAGGGATTAGCTAGAGCCTGCTGTGCAGAGAGGGGTGACCTAGAAATCATAGAATCATAGAATAACAGAGTTGGAAGGGACCTCCTGGGTCATCTAGTCCAGCCCCCTGCACTATGCAGGACACTCACAATCCTATCGCTCATCCACTGTCACCTGCCACCCCCTTGAGCCTTCACAGAATCAGCCTCTCCGTCGTATTATTAATCTCCAAAGATGGAGAACCCACCACCTCCCGAGGAAGCCTGTTCCACTGAGAAACCACTCTTCCGGATGTTTAGATGGAATTTAGAATCATTGAATCATAGAATTGGAAGGGACCTCCTGGGTCATCTAGTCCAACCCCTTGCACTGTGCAGGACACTCATAACCCTCTCGCTCCTCCACTGTCACCTGCCACCCCCTTGAGCCTTCACAGAATCAGCCTCTCCGTCAGATGGCCATCCAGCCTCTGTTTAAAAATAGCCAACGATGGAGAGGAAGCCACCTCCCGAGGAAGCCTGTTCTGCTGAATGAATTAAATAATTCCACTAAATCAAATAAAAATAAATTCATGGGGGATATCTACCAACGGTTACTATCAACAGAGACTGAGGGGAACCTCCAAATTCAAAGGCACACATCCTCTCTGCCTCTGTTCCTTCTCTCTCCGGCCAGCATTCAACTCCCTGTTTCCTTCCCTCTTTTTTTGCTGTCTGAAGTTTCACACCTGCCCCTTGATCCAAGCTCCACCCTTCTCTTCTCTATCCCAGCCACCCCCTGCCTTAAAGCACCTGGGTCCAGAGAGCCTTTGTTCTCTTCATTCCGGGCTTCATACATTCTGAGCATCCCTAGGATAGGGTGACCAAGCCTACCGTGCTGTCATCCAACCTGGGAAGCTAAGCAGGATCAACCTTGCCTTGTATTTGGATGGGAAACCTCTCAGGAGGCTGAGCTGCCTTGCCCTGAGCTCCATCATTCATTCATTCATTCATTCATTCATTCATTCATTCATTCATTCATTCATTCATTCATTCATTATTTACTATGATGTCTTGGGGCAGTGTGCATAGAACAGTAAAAGACAAAAGGACAAGGGGGGAATCAAAACCCAATTCTTGAGGCGAGGGGCCGCTGCTCCTAACCACGACGCCAAGCCGGTTGGGAAGACTATTCCTCTCCGGCCAATGGCTTTCCAGGCGAAAGCCGGCGGATTTTGTTTTAAATGTTAAGATTTTGATCCTTCCTCAAGAATCGGCGAGAATGTTTTTTCCATCCCCGAACAACGCGAAAGCTCTCTCTGGAGCTCAGGGACATGTCTGCAGCTTTCCAGCCCACATTTAATTTTAATGAGTGTGTTACATAACGCCTTTAAAAATAACGGGAGGCTTATAGGCGGGTGAGCTGCCGCAGAACCGTTGTGTGCTGTTGAGATCTCTTGGACAGAGAGAGACAGAAAGAGAGAGACAGAGAGACAGAGAGAGAGAGAGCAGATGGGCTCCATTGCACCCTGGAGGCCAAGCTTTGAGGCCCAGGTCACATGCTCAGGGCCGTCATGTGACTCACGTCCCCTCGAAAAACTGGTTCACACACTCAAGGGTTCTACGGCCGGACTTCTCCCAGTAGATGACTGGACTGCTGGAAAAGCCGCCCAACCACAAATGGAGTTTTGATTTCTCTTGCTCGCCTCTCCCATGGCTTTCGCCAGTGGTACCTGCTCACACTAGGGTAGCCAACCGCCAGGTGGTGGCTGGAGTTTGCTTGGGGTTGCAATTGGGATTGCGGAGGTCCGTTCCCCTGGAGGAAATGGCAGCTTCGGAAAGTGGGTTCTCTGGATCTCTACCCCACTGAAGCCTGTCATCTCCCCAAATCCTGCCCTCCTCAGGCCTCACCCCCAAAATCTCCAATTATTTCACAACATGCAGCTTGCATCCGTAGCTCATAGAGAAGATACCCATGAAATACATATAAAATTGCCCAATAGTGAAGGAGACCCTCAGTTCACCAAGGCAGGGTGAAGATAGTGAAGGAGACCCTCAGTTCACCAAGGCAGGGGTCTTTCCCGTCACCTGCTGCCTGCTCTTTTGAAACTGGGGATGCCGGGGATTGAACTTGGGGACCTTTTTCGTGCAAAGCAGAGGCCCTTCCACTGAGCCAGGGCCCCTCCCCTGAAGAGAAGGGGCCACGATGCCGAAGTTAAACCTGGTATCACAGTATATCATGCTATGGTTATGTTTTGGCACGATCAGAAGAATTACTTAATAGATTCTCCCAAATTTTAGTAAGAAGGGTTTTTCACTTTGTTAAGGCTATGATGTTGGGCAGAAGGTGGAAATTGTGCACTACGTTTTTCTGATTGTGCGGTTAAGGGTGTGGAAGACACAATCTGTTATTTGTCGGAGTGCCAAATTGGTGAAATAAACGAGTTTCGCTGGTTTTTTTGAACCCTAATTTGTGGTTATGGGTTAATCCTGAGAGGACAGGAATAGTCATTGCCAAATATTTGTAAACCCTAGGAGTGACCCATAGAAATACATGCAGATTTTATTGTTAGGAAATTCCACCCTGGAAGGAAATCTCCCCAGACCACAATGAGTAGAGTCTTGAAATTCTTTTCCGTTTTATTGTTTTAGAGAGTTAGTAAAGTTAGTTAGTGAAATATTTATATGCTGGACTCCCCCCCCCCCTTTAAAAAGTTTTGAAGTGACTAAAGAGCCAGCGTGGTGTAATGGTTAAGAGCTCGGCTCTAGGAATAAATATTTGGATATTTTCTCTCTCCCTCCTTCCCTCCCTCCCTCTCTCCATTCTGTCTCTGAGAGCCAGCTTCGTATAGTGGTTGAGAGTAGCAGACTCTAATCTGGAGAGACGGGTTTGAGTCCCCGTTCCTCCACAAGGTGACCTTGGGCTAGTAACAGTCATGTTAGAGCTGTTCTTTCAGGGCAGTTCTCTCAGAGCTCAGTCCCACCTACTTCACAGAGTGCTTAGTATAGGGAGAGGAAAGGAAGGCAATCATAACCCGCTTTGAGACTCCTTCAGGCTGCGAAAAACAGGCTATAAAAACAACTCTTCTTCTTCTTCTTCTTCAGAGACTCGCAGAATCCTAGAGTGGGAAGGGGCCATGCAGGCCATCTCGTCCCACCCCCTGCTCAGTGCAGGACCAGCCTCAAGCATCCAGGAGAAGGATCTGTCCAGCCACTGCTTGAAGACAGCCAAAGAGGGGGAGCTCCCCACCTCCTCAGGCAGCCCATTCCACTGCTGAACTAGACTCCTAGAACCCTAGAGTGGGAAGGGGCCTTGCAGGCCATCTAGTCCCACCCCCTGCTCAATGCAGGATCAGCCTAAATTCTTTCACTCCTTCCAGGTCCAGGAAGCTGATGAAAGCAGAGTAGCTACCTTTTGATTTCACCAACTCCTCTCTCTCCCTCTCTTTTTTCGGTATGCTAATTTCCCACCTAAAAGCTGGACAAGAGTGTTCATCGGTTTGGAAGAAACCCTCCAATTCCAATTAGGTTGGAATCCAAATAGAATGGATTTCTCTAATGCATTCGACATCAACAGTTTGATTTCACAGCTTCCCCTTGGTGCCCTTTTGCTGAAATGCGATGACTTTGAGATCAACAGCGCAGTAATCTGGAGGGCTGAAATATTTCCCCGGTTGATGATGCCGAATGCATCAATTTTTTGTAGGTATCCTATTTAGGTAGAACGAACAGCATGTGGGCATTAATGGCAGGTGATGGCCTAAATCAGGGGAAGGCAAACTGTGGCCCTTCAGATTTCCATAGACTACAATTCCCATGAGCTCCTGCCAGCTGGCAGGAGCTCATGGGAATTATAGTCCACGGATATCTGGAGGGCCACAGTTTGCCTACCCCTGGCCTAGATCATGATGGAGCATGGACAGATGCCTACGCCTATCATTAAATTTTGTAACAGTATTGCTTGAATCGATACAGGGAGGAATTAAGGTAAAGGTAAAGGTATCCCCTGTGCAAGCACCGAGTCATGTCTGACCCTTGGGGTGACGCCCTCTAGCGTTTTCATGGCAGACTCAATACGGGGTGGTTTGCCAGTGCCTTCCCCAGTCATTACCGTTTACCCCCCAGCAAGCAAGCTGGGTACTCATTTTACCGACCTCGGAAGGATGGAAGGCTGAGTCGACCTTGAGCCGGCTGCTGGGATTGAACTCCCAGCCTCATGGGCAAAGCTTTCAGATGGCTGCCTTTCCACTCTGCGCCACAAGAGGCTCTACAGGGAGGAATTAGAACTCACCTTTCATGCAGGGCAGAGTTTCTGGGCTTGTGTCTATTCTTGATCGTCTATTGTTGGTGTGAACTGCATGCTATGGTAGGGAGATCCAGTTTGGTGTAGAACGTTGGCCTCTAATTGGGAGAGCCGGGTTTATTTTCTCACTCCTCCTCATGGAGGTATTTAAAAGGGTGCCATGTAGAGGATGGAGCAGGGTTGTTTTCCCTTGGCCCAGAGGGACGGACCAGAACCAATGGGATGAAATTAATGCAAAAGAAATTCTGTCTAAACATCCGGAAGAAGTTCCTGACAGTCAGAGCGGTTCCTCAGTGGAACAGGCTTCCTCGGGAGGTGGTGGCTTCTCAGTCTTTGATGATTTTTTAACAGAGGCTGGAGAGCCATCTGAAGGAGAGGCTGATTCTGTGAAGGCTCAAGGGGGTGGCAGGTGACAGTGGAGGAGCGAGAGGGTTGTGAGTGTCCTGCGTAGTGCAGGGGGTTGGACTAGATGAACCAGGAGGACCCTTCCAACACGATGATTCTATGAAGCCTGCTCATGAAGCCTGCTGGGTGACGTTGGGCCTTTCACAGTGCTCTCAAAGCTCTCTGAACCCCAACCTACCTCTGTTGTGGGGAGAGGGAGGAAAGGCAATTGCAATCCACTTTGAGACTCCGTAAGGACAAGAAAAGCGGGGTGTGGAAACCTACTCTTCTTCCATTCGGGTGGGAGTGATGAAATGGTGGCTCTCCAGATGTTCACGGACCACAATTACTATGAGTAGCTCATGGTAACTATAGCCCATGGACATCTGGAGAGCCACAGTTTGGCCACCCCTGCTCTAGGGGGTTGCCTTTAAGTGAGAACAGGCCTTGCTATTCAAGCCTGTGTGAGAAGAAGTGTCATTATTCAGGACTGGAGTATAGATCACTGGTGATATATTGGCCTGTTTTCAGCTGGGAGCTATCGCTGACAACATGTGGTGTTCTTTCATGTTGTCTTCTGGCCTGTTCTGTCAATCTGTTTGTGCTCTTTGCTGGGGAAGCACGAATCCCTCTCCGGGGAAACGGAACGGGTGCAGGGGTGTTGTAGGACTTGGCTGCAGAGGCAATATACTCAGCTGCGATCCCATGGGACGCCCTGGTGTACTGGCGAGACGCACGAAGGCTTGGGGAACAGTGTTGTTGAGTATTGCTTTAGGATGCTTTGGGCTGATCCCGCGTTGAGCAGGGGGTTGGACTAGATGGCCTGTATGGCCCCTTCCAACTCTATGATTCTAAGATTCTAGGTAGGAAGGTGACCAGATTTTAACATTGGTAAAGTGGGATACCATTGACCGGGGGTGTTCTTGATTAAAAATTTGGTCTATATGGAGCAGCAAAAAGTTTAATAGAACGCAGGAGAACGCAAAAATAGTATTGTAATATATATTTTTTAATATCAACATGAGTACATTTTGCCAGGTACCCCCAAATGTCCCTCCAAAAGTGGGACAATCTGGTCACCACGATTCCCTTTGCGTTTGTACTACGGCACGCAAAAAGTGAACTGGCTGCATGGATTTGCTCAGGCTCCACTTAGTGGGAAATTGGAAGGTGTTGAAAGCATGGAACTGGTGTCTCTGTGGGTGGGCAGGTAGTGGTGAGCTCCTGCCTAGTGCAAGGGGTTGGACTAGATGACCCTGGAGGTCCCTTCCAGCTCTAGGATTCTGTGACCTTCCTGTGAATCTAGGGGATGGAAAAGACGTTGGTGCATGTCAACGAAAGAAGCAGCAGGCCCTACCAAAGAACAAGGGTGGGTTCTTCTATCTGTGTATGGGGTGGGTGGGGGTTGGGGGGTGAGGTCATAAACGATTCGTGCAAACCTATGGGAACTGGACCCAACATTTCAACCGTCCGACTGCATTTGATGACTTCACTACTGGTTCATATTAACACGTTACAACTTCCAGTAGATCCCTTGCTTCGTTTATCAAATGGGTGACACACCAGAATCTACAGAGTTCTCTTTCTCTTTCTTGTAACCCTAAACACTCGGTGCAGAGCTGAGCACCCTGACGGAACTCCTGTAGTTCCGCAGGGCCTGCAAGACTTAGCTCTTCCACCAGGTCTTGCGTTGGGGCCCGGATAGGGAAGATCTGGCCCTTCCTCCGGTGTTCTATAGTAGCCTGTCTATTTCCCATCCGCCCAGACACATATAGAGATGGTTTAGTAGCTTGGCAGGAGGTGGGAGGGTTTTTGGGGTAGTCTGGTAGAAGAGGGTGGGAGGGCTTTTAAAAAAAATATTATGTTTTTTTTTTAATTTTACTGTTTTTACGGCTTAAATGAGGTCGTAAGCTCGGCGGGCTAGCTAGTCCAGGAGCGGCGGCATAGAAATCAAATAAATAAGTTAGTAAGTACATAAATAAATGAATATATTTTTTTTAAACTGTGAAATTGCCTGCAACTGATGGTGAGACATTGGGTTATTTACTTCAAGCAACAGGAGCAAACAAAGAAGATAACATAAAAAAACAAAAAAAAAAACAAAATCAGCTAGTGTGTTCTTAAATATGTAATATCTTCCATACATATAGGATTTGATTATACATTATTGTATTATTGTATGTTTAGGAATAAAGGTAAAGGTAAAGGTCTCCCCTGTGCAAGCACCGGGTCATGTCTGACCTTTAGGGTGACGCCCTCCAGTGTTTTCATGGCAGACTCAATATGGGGTGGTTTGCCAGTGCCTTCCCCAGTCATTACCGTTTACCCCCCAGCAAGCTGGGCACTCATTTTACCGACCTCGGAAGGATGGAAGGCTGAGTCAACCTTGAGCCGGCTGCTGGGATTGAACTCCCAACCTCACGGGCAGAGCTTTCAGACTGCATGTCTGCTGCCTTACCACCCTGCGCCACAAGAGGCTCTTATGTTTAGGAATACAAAAGCTATATTTTTTGCCGTTGGCTTATCATCATCATCATCATCATCATCATCATCATCATCTTCAGTTTATTACCCACCACTCCCAAGGCATGAGATGAAGGGAAGTGGTTTGCCGTTGCTTGCCTCCCTTTGAACATAGTTTGGTGAATTTAAGCAGATGGTGAGCGGGTGGGCAGAAGGGATTGGGTCCGTGCTTGGTTCTTGCAGCCCTTCCTTGCAGGCCCAGGGAACTGTGGGAGGGCAGGTAGTTGCGAATTTCTGGCATTTTGCAGGGGGTTGGACTAGATGACCTTGGAGGTCTGCTCCAACTCCATGATTCTGTGATTCTATTATTCTGTGGTCTTCTTGGGTGATCTCCGATGCAAGTGCTAACCAGGGTGGCCCCACTTAACTTCTGAGATCTGGCACGATGGAACTATCCTGGAATATCCAGGTCAGAGGAGCTGTAACCTACATCTGTCATTATTACAATTGTTTTAATCCTTTCTAATTCTGAAACAACACACAAACGGGACCCAAAAAAACTCTCCTTCCTTTTTCGTTATTGGTCTTGAGAAGCTTTCCTTCAAGCAGGGGAGGACTCCAGCCATTCGCAAAAAATGTGTTTGGTGAGGGATACAAACAACTCTAGCCAAGTTATTGACTCTTTCTGGCTAGCGTCTGAATTGCTGCTTGGCTGCCTGTCCACAAATCCGGCTTCTCCCCCTTCCCAATTTCCTTCTAAATGTAAAAGAAAAGGCAGGGAAAGGTCCTGCCAATTTCACCCCTGGGCTGTTCTGAATTGTTTGTTCATTTCTATCTGCCGAGCAAAGGATCAGATTTCAGGGGACCGGCAATATTCCTTGAGAAATCCGCTAATGCTGACGCCGTTCACCTTTTTTCACACCTGTTCAATCAGTGTAGTGGCTGATTTCCCTCTCATGGCTATTTCCCTGGAAGGGTTTTTGTTATCCACTGGTTAGGGTTTTATTTTTATTTTTTGGGGGGGGTAGCCTCTTGGGTCTGCAGTAGAACACTTAGTCCAGTAGCACCTTCACAGAATCACAGAATCATAGAGTTGGAAGGGGCCATACAGGTCATCTAGTCCAACCCCCTGCTCAACGCAGGATCAGCCCTAAGCATCCTAAAGCATCCAAAAAAAGTGTGTATCCAGCCTTTGCTTGAAGACTGCCAGTGAGGGGGAGCTCACCACCTCCTTAGGCAGCCTATTCCACTGCTGAACTACTCTGACTGTGAAATTTTTTTTCCTGATATCTAGCCTATATCGTTGTACTTGAAGTTTAAACCCATTACTGCGTGTCCTCTCCTCTGCAGCCAACAGAAACAGCATCCTGCCCTCCTCCACGTGACAACCTTTCAAATACTTAAAGAGGGCTATCATGTCCCCTCTCAACCTGCTTTTCTCCAGGCTGAACATTCCCGGGTCCCTCAACCTATCTTCATAGGGCTTGGTCCCTTGGCCCCAGATCATCCTCGTCGCTCTCCTCTGTACCCTTTCAATTTTATCTACGTCCTTCTTGAAGTGAGGTCTCCAGAACTGCACACCTTAAGAGACCAATAAGGTTTTCATGGGCTTATTGTTTAGAGCTGCCTTTGTCAACCAGGATTTCATGAAACTCTGGGAGTTCTTGACAGCCCTGGAAGGTTTCCCGAATGGGTGGGATTTCATTAATTTTAAAATAGATTTTCAAAAATTATTCAACATTTATTGGGTGATATGACCATGTAGGGTCATATCAAACCCCCCCAGTGATTAATCAGGGGCCTGGAGGGGCAGAGGAGGGGTCCCATGTGGGCATGTCCACAGCTCTGCTTCCCAACCGTATTCTGAACGATCATGCCATTTCTGAGGTTTCTCAAAGCCTGAAGAATGTTTCGGGAGTCTCTTAATAGTTACAAACTTGAAAAGGCTGGTTTAGAATCAAAGTTCCCTCTGTCAGATCTAACAGTGTGGTATTTCTGATTATGCCTCTTCTTGGAGGGAAGGGGGAGACACAAAAATGATGGCAGGTAGCTCTAGGAATTGTTAGAATCTCAGTGGTATTACCATAGCATTTCTGGTGATTCCTAGAACTACCATGTGTCACATCCAGCTTTTCTCCAGAAATGATGTCACGTTCAGGCTGCTGCTCGCCCTCCCATGACCCCTTCAGCCTTCCCACTGGTTGTGCAATCCTAGTTCAGGACCACCACAGACCCTGTTCCCAACCCAATGAAGACTGGCTCTCTTTTGAGAGCAGTTTGGTGTAGTGGTTAGGAGTGCGGACTTCTAATCTGGCATGGCGGGTTCGATTCTGCACTCCCCCACATGCAACCTGGTAGGTGACCTTGGGCTCAACTCAGCACTGATAAAACTGTTCTGACCCAGCAGTAATATCAGGGCTCTCTCAGCCTCACCCACCTCACAGGGTGTCTGTTGTGGGGAGAGGAAAGGGAAGGTGAATGTAAGCCACTTTGAGACTCCTTCGGGTAGAAAAATGCAGCATCTAAGAACCAACTCTTCTTCTTCTTCTCCTTCTCCTTCTCCTTCTTCTTCTCCTCCTCCTCCTCCTCCTCCTCCTACTTCTTCTTCTCCTTTTTCTTCTTCTTCTTCTTCTTCTTCTTCTTCTTCTTCTTCTTCTTCTTCTTCTTCTTCATTTTAGGGACACACCCTGCAGAAAGAGAGACCTTACAGCTGTGTGTACATGTAGCTTCTTTGGAGAAGACCTCACGAAGGGGACAGTGGGACCTGCTCCCTCCCCGCCCCCTTCCTTATGTTGATCATCCCCAGATTTTTAGCCATCTGCCCGAGGCCTTTGCTTCTGCCCAAATCAAGTTAACAGCCAGGCGCCTCTGACAAACCCTCTTGAAGGCGAGGAAGTCAGCTGTTCAAGAAGTCTGCGTTGTGTCTTTGAATCCTGCCTAATTGTTTTAGGAAAGACTGAGTTATTACTCAGCAAGCTTCGGGAACATTATGATGAAATCATCTTTTCATTTGTGTAAAACAGGAAGAGAGAGAGAAAAGTTGGGGCCAGAGACGCTGAGATGCCATAAGTTTTTTGGTTTCTCTCCTCCACGGAGCCCAACTCTTCAGGAAAAAAATTTTCATTCCCGTCTCCTTTTCAGTCGACTAATTTTGAGCAACGTTTACTCCTGCCAATCACTAATTAAGATAACAGCCAGCTCTGGAAGGGAGGGAAATAAAATAAACCCTCTTACGGAGACATACCTGCCAGTCGAATCTGCATCTGAATTAGACTGGCTAAGCCAGAAGAGTCTCGGATTTTCTTAGCCGGACTGCCTAAATACTCCCCCCCCCCTCTCAAATTGTGACAGGCATACATTGGGGTTGCCAACATCCAGGTGGTACCTGGAGCTTTCTGGTCTCCAAACAATTACTACATTGGGAGGTGGACTCCTTAGCATTAGAACTTGCAGGGTTCCCTTCCCACCCAAACCTCACTGTACAAGAGTCCCCCCCCCCCAAATCTCCACCCTCCCCAAGCCCAACTTCCCCAAGTTACACCCTAAAATCTCCAGGTATTTCCCAACCTGTAGCTGGCAATTACAGAATGCATAAAGTTGTCCCCCAAAAATTAGCTAGGTAAAAACAGATTCAAATGAGTAGCCGTGTTGGTCTGAAGTAGCACAATGAAATCGGACTGAAGTAGCACCTTTAAGACCAACAAAGATTTATTGTAAGTGTGAGCTTTCAAGTCCTTTGAGACCAACCAAGTTTTAGTCAAGGTATAAGCTTTCATGCACCCTCACCCTTCGTCAGATACAATGAAATGGAAATTTAACAGTCCATCCATATAGATCAGGGATTCGCAAACAGGGTTCCGTGGACTCCTGGGGGTCCGCAGGAACTCTGAAGGGGGTCCATGGAAGGTTTGGAGGGGGGTCCGGGCTGCCTTCTCAGCTCCTCCTCTTCTTTCTGGCCTACATGAGGCAGAGCCACCATAGTAGTAGTAAAGGCGACGGGGAGGGAGAAAAAGGAGGGCTAGGGGTGTGGGTAGTGATGTCACTTCTGGGGGGCGTGGCGGGGATGTGTGGCCAGCTGACCTCACTTCCTGGAGTCCTTGAAGCCTGATAATTGTTTCAAGGGCTCCTCCATGGTCAAATGGTTGACAGAGGCTGATGTTTAACAGATTTGAGGACCAAACGGGAATGACAAGCTTAGTTTATACGATTAACCATTTGTTTGGCCTTGATTCTGGAGGAGAATATAGTGAAGGAAATACACCTGACCCAATTGGAGATCGATGGGCAGATGTATCCTTGAATTGTGGAATGCTGGGAGAAATTAAGTTAGACCCCGCCATTGTGCTCCATCTGCCTCCTCTCAAGCATGGAGGAAACCTCTGGGCATCTTCATCTTGGAAGGAGGGTGGTAGGCTATGTGGCCTTATGTTCCCAGACAAGAGAAATAAATTCCAGTCTAGAAGAAGAAGAAGAAGAATTGAGTTTTATACCCCGTTTTTCGCTGCCCAAAGGAGTCTCAAAGCAGCTCACAATCCCCTTCCCTTCCTCACCCCACCTGTGAGGTATGTGGGCCCGAGGAATCCTTGACAGGACTGCTCTGTGAGAACAGTACTAACAGGACTGTGACTAGCCCAAGGGCTCCCAGCTGGCTTTATGTGGAGGAGCAGGGAATCAAACCTGGCTTGCCAGATTAGAAGCCACCACTCTTAACCACTACACCAAGCTGGCTCTTCCATTCCAAATTACATTACATTCCACAGTTCATTACATTACATTGTAATCTACTATTCTGATCTCTGAGTCCAAATAAGAAGCAGGATAAAGAGGTTGCATGGCCCTCCAGGGAGATTGGTGAGAATACAGATGTACAGGCTGAATGAGGTTGTCACATAAGAAACCGATATCATAGAATCATAGAGTTGGAGGGGGCCATACAGGCCATCTAGTACAACCCCCTCCTCAATGCAAGATCATCCTAAAGAAGAAGAGTTGGCTCTTATATGCTGCTTTTCTCTCCCAGAAGGAGTCACAAAGGGGCTTACATTCACCTTCCCTTTCCTCTCTCCACCATAGACACCCTGTGAGGTGGGTGAGGCTGAGAGAGCCCTGATATTCCTGCTCAGTTAGAGCAGTTTTCCTTGAACCACAGAATCAGCCTCTCCGTCAGATGGCTCTCCAGCTTCTGTTTAAACATTTCCAAAGATGGAGAACACACCACCTCCCGAGGAAGCCTGTTCCACTGAGGAACCTCTCTAACTGTCAGGAACTTCTTCCGGATGTTGAGACGGAATTTCTTTTGCATTAATTTCATCCCATTTGTTCTAGTCTGTCCCTCTGGGGCAAGAGAGAACAATTCTGCTCCATCCTCCTCATGGCAGCCTTTTAAATATTTGAAGATGGTTATCAGATCCCCTCTCAGTCGCCTCCTCTCCAGGCTAAACAGGCCAAGCTCCCCCAGCCTTTCCTCATAAGAGTTTGAGACTCCTATGGGGGTCACTTTCTGGGTGCAAGAAAAGGTTTACCAATACCCCATACTATTAAAGGGAACTGCCTCTACCTGGTAGAGGTTGTACTGATGATGCTCTGAACCGTTTAGGGATGACAGCTGTACGTGACCGCTTGTGTTCTTTTGGGGGCCTGTCTTGCAACAGGTTTTCTCTGGGTGCCATTCGGGATTTGTTAATCTATTTCTAGACTTAATCAGGGAGATATTTTAGTCCTGAAAAGGGTTGTCGTATATCCCTTGGGTGAGACTCTCTGTGTCTAGGATTGGAGCAGTTGTGACAGTACCGTAGAGCATGGCTGTTCACAATTGATGGTTTGGTATGTTCATGACGGTAGCCAGAGGCATGTAGGTATGTTTGACGGTCAATAGGTTTCTGGTGTAAGTCATTGTCTATGCATTCATTGTGTATTTTTTTATAGTTGTTGTTGTTAGGTGCGAAGTGTGTCCGACCCATCGCGACCCCATGGACAATGATCCTCCAGGCCTTCCTGTCCTCTACCATTCCCCGGAGTCCATTTAAGCTCGCACCTACTGCTTCAGTGACTCCATCCATTTCTTTTTCTATCATAACCCAAGAGATTGGATGAGATGGATTTGGTGCTGTGTTGAATGCTTTATCGAGGTATCATGTAAATATCAGTCCTTTGAGGTAGGCTCGAAGGAGAGAAAATGCTCACCCCCATGACAGACTGTGGATTTGAAACTGAGCTAGGGGGAGCCCTGCTGCCAGGCCCGACTGCCCTGCGGGGCGGGGGGGGGACTAAAAGGAGGGAGGCCAGCTGACATGCAACAACATATCTGCATCACTGCCCACATGACCTGGAAGTGACGTCATGATATCAGGGCACTGCTATGGTCTCTGGGCAAAAACTCTCCGGTTGCAGCCAAATATGCCATAGAATTCTTGCCCGAATACCAGAGCGTCTCCCTCATGTCTTCGACGTGATGATGTCACTTCTGAGTCATGTGGGTAGTGACATCGACGCATTGCTGCAACGTTGGCTGGCCCACCGTCCTGTTCCCAATAAGTACCCCCTAGGGATGCCACTCCCCTGGTGGGACCTGGGGGTCCTGCATTTTACAGCTCATCTCCAGGTGATCAGTTCCTCTTGAGAAAATGGCTGCTTTGGAGGGGGGACTCTATAGCATTTTCCTCCACTGAGGTCTTTCCGTACCCCAAATCCCACCAAATCCTGGCTCTACCCCTGAATCTTCTAGGTTCTTCCCAATCCAGAGCTGGTAACCCTAGTCTCCCCCCAACCCCCAACCCCCCAACACAAAATTGGGCCTTTCCAGAGTCCAGGGCAGCACTTTAACCACACTGGCTCATATGCTAAGGGTCAGGTTGCCGAATAAATCCTACGTTTGCATGCATTAAGGATGCCAGCAACCTGGAATAACAGATCACCTGCCCCTTTCATAGCAGTTCAATGTACCAACTGATAGGACGGGCCACAGAATCTCAACTGCCCCCTTGCCATTCATTCAGCCTCTGTTTATGGGGCCGGGCACGTTTCCCCCCAGCTTGGAGCCATTCTTACTGTTCATTTTTTCCTGCTAGGGTGGTCTGCCACAGACTCCGACGCTAACAATGTAGAGATGTAGGCCTCTGTGCGGAATTGGGCGCTTCTCCTTCTGTTTCCCGTACAATCCCGCCTCTAATTTGTTTTGTTAGGCCTGCCTCTAATTTTTGAAACGGGCGACGGCAGGATGACCTCCAAGGAGCGCGGCGCGGCTGCGATGTTCGTTGTTAAATAAAGCAATAACCTATGCACTCATAATGCTTTCTCTCTGACCTACTTACATACTCCTTCACTCTCCTTATAGCATGATTAAAAGCTCCTTTGGATACACGCTCCCCTCCGGGGATTTTGAGGCCTAGAATGTAACAAACGGCTCGGAAAGGCTTAAGTCGGGAAGAGGGGCTTCACCGCCGCTTCCCCCGGCTAATTCACATGTAATTAAAAGGAAAAATAAATATTGCAAGCAAAGGTGCCTGGCTCGAACAAAAGCTCTCCCTCCCATGTTCCTGTTGGATGGAAAGAGGCAGCCGACGGCCAGCGAGCCAGGGGCTGGTTTCAAAGGAGATTTGGGGGGTGCATCTGTGCTTTTGCCTTCATGCAGAGAAATTCTCTTGGGGGGGTCCCCATCTGTTCCCATTGAGGAGGCTGGAATTGAGCTCTGTAAAAAGGAGATCCGGAAACAGGGCCTGCAACTCATTTCTTTCTTTTGGGGGGGGGGGGGCTAGATGATCGAGCCTCCCCCATCTTCCCCTGCCCATCTCTTGGAAAGACACGGGAAGATCACGGAGGGTTAAAAACGGGAGGCGGAGGTTTCTTATTGAATTGAGTCATCGGCGTTTCTTATGCCTTACTGCGCTCCCGTCCCCTTCAGCCTCGGACTACGATCGGGCCTTTCCACAGTCACAAGATTTTTATTTTTAAATTGAAAGTTAATCCTCCTCCACTCGAGGCTGGATTAAGTCCTGCGTAGGCCTCGGATCAGAAATCAGGTGGTGGGGTCCATCTTGAGAAAGTTGGGATGCCTTCCCCCCCCTCTCCTCTGCTTTGTTCATTCATTTTTGCCTGCTCGCCCCCCCCCCCCTTTAAAACAGGGAGGTGTTTACCAAAAATTGCTGGGATACTTTAAAAAATTATATTGATTTTCTGGAGTGGTCTATCTCTTCCAGCAGTCATTATGACAGCGGGAGAAAGAAATAGTTAAAAATAGCAGCATAGTGTAGTAACCTTGGAGCTGAGATTGCGTCGGTCTAGGAATGATTCAAAACTCTGTGTTTTGACCATAGAGTTTCTAGTGATTCCTAGAATGACTCATTGTCGCTCTAGGAGTGATGTCATCTTGCCTGCAATGCCACACACTCACCGGGTCTCCGCAGCCAACCTTCCCAATGGTCTCCGAGCAACCCTAAGTATCATAGACTCCTAGAATCATAGTGTTGGAAGGGGCCACACAGGCCATCTAGTCCAACCCCCTGCTCAACGCAGGATTAGCCCTAAGCATCCTAAAGCACCCAAGAAAAGTGTGTATCCAACCTTTGCTTGAAGACTGCCAGTGAGGGGGAGCTTACCACCTCCTTAGGCAGCCTATTCCACTGCTGAACTACTCTGACTGTGAAAAGTTTTTTCCTGATATCTAGCCTATATCATTGTAGTTTAAACCCATTACTGCGTGTCCTCTCCTCTGCAGCCAACGGAAACAGCATCCTGCCCTCCTCCAAGTGACAACCTTTCAAATACTTAAAGAGGGCTATCATGTCCCCTCTAAACCTCCTTTTCTCCAGGCTGAACATTCCCAAGTCCCTCAACCTATCTTCGTAGGGCTTGGTCCCTTGTGGCAAGGGGGTTCCTAAGGGAACTGAGACGTTCTGTGACAAAGTTCTTTTTTGGCGCTGAATTGTATAAATCGCAATGTGTGGGTCCCAGCTACTTCATGGACAAAGTGCTGTGCACCCACAAAAGTTTGGAAGCCTCTCTCGTGACTCTTTTGCTTAATCTTTTGTATTTAAAATTGAACGATCCCAACTCTTCTAGCCAGCTTGGGGTCATGATGAAGAGCGGCAGCTTCTGATCCGGTGAGCCAGGTTTGATTCCCCACTCCTCCTCCACATGCAGCCAGCTGGGTGACCTAGTCACAGTCCTGTTAGAGCTGTTCTCACAGGGCAGTTCTGTCGGAGCTCTCTCAGCCCCACCTCCCTCACAAGGTGTCTGTTGTAGGGAGAGGAGGGGGGGCAATTGGTAAGCTGCTTTGAGACACCTTTGCGTAGTGAAAAGTGGGGTATAAAAATACCAACTCTTCTTCTTTCCTCATGGAGAAGGTTCTCCTGCAAAAATGGCCAGAAATGGTTTTGAAAAATAAGCAGGATTCTGGGTCTGTGTTTAATTTTTTTTTTAAGTATAGTTTGGGTGGAGACAGGTTTTTATTATCTCTCAGAGAAGAGAGATGTAGTTATCCTCATGTGCTGTTTCTGTGCCATAGGACATGTCATCTTATCTGTGGCTCAGGAGGTAATAAAAGACATTTGTGTGTTTGAAGCAAAGAGGTCCCTCTGCCTTTATAGAACCTGCTTCCCTAGAAAGCCCACCTGGTCTTAATATGAAGACCCAGAATCACGCAGAGCTGGAAGGGACCACAAAGGGCCATCCAGTCCAGCCTTCCACCTTCCCGGGGACTTGAAAATCACGCACTCCTGACAGTTGCTCCTCCAATCTCCTCCTCAAAACGTAGAATCCTAGAATCATAGAGTTGGATGAGACCTCCTGGGTCATCAAGTCCAACCCCCTGCACTATGCAGGACACTCACAACCCAATCGCTCATCTACTGTAACCTGCCACCCCCTTGAACATTCACAGAATCAGCCTCTCTGTCAGATGGCTCTCCAGCCTCTGTTTAAAAATCTCCAAAGATGGAGAACCCACCACCTCCCAAGGAAGCCTGTCCCACTGAGAAACCGCTCTAACTTCCAACGAAAGAGACTCTACCAGACTCCAAGGAAGCAGATTCCATCTATGAACAGCCCTCACCACTGGAAAACGCTTTCTAATATTGAAGTGGAACCTCCTTTCCCTTAATTTGAGGCTGAGAGAGCCCTGATATCACTGAAGAAGAAGAAGAGTTGGTTCTTATATGCCACTTTTCTCTACACGAAGGAGTCTCAAAGCGGCTTACAGCCGCCTTCCCTTTCCTCTCCCCACAACAGACACCCTGTGAGGGAGGGGAGGCTGAGTGAGCCCTGAGATTCCTGCTTAGTCAGAACAGCTTTATTAGTGCTGTGAGCAGCCCAAGGTCACCCAGCTGGCTGCATGTGGGGGAGTGCAGAATCGAACCCGGCTCGCCAGATTAGAAGTCCGCACTCCTAACCACAACACCAAACCGGCTCTCTCCAAACTGGCTCTCTGTACATGCCCACCTGGGACCCCTCCCCTTCTCACCCACTCCAGACCCATCATTTTGGGGCGGGTGGGCCATCGTGACCATATATGGTCCTATTACCCAATAAATATTTAACAAATTTTAAAAAATGTATTAAAAACTCAATTTCAGGAAACCCTGGTTGAGAAAGCAGCTGGACAGAGCCTTATCCTGGATGCTGAAGGCTGGTTTTATGAAGGAAACTGACAGGATGGCTGGTTAGGATTCTCTGAACTGTATGTTTTGTGGTCGTTTTTTTTTTTTTAAATGCAAGATGTTTCCAAGCCTCTTGGAGACTCTTTCTCCGCAAGCAGGGCAGAAATGGTCAAATAAACAGCGTTCCGGTTCCTGGACTCCTGTGGAAACAGCTTGAGTCAAGAGTTTCTCGGTCTCATATCTGGAGGAGCTTCTCTTTCATGTAAAATGGAATGGGAATGTACCCAATTAGATCAGACAAATGTAGGGCTTGAAACAAGCCAAATACAATTGTATTATAGCATCTCCTCCAACGGTGCCTGCTTGCTTGGGAGGGGCTGCAGCTCAGTGGCAGAGCCACTGCTTGGCCTGCAGAAGGTCCCAGGTTCAATCCTCGGCATCTCCAGCTGAAAGGACCAGGCAGTAGTGCCCTGATATAATTGAAGAAGAAGACAAAGAATTGGTTCTTATATTCTGCTTTTCTCTACCCAAAGGAGTCTTAGAGCGGCTTCCATTCGCCTTCCCTTTCCTCTCCCCACAAGAGACACCCTGTGAAGTGGGTGAGGCTGAGAGAGCCCTGAGATTCCTGCTCGGTCAGAACAGCTTTATCAGTGCCGTGGCGAGCCCAAGGTCACCCAGCTGGCTGCATGTGGGGGAGCAGGGAATCAAACCCGTCCCACCAGATTAGAAGGCCACACTCCTAACCACTACACCAAGCTGGCTCTCAGCCACAAGCTAAGGAATTGGCCGCTTCCATTGTGGTTTCTGCACCTGGGTGGGGTTGGAGCCCACATGCCTACTCCCACCCTGAACCTCCTCCTATCTCTTCCCTCTCTGTCCTTCTTGAGCCTGTCTGTTAACGGGGGTGGTGATGTCACTTCCAGTGCCTGTGACTTCCGGGGAGTGGGGCAGGGAGGCGTGGCCAGCTGATACCATTTCTGGGGCTCCTCAAAGCCTGAAAGATTCTTTCCGGAGCTCCTCCATGGTCAAAAGGTTGATAAAGGTCAGTCTAAGGGGGACCTTCCCACTTATGTGGCTTGTGGTCTGCACGCATGCTCAGTGAGTATTGCACATGCTCACTGACTAACAGAGCATGTGTATTGCTCTTTTTCATTCTTGCCATTGCTCTTTTTCATTCTTGCAGTAGGCAAGCCTCGTAGGTATGAAGGCCTCCTAACCATCCAGCACCGCAGGGGGCCAGGAAGTGCAGGGACCACGGCACACGCCACATGTGCTACTTTTGAGTAACGCTGCTTTTGAAAAGACCTACTGCACAGGCCTATGAGCAGCGTGACATAGTTGAGTGTTTGTCCACTTTAGGATCTACGAGGGCCATGTTCAAATTCCTCGTCTTGCTGGGTGACCTCGGGCAAGGTCTATATACACTCTGACAGACCTACCTCACAGGGTTGTTGTGAGGGTTACATGGAGGAACGAGAAGTGCTGCTTGTTGCCTTGGGTCATGATAGGGGAGAAATAGATAATGTAGATCAGTGGTCCCCAACCCGCTGGCCGCGGCCTGGTGCCGGGCTGCGGCTCCCTCTCCCCGCCCCCTCCCCGCAGTAAAAAACTTCCCAGGCCGCAAGCTTGTGGCCCGGGAAGCTTCGTACTGCGGGAGGGGGGGGGAGAGGGAATCAGAGCCACGCCCGCGCATTGCGCATGCGTGGCCAAAATCGCACATGCACAGCACTTTTGCGCATGTGCGCATGCGCGAAAGTGTCGCGCATGCGCAATTTCGGCCGTGCATGGCGCATGTGTGCATGGTGCATGTGTGCATGCGTGGGCGGGCAGTTGCCCTGCCAGTCCCCAGCCTCAAAAAGGTTGGGGGCCACTGATGTAGATCTCTCGATCAAGATGCAGAATTACCCCAGAGGCTTCTAGTGGAGCACCTTGGTGCAGAATTGGGGTGTTACGAATGAGACGCGGTTATTAATTTTAAGCGCTGCTGCGGAAATGCGAAACACGCTCGCTGTCTACTAACTCTCGTGCAGCCCAGGGGACTTGCTGTTGAATAAGCGCATTTATTAGAGCTGGACATATGTCACCTGTTCTAGTCCGTGGTGTGATTCAAATGGGGAGCCGTGTTGGTCTGAAGTAGCACAACAAAAGCAGAGTCCAGTAGCGCCTTTAAGACCAACAAAGATTTATTTAAGGCGTGAGCTTTCGAGTGCAAGCACTCGAAACCTCACACTTTGAATAAATCTTTGTTGGTCTTAAAGGCGCTACTGGACTCTGATTTTATTAGTCTGTGGTGTGTTTTTGTTTTGTTTTGTTTTTTGTTTTGGTTGGTTTTTGGTTGGTTTGTTTTGTAATTTATAGCTCTGTCTATTGAAGAGACCTCAGCTGGATATAAGGACAATAAAGTCCACCCTCCAAAGGGAACATTTTCATACAGGGAGCTGATCTCTGTAGTCTGGAGATGTAATTCTGGGGGATCTCATAACGGGGAAAGAAGAAGCTGACAAAAAGGCTACCAGATATCAAAGAATCTTGGTTATTCTACGAAGTCAAGGACAAAAGGCGGTCTGGTTATCAACTGGGTGGCTCAAAAACTCATCTTATTCCAGGAAGGTTAATAATGTCGTCTATGCTTGGCACAAATATCCAGCTTTAAAGTATCCATTGGACCAGTGGTTCCAGTAGATTTAGAGGGGGACCTGCATGGCATCAGCTTGGTTGCAATGGTTAGGAGTGTGGACTTCTAATCTTGCAAGCTGGGTTTCATTCCCCACTCCCCCACATGCAGCCAGATGGGTGACCTTGGGCTTACCACGGCACTGATAGAGCTGTTCTGATCAATCAGGAATCTCAGGGCTCTCTCAGCCTCTCCTCCCTCACAGGGTGTCTGTTGTGGGGAGAGGAAAGGGAAGGCAACTGTAATCTGCTTTGAGACTCCTTCGGGTAGAGAATAGCAGCTTCTAAGAACCAACTTCTTCTTTTTCTGAATCCACTAAAGCAGGAGGGGATCCAGAGAGGGTGGCAGGTGAAAGTTCTCAGGAAGGGCTAGTTGCATGCATAAGAAACTGGATGATTATAGCCGAGATAGAATTAAAGGCAGTAAATTCTTATGAAGGCAGTAAATTTGCATACAGATATAAGCAGATGGCAGTAAATTACCATACCAATCTGTTGAGAATGAAAGAATGAAGTTGGAGTCCAGAAGCCCCTTGGGGTTTCTCTGTATGAGGAATGAGTGACTTGGCACGTGTAGTGAGATAAGAAGCCGATATCTGTGTTAAGCCCAAGGGGTTTTAAAAAATTGTATCTGAAGTGCATACACACAAAAGGTTATATATCTTGAATAAAACTTAAAGGTGCCACTGGATTCAGAATTTGTTCTTGAGGCAATGTAAGAGCTGAGTGGCTCTCCCCATAAGAGACACCCTGTGAGGTGGGTGAGGCTGAGAGAGCTCTGAGAACTGTGACTAGCCCAAGGTTATCCAGCTGGCTGCATGTGGAGGAGGAGTGGGAAATCAGCTCTGGTTCTCCAGATTGGAGGTCAGAACTTCCTCCCAGAACACTGTTTTGGGACAACTTTTGCTCCGTTTCTTCAGATCTTTAGTCAAGTCCACCTTTTCCCATGACACCCTTGGATTAACCCCTTGGTCCCCAATTCCCACTCCGGGGGTTCAGTATAAGGCAACTTCATGGATGTTCCTGTGTCATAGAATCATAGAATCCTAGAGTTGTAAGGGACTTCTGGAGTCATCTAATCCAACCCCCTGCAGAATGCCGGAAATTCATGGCTATCTGCCCGTCACAGTGACCCCAAATCCATGCCCAGATGGTCCCTCTCCCAAAACCAGAATCTCTGGCCAGACTTCAAAACATATCGAAGAAGAAGAGTCGGGGTTTTTATACCCAACTTTTCTCAACCAGAAGGAGTCTCAAAGTGGCTGATGAGCGCTTTCCCTTCCTCTCCCCACAATGGGCACCCTGAGAGGTAGGTGGGGCTGACAGAGCCCTGGATATTACTGTTCTGAGAGAACTTCACTATCGGGACTGTGCCTAGCCCAAGGTTACCTTGCCGGCTGTATATGGAGGCGTGAGGAACAGCAGTTCTGTGTATGAGGACTGAGTGACTTGGCACATGTAGTGAGACAAGAAGCCGATATTTCTGTTAAGCCCAAGGGGTTTTAAAAAATTATATCTGAATTGCATGCCACTCAGAGGCTGCTGCTCTTAACCATGAAACCGCTCTGGATAGTTAGCCTTGCCCAGTTGCCTCTCCCCACCCGTTCTACTATTTCCGAAGCCGTTGACATTCATGCTGTGGGCAGTTTGGGTCGGAGACCTGCCGTGGTTCCTTAGGCTAGGCTGGGGAAGCCTCGCATACAGAACCGGCGAAACTTAAAGAAATAACCAGGGAGCGACGTTCGCGTTTAAGGTTTGATAAAAGCAGCCCCGACTTTTTCACCTGTGTTTCTCAGTAATTCTGCAATTTTTTTCTCCCCCCTGACAAAGGGCGATCCTGGCCCAGGAGAAACAAGGCAGTCTAGCTCTTCTAAGGAGCACTGCATGTTCGTTTTATCCCTCAACCTACCTACAGTTACAGTCTTGCTAAATAGAGGCATCACTGCAAGTCTTGGAAAACGTCTCTGTCTCTTGACAAATTATTCGTCGCTTGCATATGGGTGTGGTGGGAGCAGGGCCTTTCTGCTTTCCCCCCCTTGGGTTTTGTGTTTAAATGGATGCCATTCTCCTTCTCCCGTTTGGCCCCCAACTGTCCTCCGCCTCAGTGACCCTCACCTTGATGCCATCGGATTGGCTGTGGCAGCTCACTTGCCTTTCTTGACCGGAATCCTTGAAGGCATCCTCTTGTCAGATCTGGAGCTGTCTCGTCAAAACAATAGGACGCCTCACAGCTCTGGAACCACGTGAACGTTCGGAGGGGTTGGGGAGTCTTCGGGTAACATTGCTTGGGTGCCTAGAGCATCCCAGTTTCAACGTGCAGGAGTAGCCAATGGGAAGATAGTCAACACAGCAATAATGTTTATTAGGAATGAGCAAATATACCTTCCTTCTCTAACTCGTTAATCTTTCAGTACATCTCCCTCTAATCGCCCTACCTTCCTCCCTTTCTTTTCTTCCTTCCTGTCTCCTCCCTCCCTCCCTCCTTCCTTCTCAGTCCACTTCCAGTCTCCTTCCTTCCTTCCTTCCTTCCTTCCTTCCTTCCTTCCTTCCCTCCCTCCCTCCCTCCCTCCTTCCTTCCTTCCTTCCTTCCTTCCTTCCTTCCTTCCTTCCTCCCTCCCTCCCCACTCCACTCCACTCCCCTTCTTTCCTTCCTTCCTTCCTTCCTTCCTTCCTTCCTTCCTTCCCTCCCTCCCTAGAATCATAGAATCATAGAGTTGGAAGGGGCCATACAGGCCATCTAGTCCAACCCCCTGCTCTACGCAGGATCAGCCCAAAGCATCCTAAAGCATCCAAGAAAAGTGTGTATCCAGCCTTTGCTTGAAGACTTCCAGTGAGGGGGAGCTCACCACCTCCTTAGGCAGCCTATTCCACTGCTGAACTACTCTGACTGTGAAAATCTTTTCCCTGATCTCTAGCCTATATCGTCGTACTTGAAGTTTAAACCCATTACTGCGTGTCCTTTCCTCTGCAGCCAATGGAAACAGCATCCTGCCCTTCTCCAAGTGACCTTTCAAATACTTAAAGAGGGCTATCATGTCCCCCCTCAACCTCCTTTTCTCCAGGCTTTTCTCCCTCCCTCCTTCCCTTTTTGCCTGTGATTTTGATCTTGCATGTGCATTGTGAAACCATATCTGATTTTGAAACGCAGTTTATACATTGGAGTTATATTTTTACTTTATGATATTGAAGTGTATCATGTGCAGGGCTAATTCATCGAGGAACAAATAACATTAAAAATCTATGCAAGGTGACAGAATCTGGAATAATATATAAAAAAAAAATCTACAAGGCCCAGGCGAGATCAGGATTGGGGCTCATGGGTCAAAACTGGAAGGACATGAAATTTGGAATCATCCTGAAAAATCTGTTTGCCGGGGAAAGAGCTTGGTATGGCTGGGGTTCCACTGAGTTTCAATTTAAACAGATACTGTTCCGGATCACGCAGAATTTATTTGTAAAATTAGTGCTGTAATATTTTAAGATAGTGAAACAGACTTAAACAGTCAGTTCACATTTCTTCTGCCAAAGTTTTCACGGCATCTACAAACCATTTTCTCGTCTTGGGAAATGAGCATCGCAGGTTCTGAAACAGTGCACAGTAGTTAGAGGAAAAGTTAAAATGTGTTTTCGTTTCATTAAGTTTGGACTCGGGGACCCTTGCTTTACTGAAAGAGCCTTATTATAGCAACTGGTGTAAGCATCAGACTTCAGATTCTGATGAGGTTGGTATCTGGCCTATCAATCGGCATTTTGGTCTCGTGAATTCCGGCTCATAAATCTATCGATATTGAGATGGTCCTTAATCACAAATGTGCCTTGTCCAGATACTTTTGTTTTCATTTCCTAGTGCCCAACTTCTGTCCCCTGACACACGGCACTGTGCTCTGAACGCTCCCGACCGAAGTATATATATATGCTCAGATCTCAGAAATCGGAATGATCGTAACTGGTTTATTAGCAGTGCTGATTTACTAATGCGCTGCTTAATGGCCTCCGTACCTGTGCGTGTTTCTTTCTCTAGATGTTCCTGAGGAACAGGAAAGAGGAAGACTTGCTTTCCCCCCCCCTCGCCACAACCTCTCTAGCCATCTTATCTATTAATCTGCTAATGCTTCTCCTTGCCACCTATCTGTGACAGCTATTGAATTTGCTGGGTGATTTTTACCATGACCGGCTTCCCGTTTTGAAAGCTTTGGGGAGGATGGAGGGATGGGGTGGGGGGGAGTTGGGAGGATGAAACCTATTCCTAGAAATCTCAGTGCAGCCAGCAGAAGAGAACTTGGGTTCAACAGAGGGAACATCCGGGGGGTGGCGGGGGATGATAAGAATCTCAAACTGCTTTTATTGTCTGAAATATTGGGCGAGGCTGGGCCGCAAGATCGATCTGCCCCCTCCCATAGCAATTATAGCAGTTATAGCAGCAGTAGCGATGAACAACTGGCACCCTTCTCTCCCCCTCTCCCCTATCAGGGGTGGGTTAGTTAGGCTTACGTGTTTCTGCCACGTCTCGGTTTACTGTGTTAATTATGCTTATGTGTATTTTGTGTTTTTATTGTATGGGGTTTTTATTGGATTTTTAAAAATCTGCTGTAACTCGCCTTGAGCTTCCGGGGAGAGGCGAGTAACAAATCTAATAATAATAATAATAATAATAATAATAATAATAATAATAATAATAATAATATTGCAGTGAATCACTCGGTGGCAAAAAAAAAGTCGAAGCGAGGCCGGAGACCTGGAAGAAACACTTCCCCGAAGTCGCAGTGCGTCGAGGGAGGCCGCTGTGGATTCGTTTCTTTCAAAAATAATTCCGAAAGCTTCCCCGCACACCCCTCGTCCGGCTCGTTCCGAGAGCCTCTGCCCGGAGCGCCAGGGGTTAAATTCTAGCTGCAGTGGGAAAGGAGCTCCGCCTCTTGCTTCAGCACCTGGCGCTCTATAGACAGTTGCCTCAGCAGTAGATTTCAGAGGGGATTGGAGGAAAACAAGAGGGGGAGAGAATGTGACAACTGCCGTCTCTGACTGCCGCCTCGGGGAGGGAGGCCTCCTCTCGCACCTGTCTCTGCCTGTCTCTTGGCTAGCACAGTTGTTGAATCAGACAAGCAGAGAAACATTCGTATTTGCCAGACCAGAACGGTGTGCATACAGGGGGGGGAGAGCGGAAGAAAGAGAGAGAGAGAGACAGAGAGACAGAGAGAGACAGAGAGAGAAGGGGGGGAAAAATAAAGAGACCGAGAAAGAGCGAGCCAGAGAGAGCGAGACTATGACTTCTTCATTCAAGCTGGATTTTCTGCCAGAGATGATGGTCGATAGCCGTTTGCTAGTTTCCGACAGAATGTAAGTACCTGTTCGCTTCCCCGACAGCATCCCGAAGCTCCGTCTGAGCTCTCGGGTGCCCGAGGTTCTGGACCGGGTCATTTTTTTTCCCTAGAGGTTTTTGGGAACAAATAAAAGCATTCGTAGGTATGTCGCGGAGAGGTTAGCGGCTTGCCGTTGGAAGTATCCGGGTCAAGATCGGTCCTGCTCTTTATCGCTTGCGAATTCTTTTGCGGTTTGTGGTTGATGTTCTTGCAAATTCTGTAGTGTATTTTTTTTCGGGGTGGGGGGTGGGGGTTGTTATTTCCTTTCCCTCGTGCTGTCTCGGTCCTCGTCTCCGGAACGCCGTCCTCTATTTTGATCCGGAGCGGTCTCGATAGGGAATGCTGGTTATAAAGATAGATGGGGAGGCAAAGAGAGAGCGTGATTAATATTCTGCTTAGGTCATGTGGAAAGAAAGCATGCAAGCCCTGTAGGCATAATGAGAAGTGTCCACCCTTTAATAAGCAGTGGAAATTCTGCACCGAATCGCAACTCAGTTGGGGCGTGTGCGTTGTAAGCTGTGTCCGTTGCGAACGGAACAACGCTTAGCGGTAAAATTCGTCGCCAAGACGAACCGTATTGAAATAGGCTGTTAAGTTGGTCTGTTCAGATGTTGCTGGCGAAGGAATGGTAAAGTGTTAATTCCGGGGTTCTTGTACATTGGGTCGAAGTGCTAGCCAGATGGATTGGGCAGGGCGTGTGTGCTGGAATTTCAAGATGGGGAGCATATTCGGTGGATTCTCTGCCCTTCCCATTCATCCAAAAGTTTCTGTCGCTTTCTCATCGGCTGGGGCCAGACGTTGTCAGGAATGGTCTATTTTAGGGACTCCAGGAAACAGAGAGAAAGGAGAGTGCACCAAAGTCCAAATAAAAGCTCCATGAAAAAAAATAAAAAAATAAAAAATAAAACATCATTTGGGGCGAGGAGGCAGTTGGAAATGTCGACCCTATTAAAATGCTGACGCCGTTCACGAGAAAAGAGAAAAAGCAGATTGTAGCCCTGGCGGTGTGATTTTAGTGAAAGTTGTGCGGTATGAATCTGAACTAAACTTTGTATGCCGTCTTCAATGACCATTTGGGAGTATTTCACCTCCCTAATGCATAGTCTGGTGCCGGTCGTATTGTAAACTTGCTCAGAGTTGTAGCCTCCAGTTCTCTCTCTCTCCCCCCCCCCCCGCTTGCCCAAGTAAATCATTTCTTGAGGCATTAGATTTCCCCCCCCCTCTCAGTCCACCACAAAGCAATTGAGAAGAGCTATTCATGAAATTGCCATCTGCTTCAGCAGCTGAGGATTAATACATTTATTGAGAAGCGTGTGGGTGAAGGGGGGGCTCCTGACTTAGAGGGCGACCCTGTCTGCTATAAGCATTCTGGGCAGCCTACGAGACAACTGACCTACTCCCTTGTCCAGTTGTTGATCCTTCTGAGTTTTAGATCCTTGAGTTTCTTATTGGGTGTGTGAGGAATGGACTGAAACGGTTATTATGCTTGACCCGACATCTCAGTATTTTGGGCTGTCGCCATTGGAGCGTGTCTGCTTATGCTGCCCGTTCATACCTATTATGTTGCATGCACATGATGGATGCTTTCAAACAGTTTGTCAGAAGTGTTTACGGCTGTGCCTCTCCACTTTTTTTCTTTATGCAGCCTCCCTGCCAGCCCCGTAATCAGTAAGAGACACAAATCCAGCTCCGTTTTGGAATGCCAGTCACCGTTCGCCAAATCTCACGGTGCCTTAGCTCTTAATGTTTACGGAAAATGTATCCTCAACTTGCCCATTACAGGTTGACAACCATGTCAAACCGTTCCTTGAGAATGCCTTGATACCTTCCTTGGGAGGGGGCGGGGGGGGGAGTCTGCTTCCCCCCACCACCACCTTGCTTGCTTGCTTAGCAACACTGTTGTTCCAAGACAGTGGGTATTTTCTTTTGGGTTTAATTGATTTTTGGACCGCCAGAGGACCAAGATGCCTCTGGTTGGGAAGGATGCGGAATTATATTTAGAAAGGCTTTGATGAATCGCTTCATATTCAGGGTGGGTTCCCCCCCCCTTCCTCCCCTGTTAAGAAATATGAGCTGTATCAGCAGTAAGTCTTGTATATTGTCTGTCTTAGTGATTGCATTATGAGATCCCATCACAATGCAGAAACGGGACTTGGCAGATAGTCTAAATAGCCGTAAAGATTGATGCTTTCCAGGGATTGCTAACCCTGCGTGTGCATTTAAAATGTGCAACGCCGGCTTGGTTTCGGCTGGGACGGGGACGGGGCGGAGGGGAAGGGAAGGGAAGAGAAGAGAAGGGATGGACGGCCGGTCCTTAAATAAGAATGCAGAACCTCTGTCTTTCTCTTGGGTGGAAAGCGATGGCATCACAGTGCCCTTTTCCCAGAAGCATGGGGCAGGGAGGGGATGTGTACGTGCCGAACCTTTTGGACCTGTGTCACTGCAGAAAAGCAGACCACTGAAAGAGCCTGCTGGCCCACCGAGGGCCCACCAAGGGCCATTTCCAATGCCAATGTGCTGTCCCTTTCAGGTAGCCCATCCCAGGTGTCTCCAGGGATGTCCCTGGCATATCAAACCGTCCTAATCCTTCTGGTGTCACTCGCTCGGTGGGCTCCTTAAAGTTTGAACAAAGGACGTAATCCACTGGAAAGTCTGCGCGGAAATGAATGGGAGAGACCCCAGAGCACTTCTCCGGGGATTATGCCCCTGTCCTTTAAACTGGTTTCGTTCTACAGGATAACCAGGCGCCTGTTTTGTGTGCCTTCGTGTGCTTTTTCCACAACTAACGCTTGTACAAAACCTGTATGAGTCCGTTTTAATAAAGGTTCACCTTTAAGGGTGCCTTACTGAGGATTTTCTTGCTATCGATGGAAGAAAAGAGAGAGCTTCCATTCCCTGCCCCTCAGAAAATAATGCTAGAAAGCATTCCCTGCATTTCTGGAGTGTCTTTATTATTATTATTATTATTATTATTATTATTATTATTATTATTATTATTATTATTATTATTATTATTATTATTATTATTATTCATATCTTTAATACCATTAGCCTCAAATACGCATTACTATTATTGCCATCGGCTGAAAGCTACAATTCAAACATTCGTCAACGGTAATAGAAACAGCAATAGAAAAGTCCCGGATACTGTAGATCTTTGATAGGCGAATGTCTTCTGCTTCCAGAGGAGAGGAATGGGAAGGCGACTGTAAGCCGCTTTGAGCCTCCTTTGGGTAGAGAAAAGCGGAATATAAGAACCAACTCTTCTTCTTCTTCTTCAAATGAATGATGCCCAAGTTGGTTTCTATTGTTCAGACATCGTGAACATTGTTAATATGATGCTGGATCCTTATAATTGACTTTTGATAACCCGGTGGCCCCGCGTGGTTTGAAATGGCCATCACAGCGGCCCTTGCAAAACAGGAAGACCTGGTGGTACAACCTTGTATGGCGCTGTTATCGACAGTTACCACCAAATCCTATGCATTGGTGTGTTTTTACCAGACTATCTGGTGACTGCTGACAGGGTATGAGTCGTGCTGTTTCTCCTCTATGCCCCTTCTTTATTTCGCCTGTTTTCCTCCTTCAGAAACATCTTTGGCATCACAACCCATGGCTTTACCTTGTAGTACTCCCTAGGACTGGTGTCAGGCTAAGACAGATGGCAAGGGTCTCAAGGTTAGCAAAAGGTGCATGACCGTACCTCATTACCCCATTCCCGCTTGACACGGGGAAAGATGTACAAGACGGTTCTTGGTTTGCGTTCCCTTCTGTGTTAACGTTGCCATGCCTCAAGGGGCTTAGAATCCGGGCGCTAATGTGGAAACATTGCTCCACCCTGTGGTACCACTGCAAGATCCTGTCAACAACATTGCACTGCAGAACTATATGCCGGCTCATTAACGTCGTGCCCTACCCTGACCGTGCCTTTGCTGACTCAGCAAACATGTCCATCTCCATTGGTTTTTTATCTTGCATTGACATGACAGTTCCTAGAAGCATCCGCCAAAGTAATAATCTTCCCTTAACCTCTTCAGCTTTTCTACCGCCATGACCAAGTTGCACATCTACCAAGTTGCACATGGTCAGTCTGATCCAAGACCACCCGGCGCCATTTTGTTGCTTGGATAGTGGCAGTCGAACCACATGCACCATTGGCAAGCCATAGTAAAATACTGGAGAAAGGCAAATATATTTGAAACTGTGTTTTCCGGTGATGTACTAGCATATATATTGTTTAGGCGAAATGTTGTAATGGTTTTGCACACAACCGCATATCATTGTGAAACAGTTTTTTTGAACGGTGTGCCGCTGGATAACATGCTAGGCCTCCGCGACCCTGATTAAGTTTTGGGGAAAAAAAGCTTGTGTGGATGTCTTGATTGTTGACGTAGATAGAGATAGAGATAGAGATAGAGATAGAGATAGAGATAGAGATAGAGATAGAGATAGAGATAGAGATAGAGATAGAGATAGAGATAGAGATAGAGATAGAGATAGAGATGAGCACCAATGTCTTCGTTTGTCATTGAGCAGATGGTTCTTGGCTGGCCAGTCCACCAACTCTATCTCCCCTGGAGTCCATGGCATACCACGGTTGATTTTGGGATTAATGAACGGAATGCCGTAGACGCCAAATGGATTGGAGTTTTCTGTTTCGGCGTTTCAGTATATAACAACTGAAGATGGATGTTTCACCGGGGAGTCGTGCGGAAGCGACGGGGGTCGCATGACGGAATGCCCTAAAATTAAAGCTGTCTCTGAGATGAGTCAGCTTCTCACATGTATGCGCAACGTGTTAATTAAATGGTGATTGAAGAGATATTTAAGGAAGTTGCTTTTAAGATCTCAGCTGTACCACAGCAAGCGATCCGTACAGGGGTTCATTGTCCGCGGACCTTCATTCTAGAAAAAGAAACCTTTAGTTAGAGGTTCCTCCGAGAAGGAATTCCGTTTAGTACGTAGTTTGCTGCATGAGAGCATATCTGCCACTGCATTGGGGGGGAATTACCTCGCCAAATCCATATTACAGAATGACAGCCATAAGCCACCAGAAACTTCTAATCAGATATTGTCTTGATTCTGTTTTGTTATCTTCTGCTGATAGTTCGACAGGCGGTTTCCGCGTTCAGATGGGCTCGCTGTATCATTTTAAAATTATGTTTTATTGATAGTTCCTAGAACTTTTCTTTTCTCCCCCTCAATCTTCCGGAGTCCACTGATGAAAGGCATAGAGAAGGAAGGATAAAAAAAAAAAGAAGAAGAACCTTGAATGGAGATTAAAACCCTTCCCAAATGAAAAAGGATTTTCACCAAGCGATTAAGATGGGAAGGGATGGTTACCGTTCCCCCCTCTCCGACACATTGCTGCAGCAATTATTTTATAATCGTAAAAGACCCCGATCTGAATTTTGCTTTGTGGAATGTCTAGGTTCACAGGTGCACACAAGGAATTTTAATTTTTTTTCCTCGAGTGTCTGCAAATTCAGGCAGTATGACATGCAGTAAATAAACTAAATCAGTCATCAGCTTTTAATTTCAGTGAAAAGAGGCAGCCCCCCCCCCCTCCGGAAATATGTGAAATTAAAGTGAAATGGGGTATGTTTGATAGACATTTCTATTTTTTATTTGTATTACAGCCTCACTTCTCGGTATTCCGGTGCCTGCCTAGCAGATATGCAGCATGTTGCTTCAAATCATAATATTCATTTTTGTTTATTTCTTTGTTTCATTTCCCCCAAATCATAACCCATTGACTTATTGGGTGAGTTTTTTTTTTAAATTTCATCCGTTATTAAAAAAAGGAAATGTTCTTCTAAATATTTCAAAATCTGTTCCTTTGTATTTTTTAATTTGTCTGATATTTTATAGTCATTCTGGCTAAGACAATCAAGTTCATAATTAATCCCAAATGTATTTCTTTCTTCTTTTCTTCTTCTTTTTTTTAAAATGCCCATGACTGATAGAGTGGGGGGAAATCATCCAAAAAAAATATCTTGGCTCTTTAAAAATTCATGGAATGTAAGGAATGCATATCAAGAAGAAATGGTTCCCTGGAGAATGATAGAGGTCATTGATGTACCACCGAACATGCACGTCACATAAAGTCTTGCATTCTGGAAAAACTGATTTTTCGGTATTACCAGTTCCTTTCATTGAGTCGGTATTTGACACTGAAATTAATGATTGTACCAAAAGGCTACCCAGGTGTTCTGAGGTTCTTGTGTTTGGTGGAGAGGAGGGAGGAAGGACAAAAGGTCATACAGTTATAATCACCCTTCCTACAGTCCCACTCTACTAGGGGGAGATTTAGCTCTGGAGCCAAAGAGCAACCCCCCCTCCCAAGACCACCAAAACATCAGGGTCTATTAGGAAAATAAAAACAAATTGGAGCTCTAAAAGTGGCCCTCAGAACTAATTGTGGAATAATTGTCCCCATTTAGAATTGTCAGCTTTTCAGTGCATGGCCAACATGCCCAAGTTCGATATTCGTGTAAGAAGGGGTCGGCCCTTCCTGCATTCTGGGAAATTTTTTTTGTTACATTATGATTTAAGACATGACACCGATTGAAAATGCGGCCTTCAAATAGTGGTGCTTTTCCTTCGAACGTTCTTGAATTTCCCAGAAGGGTTCGAATTCGCCCCCTCTTCCGCGAACGGCGTCAACGGGTGACAGACACAGCGTCGGTCATACAATTTCAGAGTCCGGTAGATCTTTCCGTACCACCTCCTGAGATGCGTTTGCCATCCTCGGATGCCGCTTGACAATCAATTTCTCCTCGAATGTGAGCATCCCTTCTTGAAGCATGGCACTCCTCAGCTGCACATTCTTTTGTTCACAGCTTGATCCCCTTCAGATAATAACTTTAAAATTATAACAGCGAGGCGATATGATTACCTGGCATTTAAAGCGACGCTCGTGAGCAGCTTCTGTTTGTGTTCTGTCTTAAGTTTACTGTGTTCTAATGAATACCCAGGTGAGCTCATTTGCAAAGGAACAGCCAGGTATGCTGCCACAGGCCGGGCCAGGTGTTGATCGCCTTGTGGTGGATCTGAAGCTGTGGACTGCCAGTTCCAGCTTCTCCAAACGATCTCGGTTAGCAGGCGCTGGGGAAAGATCTTTTCCATTCCTGAGACCTAGAAGCCTGGCCACCAGGTCGACGAGTCGCTGCTCAGCTGGACCTTAGTCTGACTTCATCTAAAACTTCTCCGTAGGTTAGAAATTGCTGAATTGTAACGTCTTCAGTGGGGTAATGTCTTAAGTGTGTGGTAAACCAATGATTTCAGCCAACTTTCAGTGCCTCCCTTTTGGAGTCATAGTTTTGGAATCCATTGGCGATGCTTTTGGATGGGAGACCACCCAAGTGGTGTGTGGAGCAAGGCAACGGCAAACCACCTCTGCCTTGACAACCCTATGGGGTCTCCGTGAGTTGGCTGCCACTTGACAGCTGCTTCTGCTAGCAGATGATAGGGATCTGACTCAGATTCCTGGTCCTTCTATTCCAATGGGATCTTGTCTGACTGTTAGTCACTCTCCATAATTTCAGGAAGAGATCTACCTTCCTTCTGCGACCTGAAATCTCTTGGTTTTAAATCAGGCGTGCCAGGGATTCCTGGGATTTTGTGTGAGCAGAGCAAGCGTTCTGGCACTGAGCTACAGCCTTCCGTCTAGAAGTAGCTTTAGAATAAATCTCAGCCTCGTGTTTGGCTTTGGACGTCTGCGTTCCATTGGATTACCAGTCATCCTGATCTCTCTGACATAGATGGTTTTAAAGCCCTGGTCCACTGATCTATTTCTCGCCTATATTTTTTTTCTCTACGATTTATAAACAAGTGGTAACGATGAAGGTCCGGTTTCATCCCCAAAGCATCTTTCCGGGATTGAGTGGTGAAAGGACATGGACCCACATCTGGTAGGGGCAATGTCCTTGCTTTCATGAAGAAGACCTGTGGACCAGTGGACATTGTGGCTGAAGACTGCCAATCACCAAAGAGGTCACTGGAGCCTGGAAGATCCTGGGCTGATCATGCTTTGGGCCGATCTTGTGTTGAGCAGGGGGTTGGACTAGATGGCCTGTATGGCCCCTTCCATGATTCTTTGATTCTGTGAAGATCATGATCTTATAGGCAGACAGAGGTGGGGTGAGGAAAAGGTGATTCGTTAAAATGAAATATGTAGATATGGGGATATTCGGTTGGGACGGTGGTTCCTGAGCAGACTGATTATGAATAAGACCATTGGTTGGCCACCAAGGGGATATGGACCATGAGTGGGGTGCTGAAGTAGTCTAGGTGGCAATCAGGGTGTTCATAGCAAAGACTAAGAATTCAGTGGACCAGTGCTTTGGAACCACATGTCCACCTGCATCTTCTACCTGCCTGCCTAGGATTAATGGTGTGGTGGTTAAAAGTGGTGGTCTCTAGTCTGGGGAACTTGGCTTGATTCCCAATTCCCACGCATTCAAAAGCAGCTAACTGGGTGACCTTGGGCTAGACACAGTTCTGTTATGGCTCATCCATCCATCCATCCATCCATCCATTCACTCTTGTATTTATATTTCATCCTTCCTCAGAGGTTCTGGGTGTATTCCATATTATTAAAAAAAAACAAGAAAAATACAATTATATAGATATACAAAATAAAATCTAAAGCATTATAGGTTTAAAATCCAAACGGAAAAGCTAAAACAAGCTTGCCCAGGCTGTCTGGCAGAGCAGTTGTCTCAGCTCTCTTAGCCCCACCTACCACCTAGGGAGCCAGCTTAGTATGGCGGTTAAGAGTGGCATTTTCTAATCTGGCGAGCTGGGTTCGATTCCCCGCACCTCCACATGCAGCCAGCTGGGAGATCTTGGGCTGGTCACAGTCTTGATGGTGCTGTTCTCACAGAGGAGTTCTGTCAAAGCTTTCTCAGCCCCACCCACCTCACAGGGCGTCTGTTGTGGAGAGAGGAAAGGGGAGGCGACTGTAAGCCACTTTGAGACTCCTTCGGGTAGAGAAAAGTGGCATATAAGTACCAACTCTTCTTCTTCTACTACTACTACAACCTCCAAGGATGTCTGTTGTGGGGACTGGAATGGTTGGCAATTGCAAGCCACATCTCCTTCAGGTAGTTATGATCAAGGTACAAAAAAACAGCTCTTCTTTTTTTCTTCCATCTGTGATCTTTCGGCATACTAATAATAACCTTGAATAGCGATCCCCAACCTGTGGGCTGCGGACCACATGTGGTCCGTCGACTAATTGGAGGTGGGCCCCGAAGGACGCCTTCTCTCCCCCCCCCCCCGGCCCTTTACTTCATCCCCCCCCCCGGCCCTTTACAACACATTTCGGGTGTCATTGTCTCCCATCACTCCCAGATTGGACTATCTCGTTGCAGAGAAACAAGCTCAGGGTTCCCATTGATTTGTCATTGTCATGAGTTAAAACTTCCATGAAAATAAAATGTTCCTTATGTTCATTGTTGGGGCGTGTCTATCTTATTTTGAAGGGATGTTTAAACATTACCATAGCGATCAGAGAGCGTTAGGGCAGTGGTTGAGAGTAGAGGAGTAAATTGCTCCCCCCCCCCACACCGGGCCTCAGTAAAAGGCGTTGAGTGGTCCCCGGTGATAAGAAGGTTGGGGACCACTGACCTTGAACATTTGCTGATTCCCCTGTTCTCCTTGACCACCAGCAAGTGTGCCTCATTTTCTTCTTCCTGTAGTCTTTACCTGCCAAGGATGGTACAAATAAACTTCACTCCCAATGACAATACTGCAGTTTTTACTTAACACTTGCCATAATTGCCAAGTGTGACGACGGAATACCTGTGGATATATATTAGGACTGGCCAAACGGTGGCTCTCGAGATGTCCATGGACTACAGTGACCATGAGCCCCTGCCAGCATGTGCTGTCAGGGGCTCATGGTCACTGTAGCCCATGGACATCTCAAGAGCCACCATTTGGCCACAATGTCCTTCTCAGTGAAAGTGGGCTTCTTTTCCTATCAGATTGGAACCCAGGTTCTTTGATGGTACCATTCGTGGGACATGAGATACAAAACACCCTCCTCTGAATTGCCCAGGCTAGCCAGTGTTGACCCTGGTTAAGACTTGGATGAGAGACCACTGGGGATGTCTAGGGTCACTACAAAGAGACAGCCACTGGCCAATCACCTCCTAGCTCATCTTGCCTTGAAAACTTGACAGGTCACCCTAAGTCGGCTGTGATTTGATCCCGCTTCCCACCAAGATGCGAAACGGTGGAGAGCCACTGTGTTAGACAACAATAAGGGGGGAAAGGTAAGACAATAAATTCTGCATACTGGTTAAGAGTATGAACTGGTAAGCCAGGAAGCTTGGGTTCTAGTAAAAACGAATTGGGGGGATAGTTCTTAAAGGCTAGAACAGAGAGGTTCCAGCAAGCCTCAACACAACAAGGTAAAGAAGCAAGGAGAACAGAATCGTAGAATCATAGAACTTGGAAGCCTCCCCCAGGGTCATCTAGCCTAACCCCCTAACTCACAACTACCTGCCCACCCACAGTGACCCCAATTACATGCCGAGAATGAAGCCCGCCCCCCAACCGGAGTCCCAGATGGAGGAAAGAACAGCAGGGGTCATACTAGACTGCATGGAATAGGCTGCCTAAGGAGGTGGTGAGCTCCCCCTCACTGGAAGTCTTCAAGAAAAGGTTGGATACACACTTTTCTTGGATGCTTTAGGATGCTTAGGGCTGATCCTGTGTTGAGCAGGGGGTTGGACTAGATGGCCTGCATGGCCCCTTCCAACTCTATGATTCTATGATTTGTGGGCTGTCATAAGGATGAAGAGCACAAAACGCGGAGAAGCAGTGTTGTATACAACCTACTAGGTTGTGAAGAAGAGGAATGTTAGAAGTATAAACAGATTTTTTTGTTTGTTTTTTTTGGAAGCCCCTAAAACACAGAGACACCTAAACCTGTACGATAACGCTCTGCATTCCAAATAACTTTCATGCCCGCTGTTAGCATGTCCCCCAACCTTTTGCGAATGTGGGGGGAGAGAGAGAGAGAGAGAGAGAGAGAGAGAGAGAAGGATTCTGCTTTGCATATCGAGTTTTACAAGTCGCAGCTGCCATTTTCCCCCTTGCAGGCCGGAGAGCTTTCCAATTGCGCCGGCTGCAAACAACGCCCCGTGTCAGCGGTAAGCCAGCCGTTTGTCAATTAATTGATATTAAAAAGCTCCGGCACACAACTCGCCAACAGTATGTCAAAGGGTGAATAGTCAGCGCCGTCCCCTGACACTGCATTAATAGCAGCAGTCTATCTTTAGCCAGCATGCATTAGTTGCTGGGGTCCAAAGGGACTGTGGATCAATTCTCGTTTGACTCAAGCTGTCCGCTGAGAACTGGGCCCGTCATGCAGAGAGATGCCTGCACATTCTTTTCGGCTGTTTCCCAACGGGAGGGAGTAAGGAGCCGACGAGTGGATTTGCCCTTTCCTTTCGATTTCTAGAAGAACGAGTTTGTATGTTTGGAGAGGATGCGCGTCCGTGTGTCTGCATAGAAATACATGCTCACCTTGGGTGGGTTTGTGATCCAGTGGAAAGTGTAGGCTTCTTCTGGTCTCCAGTTTGACCCAAGTGAGGCATCAAGGAGAAAGGAAGGAGTCGGAAGTGGGGGGTAAACAAGAGGAAGAATATGGGCCCTTTTCAGTTACCTGGAATCTCAGGTCCCTCCCCCCCCCCCCCCGTTTCAGTCCTTCTCAGTTACTTAGGGCTGCCAGATTCCAGTGGGTCAACGGGGACTTACCAGCAGGAAAACTAGGCCTGGACTTGCATTGCCGACAACAGAGTGATGTCACTTCCACTGTCCACCGGAAGTGATGTCACCGTGTCATCAGCGATGCAAGAGCGCTGTGATATTTCGACCAAAATACTAGCCTCAGGGCTAGGCCTAGTTTCCTTGCTGGTAAGACCAGTTGCCAGGGGATACCTGACAGCTCTAATGTTGCCTAACAAAGAATTCCTTTTAAAGTCAAGTTATTGAGGATTTCTGCAGTGATAAAGTCAAGTTATTGAGGATCTCTACAGCCGAAAAACGTGGATTCCTTGGCAGAGCGAATTATCATCGCCATTGAGCCCCAGTCGGTTGATGGTGGCCCTGTAAGGTTTTCAAGGCGAGAGGTCAACAGAGGTGGTTGGCCATTCCTGACTCTGCGTGGCACTCCTGGAATTCCTTCCTGGTCTCCCATCCAAATACTAACCACAGTTGATCCCCCTCCCCCCCCCCTCCAGCTTCCAAGATCAAGTTAGCCTGTGCTGTCCAAGGCCAGACTTTGAAGAACGTTGATCCCACCCAATTAGCATGTGAATTGCATGCCTTGTCCAGCTTCTTGTTCCCCCTCTCCTACCCCAGACGATCAGCATCCTTGAAATCCCCCCCCACACACACACACACAGACCCACACCTGCTGGGCAGCTTGGTAGAACATGCTGCTGGATCTGCAGAGCTTGCTAGATCCATTTCAAAGTGTGTTTGTAGACATATGTGTCCACTCATGGACCTCAAAAGCAGACCTGGCACAACACAAAGCTCGTCCATTGTTTACCCCAACCATTCACCACCTTTTTTTCTTTCTTTTTTGGGCCATGGCCCTTTCAGGAGCTCTTCCCATATTCCAGGGCCCCCGTTAAGCTGGCCACTTGCACAATCAGGTAGGCTAAAAAATGCCTAAACTAAGGGTGAAATATCTATACTTGATGGAGACTGGCTGCGTGCACAATGAGCTAGGCTTAAAAAAAGCCTAAGCTAAGAGTCAAGTAACTCTATCTGACATCCTTTGTCTTAACTTATATATATATAATATACGCCAGATGGATTTCTAGGACATTCACCCAAAAGAAGCACGTGCGTTTGTTTTTTAAATCTTGGTTGCATTAATTCGCGCACACACGGGGAAACCAATTGCGTGATTTCTTTTTCTTTCCCTTGACAAAGGTCATACTTTCTAGCAGGTAATACGTGACAAAAAAGGGTGTTTCATCGGCTCACTTACCAGCCTACCCATAAACCCTTTGAGCAACCTTTCTCTCATTTTTCAGTCTGTGGCCCCTTCAAATGTGCCGGGGCCCCAATATGGCCCCCGATTGAGAATGGCTGATTTAGTCTTTCTTAATGAAGTTGAACCCTCCATCAGCTTCATTTGTTTGCTGGGTTCCAAGCAATCCTACATTCCTTGAAAAACATTTAGGCGCTCTCCAAAGGCTGGGATTTGGTGCTAGAGTAGCTGCATTGCAGGGAGGAGGTCCTGGGATCAGGCCCTGGCATGTCCAGCCCAAAGGATCAGGTAGGAGACCTTACCAGAGATCTTGGAGAGCAGACAGTGTTAAGCTTGATAGACCAAAGGTCTCAGGCAGTTGGATGTACCCTCCTTAGTGACGAAATCAGTAATGGTGGGCAAGCTTTCATGATGCAATAACTAGAATGTGAAGGTCTGGCTTGGGGAGTCTGCCCTCCAAGTGATGGTGAGGGAAGGAAGAGGATTATGGGGAGGGCAGTGTCCACAGAGAAAACTTTACAAATGAAAATAAGGTCTTGTCTACTTACAGGAAGCTCTTATTATAGAGTTCCTCGTGGTTTCTAGAGCAGCTCAGAAGTGAAAAGGGTTAGCTCTAGGAATCACCGGAACGTCTATGGTAAAACTGGTCGTGATGGAGAGCCGTGTTGGTCGCCCTACAGCAGTAGAAAAGAACAAGAGTCCAGCAGCCCCTTAAAATAACCAAATTTGTGGCAGGATGTAAGCTTTTGTGAGGTACTGCTCACTTCTTCTGATACCTGGAAGTTCTTACCGTAGGTTTTCTGCAATTCCTAGAACTGCCCTTTTCACTTTTGGGGAGCTCTAGGGATCACGGGGATTCTATGGTGAGAACTTCCTGTAAGTAAACAAGGCCTTGTTTTTCTTGTTCAGTTTTTCTCATCCTCTCGTTTCAAGTGTAAGCAGGAAACTGGACCTAGGGGCCAGGTATGTCCTACCCCCATGGTTGGTTCGGCAGCCCTACATAGGGTAATGATCCAAACAATTCCCAGAGGAGAGCGACGAAGATGATCTGGGGCCAAGGGACCAAGCCCTATGAAGATAGGTTGAGGGACTTGGGAATGTTCAGCCTGGAGAAAAGGAGGTTGAGAGGGGACATGATAGCCCTCTTTAAGGATTTGAAAGGTTGTCACTTGGAGGAGGGCAGAATGCTGTTTCTGCTGGCTGCAGAGGAGAGGACACGCAGTAATGGGTTTAAACTACAAGTACAACGATATAGGCTAGATATCAGGAAAAAAAATGTTCACAGTCAGAGTAGTTCAGCAGTGGAATAGGCTGCCTAAGGAGGTGGTGAGCTCCCCCTCACTGGCAGTCTTCAAGCAAAGGTTGGATACACACTTTTCTTGGATGCTTTAGGATGCTTAGGGCTGATCCTGCATTGAGCAGGGGGTTGGACTAGATGGCCTCTATGGCCCCTTCCAACTCTATGATTCTATGATTCTAAACCCCTATTAAATCCCCACATCCCTCTATAATAATGAGGTTTCCTCATCAGGCAAGGTTCTCGGAAGCCACCTTGAAAACCGCACCATCGATGCACCTTTTTTCTTTCGCTTTGGGAAAGGTTTGGCCCGTGATCCGTTTTTCGGGGCGGTGACATTTCCCCCGCAGCCGCCGTGTCCGACATCCTTCTTTGTGCTTTTCTGTCCAGCGGCGTCTGACTCCCGGGTGGGAAAAGAGACCGGCGTGGTTGCATGACGGGACCACTCGCTTGCCTCATCAACTTCCGCCCTCGCTGGCGCTTGGCACGGAGCCGTCACGAGAGCGTGGTCTGGTTCCAGACAAGTGCACTTCATTTGTCTGAAATGGGCCCAGGTAATTGAGAGTTATTAACTTGTGGCGAAGGTTGAATAACATTTGAAAATCTGCAAAATCGAGCCATTTCCCCAGTGCTTCTCCTCGGAGAGTCGACCATCCAGGCCTGTTGGCTGCTTTCCTCTGGACCCGGGGCGGCAAAACTGTGGCTCTCCAGAAGACTCTAGGCAAAAATTCCCATGCTGGCAGGGGCTCATGGGAATTGTAGTCCATGGACATCTGGAGAGCCACTGTTTGGCTGCCCCTGTTCGAGACCTTTAGGGACAATGGGATTGTCTAATGACACCCAATCAGCTTATTTTTACCAGTACCTGGAATATAGATAGAGGGAAGCCGTGGGCAACCTCCTCAGAACATTTTATTGAAGTCATTGATAAGGGAACATTCTAGGACAGGGTTAGTCAAACAGTGGTCCTCCAGATGTCCATGGACTACAATTCCCTTGAGAATTGGGAATTGTAGTCCATGGACATCTGGAGGACCACAGGTTGACTAACCCTGTTCTAGAATCTTCACAACCTACAACAGGAAGGTCCATGAATTGGGGGCAGAAGGCATGCTTGTACGTAGAAGGTCCCAGGTTCAGTCCTTGTCATCTCCAGCAAGAATATTACAGGTTGAAGGTGCTGGAAAGGTCTTTTGCTGCCTGAGTTTCTGGAAGAACAAGAGGTGGTGATAGGCGGACAGAATTGGGAGGTTCAGAGGAGAGACACGAGGATGATCTGGGGCCCAGGATCCAAGCCCTGTGCAGAAAGGCTGAGGGACTTGGGAATGTTCAGCCTGGAGAAGAGGAGGTTGGGAGGGGACAGGATGGCTCTATTTAAATGTTTGAAAGTATTAGAAGAGGGCATGGAGCGGTTCCTGATGGCAGCAGAGGATAGGACCCACAATAATGGGTTTAAATTATACATAGAAGGGTACTAATTAGATATCGGGGAGAAATTTCACCGTCAGCGGTAGAATCGACTGCCTAAGAAGGTGTCACTCTTCATGGATGCTTTAGACTGATCCTGCATTGAGCAGAGGGTTGGACGGGGTGGCCAGTATGACCCCTTCCAATTCTATGATTCTGTGACTCAGTAGGAAGTCACCTCAGATGTCAATGAATACATTTGCATGTTATTATGTATGCTCGTTATCCATTTAACTGAGAGAAGGGAGGGCCAGCTCCCTGGGATGGGGTGAGACTCAGGGCAGGACATCTGTTCTGCATTCAGAAGAGTTCCTGTTCTATTCCTGCCCCTGACACCCCTGAAAGGGTTTAAGATCTTGGAGCACTTGAAGTAGAGAACACTTAACTAGATGGCCTCTGACTCATTATTTGGCAGGTTAAAATGATCTCGTGGGCCTGGAAGGGTATTTGGTGTCATGTGTTGGCCATCCCATTTCTGTTGGAGTTAAGACTTGCCTATATGTTTAGGCCTGACCCGGGTAGTCCAGGCTAGCAGTGCTGGAGGGTCATGTCCCGTATGTCCCAAGCTGACCTAGTGGTCCTCAAACTTCCTAATGCCGCAACCCTTTAATACCGGTCCTCATGTTGTGGTGATCCCCAACCATAAAATGATGCAAGTGTTCTTGCACAAAAATTAAACCGAAACTGTCCAATGGCGTGAAGATCCATGGTTCATGATTGTCTATAAATTGATTTTTTCCGGGGTTTCTCAGCTCAGTTCTGCCTCTTGTCCCACCATGCCGATCTCGCTCTTTTCCGCTGCTCCAGACAGACGAACGCTCCATCTCGATCTATCCTGCAAGGCTGTTAGAATCATAGAATCATAGAGTTGGAAGGGGCCACACAGGCCATCTAGTCCAACCCCCTGCTCAACGCAGGATCAGCCCTAAGTGTCCTAAAGCATCCAAGAAAAGTGTGTATCCAACCTTTGCTTGATACCTGCCAGTGAGGGGGAGCTCACCACCTCCTTAGGCAGCCTATTCCACTGCTGAACTACTCTGACTGTGAAAATTCTTTTCCTGATATCTAGCCTAGATCGTTGTACTTGAAGTTTAAACCCATTACTGTGTGTCCTCTTTTCTGCAGCCAACAGAAACAGCATCCTGCCCTCCTCCAAGTGACAACCTTTCAAATACTTAGAGGGCTATCATGTCCCCTCTCAACCTCCTTTTCTCCAGGCTTGTCGGGGACCCGCTTGCTAACTGAAAAAACAGGGTGCCCCTTTGAAGAAAACGTCACGCCAGGCCTGGTGAACGATACAACAGGAACAAGCTTTATTTCAGCAACGTGGAGTCCGCTGGTATGGAGTAAGAGCTTCCACCGAACTCCAGGTGGAAGCTCCCTTTTATACAAAACCCACCTCCTTAGGCTGTATTGCCCCACCCAGTACTTGCGGAGGGAACATGCTGATACAATCATGACTCATGCACATATGCGAGGTTTTCCGGGGTTCCTGATGGCCCATTTTCCTGGAACAAAGGGCCATCTCCGGGCCCTTGTCAAAAGGTGGAGGGGGACATTGAGGTTCTTTAGCGGCCATTGCCACCTCAACGATCGGGTGGGGCGCCCAGCTGCCGGCTTGCCTATGATCACCATGCCCTACCTCCGTGATCGCGGGCGCCTCTGATGGCGGGGTTCGGTCCGGTTCCCAAGCCACCAAGGACCGAACCACGACATTCTGCCCCCCCAAAGGTCCATTCTCCAACCCCCCGGGACGGCCAGGATACCGCTTGTGGAAACGTTCAGTGAGTCGGGGCGCAAGGACGTCCGCTGCCCAGACCCATTCCCGGTCCCCCAAAGCGAAGTCCTTCCATTCCACGAGGTACTGCAACTTCCCCCTGTGGAGTCTAGAGTCCAGGATATCCGCCACCTCGTGGTGCTCCCCCCCCGGCAGGACCTCGGGCGCTGGCGGGGAAAACACGGGGTGCCAAACGTCACCGTCCGGAGTTTTTTTTAGAAGGCTCACGTGAAAGACGGGATGGATGTGCCGGAGGTTCTTGGGGAGCTTGAGCTTGACCGAAACTTCGTTGATCGGGGCCAAGACCTCGAAAGGCCCCAAAAACCGAGGGCCTAGCTTCTTGCTGGGCAAATTCAACCGTAGGTTCCGGGTGGAAAGGTAAACTCGATCCCCCGGTCGGATCTCTTCAGCTGGTCGTCTCTTCCGGTCGGCGTCCTCTTTCTGCGCTGCCTTGACTTTGTGGAGCTGTTCCTGCAGCGACTTCCAGCAGCTCCCGGCACGCTTCCCCCACTCGCGAAGGTCGGCCGATTCCCGGGCGGGGACCTCTCCAAGCTCCGGGAAGTGTCTCAGGTCTGTCCCGTAGACGACGGCAAAAGGCGACATCTCCGTGCTGCTGTGGTCTGCGTTGTTGTACGCGAACTCGGCCAGGGGGAGCAGGGGCACCCAGGTGTCTTGATGATAGGAACCGAAACACCGCAAGTACTGCTCCAGTACTTGATTAACCCGCTCGGTCTGCCCGTCCGTCTGGGGGTGGTAAGCGGAGCTCAGCCCTTGCTCGATGTCTAACAGGCGCAGGAAAGCTTGCCAAAACCGGGACACGAATTGTGAGCCCCGATCGGAAATCACCTTGTCCGGCAGCCCGTGCAGTCGGAACACGTGATCCAGGAACATCCGAGCCAACTGTGAAGCACTGGGGACACTGGCGCAAGGAATGAAATGGGCCTGTTTGGAAAATAGATCTACCACCACCCAGATCACCGTTTTCCCCTTGCTGGGAGGCAAGTCTGTTATAAAGTCCATGGAGATCACTGACCACGGCCGGGTCGGGACCTCGAGCGGGTGCAGCAGACCTTTCGGCTTGCCAACCCCCGGCTTGCAGGTCAGGCAGACAGGACAACCACTGACGTAAGCTTTTGTGTCCCGCCGCAGACTGGGCCACCAAAACCGCCGCCGGGCCAACTTCCAGGATTTTACGAAACCGAAGTGCCCGGCGGTCTTAGCATCGTGGCAGAGGCTGAGGGCTTCCCGTCGTAGCCCTTCCGGGACGTAGACAGCCTCCCCCCTCCGCCAGAGACCGGAGTCCAAAATCAAAGAGTCCCGGAGCTCAGCCAGCTCCTCGTCTGTCCCGTAGGCTGCCACTAGGCGGTCTCGGAGCGGGGCGGTCGCCGGGTCGGGCTCCCATCCCTCCCTGGCCCCGACGCCTAGTGACGACCCCCCGTCCCAGCTGCTCCTCACCAAACACGGACCTGGTGCAGGGAGCGTACCCCTCCCCATAATGCGGCAGACGGGAGAGGGCGTCCGCGAGGAAATTCTCTTTGCCGGGGATGTGACCAAGCTTGAAATTGTACCGCGAAAAGAACTCCGCCCACCTCATCTGCTTGGCGTTCAGGGATCGCGGTTGCCGGAGCGCCTCCAGATTCTTGTGATCTGTCCAGACCTCGAACGGCTCCTCTGTTTCCTCCAGCCAATGCCGCCATTCGGTGAGGGCGAACTTAATCGCAAACGCCTCCTTCTCCCAGGTAGACCAGTTCCGCTCCGTTTCGGCGAATTTTCGTGAGAGGTAGGCCGCCGGCCTCAGCTGTCCCGCCTTGTCTCGCTGCAGGAGAACCGCCCCGGCTGCTGCGTCGCTGGCGTCGACTTGTACCACCATCGGCTGGGTTGGGTCGACGTGCAGTAGCGTGGGCTCAGACGCGAAAGCTTGCTTGAGGGCCAGGAACGCTGCCTCCGATTTCTCATTCCAGCCGAGCGCTGCGCTGGGCCGCGTGGCGCGAGGACCTCTCCCCTTGGTACCTAGCAAGTCCGTGAGGGGAGCCACTACGGAGGAGTATCTGGGGATGAAGCCTCTAAAAAAGTTAGCAAACCCCAGGAAGCTTTGTAGCTGTTTCCGGGTGCGGGGCCTTTCCCAGGCCAGCACCGCCTGCACCTTCTCGGGGTCCATAGCTATGCCCTGGGCTGAGATGCGGTAGCCCAAATAGTCCAGGGAGGGACGGTGGAATTCGCACTTAGCCAGCTTCACGTATAGGTGGTTTGCCAGCAGGCGCTTTAACACCTCCCTCACCAGGGTCACGTGCTCTTGGGGATCTTGGCTGTAGATCAGGACGTCATCCAAATAAACAACCACCCCCTGAAACAGAAGGTCCTGCAACACCTCATTAATTAGACTCATGAAAACCCCAGGTGCCCCGCTTAAACCGAACGGCATCACTTTAAATTCGAATTGTCCCAATTGACAGTTAAACGCTGTTTTCCACTCATCCCCCTCCCGGATGCGTACCCGGTAGTACGCCTCCCTTAGGTCCAGCTTAGTGAACAGAGTCCCTTTGCCCAGCCGGGCCAGCAAATCCGGGATCAGCGGGAGGGGGTAAGCGTTCCCCGCTGCGATGGCGTTGAGGCCCCGGTAGTCCTGGCACAGCCGTCGGGACCCATCCTTTTTCCGGACGAACAAGACTGGAGCTCCCATGGGACTGGAAGCGGGCCGGATGAAACCTCGGGCCAGATTTTTACCCAAAAACTCCCGGAGGTCCTTGAGCTCACCCTCACTCATCTTGTAGATGCGCCCTTTGGGTAGTACCGCCCCCTCTGGGATGTTGATAGCGCAGTCCGTGCGGCGGTGTGGGGGTAGCTCGTCCGCTTCCCGCTCGCTGAAGACGGCTGCGAGGTCTCGGTACTCTGGCGGGACCTCGGGCTCTGGTATCTCCTGCTGCGCCGCCGCCGCTCCCCTGGGACGCGCCGCCGTCCTCTTGTGGCTGGAATTCTCGTGGGGGACCCGATGCCGTGCACCCACCGTCAAGTCGAACTTCAGGGTCCCCGCCCGCCAGTCCACCACGGGGTTGTGTTCCTTCAGCCAATCCAGGCCCAACACCGCCCGATATCCCGCTACGGGGACCTGGATCAGCCACCGCAGCTCTTGGTGGTCCCCTATGTGGATGGCGATAGGACCCACCTCCTCCCCGAAAGGTCCCCCCTGAATCGGGCTGCCGTCCATCTGGACGAAAACCAGGGGAACCTTCCGAATGCGCTTCGGTAGCCCCAAAGCCCGGGCTATCTGGGGGTGGACCATGCTGTGGTCGCATCCAGAGTCCAAAAGAGCCTCCCCCACCCAACTTAGTCCGTTCTCCGGGTTCCGGAGCTCTAAAATTACCACGTTCGGAGGTCGCGCCTCATGCTGTAGGGGTTTTCCCTCGCACCGCGGGACCTGCTGCCCGGCGCCGTCTACAGCAGGTCCTGGCCGTTTCCCGTCGCCTGGGCGCTTCCCGGTTCGTTGCGGAGGTCCTCCGCCCGGCGTGCCTGCTGGGGGCGTGTCGCACCTCCCCCCTGGGAGAGCCGGCGGTCCTCCCCCCCTTGCCGTTGGCACGCTGCTGCGAAATGTCCTGCCCCCCCGCATTTCAGGCACAGACCTTCCCGGCGTCTCCTTTCCCGCTCGGGGTTCGGGGGTCGTTTGGGGCGAGAGTTGTCGGGGCCCGGTCTCGGCGCCTCGGCTGACCCGCCTTTGGCCTCCCGGGGGGGTGCGGCGGCCCAACCCAGGCTGGCTTCCAGCTTGGCGACCACAAAACACCACCCCTCCAGTGTAGACAGATCTTCTTCCGTCCCCTTGATCACGGCCCATTCCCTGAGCTTCGGGTTAAGGCCCTCCCGGAAGTACTCGATTTGGGTCTCCTCGTTCCAGGAGAACACCTTGCCTGCTTCCCTCCGGAAAATGTCTATATAGTCCATAACCCCCCTAGTACCCTGTCGAAGTCCCTTGATCCGACTCTTTGCCTTGTCCTCAGCCTGGGGGTCCTGGAATCGTCGGCGGAGCGCGACCACGAAGTCCTGCAGGTCCCGAGTTGCCGGGTCGCCGCGCTCGGCCAACCCTAGGTACCACTGACCCGCCTTGCCCTGGAGACACGAGGCCACCCCCCAGACCAAGTCCTCGGAGTCCTCATACCGGTCTCCATACCTCCGGGCATGCGTCAGCGCGTGGAGGAGGAACTGCGGGAGGTCGTCCGGCGTCCCGTCGAAACGCGCCTTAAGCTCTGGGGGGGAACGTTTTGGAGAGTAGTCCGACCCCCTCCGGATCCGGGATTCTCGGCGTCCGCCGTCTCGTCCTGCTCCGCTCCACCGGCTACCAACTTGCCCAACGACGCCGTGCCGCTCCCTGCCTTGCACGTCGCTCCTGCGTTGGTCCGGCTCTCGCCGCCCCGTCGGCTCACCCGCTCCCCCGAGATCCTCTGCTGTCTCGCCTCTCCGCTGGCCGTCTCGCCTACTCGGGACTGAAAACTGCTCCGGGTCGGGGTCCGGGGCCCGCTCACCAGTGCCGGGCTCGTCCTCGTCGCTGGAGACGTCCTCACTCGACGCGATCCCCTCCGCCGTTGTATTACCAGTCCCTCCGGGCCCGGCCCGAGCTTGCTCACGGGCTTCAGCTGCCTGCAAGCGCCTGGCCAAGTCCGCCATGGCCCGCCGCAGGTCCTCTAGGGATTCCTCAGGTCCTACCGGGCGAAGCGCCTGCCTCAGCTGGGTGTCCCAGGTTGGGGCCAACCCCCCAGACCTCGGCGCGCTCCCCGCCGTGCTTGGGAACCCCATGGCCCGGCGCCTTCCCTTGGCCGCCGCTGCCGAGGGTCTCGGGGTCCCGGACAGCTGCTCCTGGCCCCCCGATTTTCGGAGGAAATCTCCCGGGGACATTAAACTCATGTTCCCGGGGTTCGTGGGGGTCGAGACCGCCCCGTTGCTTGAAAACGCCATCTCTGGATCCGTCCCGATAAGCGCTCGGATGCGATGCCGACCCTGGAGTTCGGTGGGAAGCTCTTACGATGTCGGGGACCCGCTTGCTAACTGAAAAAACAGGGTGCCCCTTTGAAGAAAACGTCACGCCAGGCCTGGTGAACGATACAACAGGAACAAGCTTTATTTCAGCAACGTGGAGTCCGCTGGTATGGAGTAAGAGCTTCCACCGAACTCCAGGTGGAAGCTCCCTTTTATACAAAACCCACCTCCTTAGGCTGTATTGCCCCACCCAGTACTTGCGGAGGGAACATGCTGATACAATCATGACTCATGCACATATGCGAGGTTTTCCGGGGTTCCTGATGGCCCATTTTCCTGGAACAAAGGGCCATCTCCGGGCCCTTGTCAAAAGGTGGAGGGGGACATTGAGGTTCTTTAGCGGCCATTGCCACCTCAACGATCGGGTGGGGCGCCCAGCTGCCGGCTTGCCTATGATCACCATGCCCTACCTCCGTGATCGCGGGCGCCTCTGATGGCGGGGTTCGGTCCGGTTCCCAAGCCACCAAGGACCGAACCACGACAAGGCTGAACATTCCCAAGTCCCTCAACCTATCTTCATAGGGCTTGGTCCCTTGGCCCCAGATCATCTTCGTCGCTCTCCTCTGTACCCTTTCAATTTTATCTACGTCCTTCTTGAAGTGAGGCCTCCAGAACTGCACCCAGTACTCCAGGTGTGGTCTGACCAGTGCCATATACAATGGGACTATGACATCTTGTGATTTTGATGTGATGCCCCTGTTGATACAGCCCCAAATGGCATTCGCCTTGTTTACCGCTGCATCACACTGCCTGCTCATGTTTAGTTTACAATCCACAAGTACCCCAAGGTCTCGTTCACACACAGTGTTACCTAGAAGCGTATCCCCCATCCAGTAGGCATGCTTTTCATTTTTCTGACCCAGATGCAGAACTTTACACTTATCTTTATTTATCTTGATAGCATTTCCCATAGACACAGATACTAGCATTGTTCGGCGTTGCTCAATTCCATGCGATTAACAAGGCCTGTATGTGCGTGCATGTGTGTGCGGGGGGAGGTGGTGGTGGGGATCCACTGCCCAGCTCCATCCGGCAGCCCTCTGGCGACCGAAACGGAGATCCCTCGCAGGCAAATTTGTTCTTGTTTAGCGAATCACGGCATGGTGGCAGCCGGAGGGCGAGGGAACCCGGCGTTGTCCCTGTGAAACGGATCCACTTCAAGGTTCCGGGCATTCCGAGGGGGGCGCATAACGAGATGATGCGCAGGTGGAGAGAAGCGAGCCTCGTTCTGGTGGCGGCGGCTGTGTAATGCTCGCGTTCTCTTTTTTGCGCTCGGAAGTAGGTCAGTGCTGAACATGCAAAATGAGCCGGAGCCCAGCAGGAACTGGGGTTGCAGTGATTAGTCTTTCCCCTCCCGGAAATCCAGGGTAGGGGTAGGGCTCATTTGCAGCATAAAGGAGAAAGAGGAGGGTTCTTTTTTTTTTCCCTCCCCAAAAGAGAGAAAAGAACAGAAATATTATAGGAAAGCACAGCTGGAAATTCTGCTGCCGAATATTTTTCAGCGGTGCCTTTTAAATCATTCAACCAGTCCTTGTCTCTCTCCCCCCCCCCCCCCGCTTACATCAGTTGTTGCTGCATTCCACGTTTTGTTCTGTAAAGCTTTAAAGGCACGAGATGCTAGGCCCTCTTTGGAAGGCGCTTCTGTGTTCTTCCTTCTGTTCGCTTGATCTGCCAGAGGAGTTTTGCTGCATTAATATGGAGTGTGATTGCACAGGAGCCGGCAACAAGCCTGTAGGAGACCAAAAAGCCTCCGGGTGACCGTAGCAGCCCTTGCTTCCAACGGGGAGCTCTTCCTGCCTTCTGTCAGCACCGTCTATCCTTTCACCTTCCCTCGGTGCCCCTTTGGCTCCGGGATTCGTTATCCATGCTTTTTTAATCCCTGTATGCCCATTCCAGGGGTCTCTTGTGGCACAGAGTGGTAAGGCAGCAGACATGCCGTCTGAAAGCTCTGCCCATGAGGCTGGGAGTTCGATCTCAGCAGCCGGCTCAAGGTCGACTCAGCCTTCCATCCTTCCGAGGTCGGTCAAATGAGGACCCAGCTTGCTCTTGCTGGGGGGTAAATGGTAATGACTGGGGAAGGCACTGGCAAACCACCCCGTACTGAGTCTGCCAAGAAAACGCTGGAGGGTGTCACCCCAAGGGTCAGACATGACCCGGTGCTTGCACAGGGGATACCTTTACCTTTTAATGCCCATTCCAGTTCACCGCATTGTACAAATCCTTTATTTTTGCACCCTTCTCTGTTTCCTGTTCCCCTCCCCACCCAGAATTTTACTCATAAAAATACATGTTTTAATTAGTATGTCAGGATGTTGACATCAGAAGATACGGAATGGTATGGTGTACCCCGTTCGTACCAGAAATTGGAAACTAAGTAGGGTCAGTACTTGGTTGGGAGACCTCCAAGGAAGACTCTGCAGAGGAAAGCAATGACCCACCACCTCTGCTTCTCACTTGCCTTGAAGTAAGGTTTCCATCTCAGCCATTTGAAATACCTGGAGGGTTTAGAGGTCAGACATGAGGAGGGCAAGTTTCAAGGCATTGTTAGCTACAGAGTCCATCTTCCCTAGTGTCCATTTTCTCCAGGTGAAATGAATCAGAGTATCATAGAGTGAGACGGGCCATCCAGGCCATCTAGTCCCACCCCCTGCTCAAGGCAGGATCAGCCTCAAGCATCCAGGAGAAGGATCTGTCCAGCCGCTGCTTGAAGATGGCCAGTGAGGGGGAGCTCCCCACCTCCTTAGGCAGCCCCTTCCACTGCTAAACTACTATGGAAAGTTTTTCCTGCTGTCTATCTGGTACCCTTCTACACATAATTTAAATCAACTACTGTGGGTCCTCTCCTCTGCTGCCAACAGGAACTGCTCCCTGCCCTCTTCCAAGTGACAACCTTTCAGATACCTAAAGAGAGCCATCCTGTCTCCTCTCCACCTCCTCTTCTCCAGACTGCACATTCCCAAGTTCCTCAGCCTTTCCTCTTAAGGCTTTGTCCACCGGGTGGAATGAGCTCCCGGACGACATCAGGGTCCCGCTGGAGCTAGAACAAGTCCGCAGGGCCTGCAATCTGGAGCTCTTCCACCAGGCTTCTGGTCGGGACAAATGAACCAACCTACCAACCAAAACCCAGAGGTCCCTCCCATCAACCAACCGCACCCACAGAAAAAGAACTGAGCCACAGGGCAATAAAACGGACTCAAAGTGTTCTATTTGTTGAATTGCTAAACTGTACCTGTTCGGTCTTTTGGACCATTGTGAAGAATGTTACACATTCCACTAAGATTTCTGTCACCTGAACGGTTCATGAAAGTTCCAGTGTAAACCACCCTGCGCCATAAGGGAGGGTGGTATATAAATATAATTAATTAATTAATGGGGCGACTGATTCATCAATTAATTTCGCGCCTGTTGAACGGAGCGAACAAATGAATAAGAGATGACAAAGTTTATTCCAGCACAATTTTTTTTTGGCAGCCGGTGGTCCTTCCTTCAAGAACGGGATGTCGCCCACGGGGCTGGACGTTTCTCGTGCCGGCTACCTGGCACCAAATATTAGCTCGCTGAAGATTCATCGCTTTTGGCAGAAGGCAGTCGGTCCCCTGCGAGGATGCTTGTCTGAGTGCAGCTTTCGTGCCCTGCTTGCGCATTGTGTTCTTGCCACCGATGGAAACATTATCTGTAATTACGTTTCGGAGAGACTGGAAATTGCGGCCCATTGTCGCGCTAAAATGGCCGCCCCAAAAAATGGAACGTGTACCCTTTCTGCCCTCATTAAAAAGACTTCAGAGGATAAGACTATAATGTCCAATAGCAAGGCCTTCCCTGGTACAAACGTGAGGTCTCTTCTCTTATTTGGACGATAATACATAACAACCACCGTATTTTTTTTTAGAATTCTGGGCGTCTGCGACGAATCCAGGTTGCAATAATAATAGCACCGGTGCATTGTTTCACCTTAACAGCCCATGGTGAAGTTGTTTAGGCCAGACCTGCCTTTTCTGCCTATTCACGGATCGCGTTTTCAATCCGTGCGCTGCCTGAGGAAGCGACCGAATCTCGCGGCCCGGTTATTTCGATGCCGGAAATCTCTGCCCCCGTTTCTCTTCTCCTTTGTGTGAACATCTCATTCTGTCCTTCCGGGCTGTTCTGTTTTGAATTTTTCTCAATGCACAGTTTTATATTATTTGCTGTCAGGGGTCTCAAAAGAGCGTTTCCGCACGTCTTTTGGAAATGTTAAAAATGGGCCCGGAGCACGATTACAAGGTTCGGAAATAACGGGAGATGTTGAAGGTGTACCTGGTGGGGTGTAGAGACGGAAGAAACCTCAATAGGGTACAATGCCATCAAGACCATCCTCCAAAGAGGCCATTCTCTCCAAGGGAACTCATCTTGGTTCTCTGGAGATCTAGGGTTGCCAGCTCTGGGTTGGGAAATATCTGGAGACTTTGGGGATGGAGCTGGGGTTGGGTGAAATTTGGGGAGCGGAGGGACTTCAGTGGAGTATGATGCTATGGAGTCCATCCTCTAATGCAGGGGTAGTCAACCTGTGGTCCTCCAGATGTCCATGGACTACAATTCCCACAATCCCCTGCCAGCAAATGCTGGCAGGGGCTCATGGGAATTGTAGTTCATGGACATCTGGAGGACGACAGGTTGACTACCCCTGCTCTAATGCCATGGAGTCTCAGTCTTTTGGGCATGGGGATAGTTATTTATCGCCTTGTTTGCTGTGCGTATTTTTCCTGTATTGTATTGATATGTCCTTTTAATGGGGGGTTTGATGGGTTTTTAATGAGGACTTGTGACCCGCCACGAGCCATTGTATGGGAGTGGTGGGATATAAATTGCATATCTAAATAAACAATAAAGCAGCCATTTTATCCTGGGAAACTGAGATCTAGTTGTCTAGAGAACAACTATAATAACAAGAGGTCACCAGGTGGCCTAGCCAAGGGTATACATTGTGTTGTATACACAAAGTTTCATGCCCCCGCTTATGGAAGAGTTGGCCTGCTTTAATGCTGCTCTCATTGTGTGTTGTGACTGTACCCCGGTACGGCTCCCTTCTGAGCCATAGATTTTTAGAAAATAAATATCATATATGCAAGGGGTCTTCCCCACAGGTTAAGCACCAGGTGACTGTAGCAGCTGTCCTTTTTGACATCTACAGCTATCAGCTTTGGATCTATATATTACAGTCATGCTGCCATGAGAAAGGGTTTCCCAGTGTCCTCCACGTGGCTGGTGTAGTATTTAAGAATTTAAGATCCAACTCTTCTTCTTCTTCTTCTTCTTCTTCTTCTTCTTCTTCTTCTTCTTCTTCTTCTTCTTCTTCTTCTTCTTCTTCTTCTTCTTCTTCTCCTTCTCCTTCTCCTTCTCCTTCTCCTTCTCCTTCTTCTTCTTGCCCCCTCCTCCTCCTCCCCCTCTTCTTTAAATTGGCTCTACTCTCTATGTCTGCCAGATCCCAGTGGGTCGACAGGGACTTGCTGCTGTCTGACAAAGAACTTCTTTTAAAGTCAGATTGTTCAGAAACTCTGCAGTGATCTCCTGGGGCTTGGAAAGCCACACCAGCAACCAGTATTTTGTGTTCTGGTTCTCTGCCATGAGAGGTTTGTGGTGATAACCCCAAATTGGCAAACCATGAGTGGCATGACCGAAAGATGTGGATTCCTTGTCAGAGCAAATTAATGAGTGCAACCCATTGTGGTATGTACTGGGTTTCTGGAAAGCCCACAAATGGTTTGAGGATCAAAGACTTAAGCACAGAAGAACATCAGAAGAGTCCTGCTGGATCAGACCAATCGTCCATCTGGTCCAGCATCCTGTCTCACACCGCTAGTCCCTCTGGAGGGCCAGCAACTGGGCATAGAGGCCGAGGCCTTCCCTTGTCGATGCCTCCTGACTTTGGGATTCAGAGGTTTTAGTGCTTCTGAATGTGGAAGTTCCCCTCAGTCACCACGGCTAGCAGCCACGGATAGACTGATCCTCCATAAATCTCCCTAATCCCCTTTGAACGCTGTTTCTTCCTGGGGCCATCACCACATCCTCGGGTACCGAAATCCCCATTAGAAATGCTCTCTGTTTAAAGTAGTATTTCCTTTTGCCCATCATTTTCATTGGATGGCCTTGAATTCTGGGAGGGGGAGGAAAATTTATCTTGGTCAGTACGTAATTTCATAAAACTCTATCATCACTTTTCTAAACTCTTCAGGCTTTCTTTAACGGGAAGGTTTGATGGGATGCAAACTGGCCTGTGATCTTGAATCTAAGAGCCTTTCTGAACTTTTTTACCATTGAGAAGCCCCTGAAACATTCTTTAGGCTTCAAGAAACCTCAGAACTGGC